>NW_006921991.1:1946438-1961671 GCF_000298275.1 Orycteropus afer afer
TGAATAAGGAAGACTGAAGAATAGTTGATGCTTTTGAGTTGTGGTGCTGGCGAAGAATGCGGAAAGAACCATGGACTGCTAAAAGAACTAACAAATAAATCTGTCCTGGAGGAAGTGCAGCCAGAATGTTCCTTGGAAACGAGAATGGCCAGAGTTCCTCTCACCTACTTTGGTCATGTTGTCAGAAGTGACCATTCCCCAGAGAAGGATGTCATGCTTGGTAAGGTGGAGGGTTGACGAAAGAGGGGAAGGCCCTCACTGAGATAGATTGATACGGTGGCTGCGGCGATGGGCTGTCACGTATAGCAGAGATTGCGGAGCTGGCACGGGACCAGGGGGTGTTTCGTTCTGCTGTGCATAGGGTCTCTATGAGTTGAAGACAACTTGACGGCACCTAACAACAACAATAGTCTTTACTGGAGAGGAGCTTTGATGACACTGTGGTTAAAGCATTGGGCTACTAACCAAAAGGTCACAGTTCAAGCCCACCAGCCGTTTTCCAGCTGGAGAAAGATAAGGCAGTCTGTTTCCATGAAGATTTACAGCCTTGGAAACTCTGTGGGACAATTCTAGTCTGTCCTGTAGGGTTGCTGTAAGTCTGAATCGACTCAATGGTATAGTGGGTTTGGTGGCTTTTGGAATCTTGACAGGAAGGAGCCCTGGTGGTGCAACACAGAGGCTAAACACCAGGTCAGCGGTTTGAATCCACCAGCAGCTCTGCAGGAGAAAGACGTGGCAATCTGCTCCTGTCAAGATTTATAGCCTTGGAAACCCTGTGGGGCAGTTCTCCTCTGCCCCCGTAGGGTCATTATGAGTCGGCATTAACTTGACAGCACATAACAATCATCTTTACGGTAGTGGATCACCAGGTCTTTCTCCCATGAAGCTGCTGGGTGGGTTTGAACCACTAACCTTCGGAGTTGGTTAAGCTGAGTGCTTAACTGAGGGGAGGGGTAACCAAATCTGTCAGGTTCTCATGATCTGCTGGAAATCTTGGCTGAGCTTAGTGATAGGATACTGCAAGCTTTTATTTTTTAATATGCAACCACGTTTCATGTGAACCCACAACTGTGAATGCCTTATGATGTTATTTGAGGAAGGGTAATAAGCATATGAATTTTTAAAAAGTTTCTTGAAGTGTATTGATTTTTAAGAATGGAAGCAATTAGCAGTTCTCATTAGTTCCAAGAATTATTTACCCTGGCATGCGCCGGTTCCTCGTAAAGCCTTTTAATACTGAAAGAGTTTGCAGGGGCTGCTGCTTTGACCACATAGGAGATCTGATGTGGCTGGTGGCTTTAAACGTGTGTAGTAAAGCCAGCAGTGATGCTGCACAAATGGAAAAGTGTCTTGTTTTAATTAAAAAAGCAGCCTGTGTCTATTCTTTGGCCCCTTTACGTTCATTCAGACTACCTATGCTTAGAGGGGGGCGGCTGCAGGGAAAGGAGCAGGACCTTGTAGTTCAGCAGTAAAATCATGACAAATTTTGGAATGTGAATTTTGATGGTGACCCCCCCCCCCCACTTTTAAGCCTTTCATTTTTGAAGGAGAGAAAACACTCCTGGAAGATTCCGAAGCCATGCACTAGTGGAGTCCAGGCTTCTCAAACTCCAGTATGCTGTTCGGAAACCCTGGGGATCTCGTTAAAATGCAGTGTCTGATTCAGTGGGTGGGGAGAAGGGGAGTCTGCTGTCCGCCAAAGCTCCCAGGTAAAGCTACTCTCGGTAGGGAGGGCGTAAGGGACACGTTTAAACCCGGCACTCTGTCTCATGGCTGCCTTGGCCACCTGACTCACCTGGGGGAATTGAAACACATCAATTCCTGGTCCCGCAGCAGACCTATTGAATTTGAGTCTCTAGGGGTGAGGCCAGCCACTCCTCGGAAGGAAGGTTGGGCAATCCTACTTCTGTAGTGATACTGCCTCAGAAACCCAAGGAGGGGTCGCTATGAGTCGGGGCCGACTCGACGGCACATAACAACAACAACAACAACAGGGGTGAGGCAGAGCTCAGATTTGCGAAGGAAAGAACGAAAAAGGGGAAAAAAAAAAGCTGAAGTGATTGGATGATAAATCTGCCAGGTGTCTTTTTAAGGGGTGGCAAGTGGAATGACGGCTTTGAAACTTTCCCTGGAAATCAGATTGAGATGTTTAAAGACAAGCTTTCTGACATCCTAAGAGCTTCCTGTTGACTCAGACTCCATGAGAAATCTGAACAGCTGTGCACCCCCCCTCCCTGGAAGGGAACTGACCAGTTCCTTGTGATTGCGTCCAAACTGGTTTAAATCAGAGCCCAGAGAAAAAAAAATAGAGCACTTACTGGTTAGCTTGCTGACCGTGGAGCATTAGATGATGTCTGTGAAGGCTCCTGGTGCGTGTCCAAGGAAGCTGGGCCCAAATATGGAAAAGGGGAGTCATGATGATGAGGTAGGAGTTGAAATTACCATCGCAAATTCTTAAGTGTTACTTGAGCTCTTGTGCTCCGGGGGTTGGAGTTTCATTTCTGGTGGTGGCTGGAGAGGCAGAACACGCGGGAAAGACGGCTTGGTGAGGGCTTCATGCTCACGAAGCTCGAACTCCACAGCCGGCAGTTTGGGAGGGAAGGGCTGGGATCGCTCCTTTCACGATGGGACTTTGCTTGTTGATAACCAGTGAGATAGGGACACGTGTGAAGAGTGAAATAAGCCCTAACAAATTTTAAAAATAGTGTTAAGATTGCTTATACTGCTGCTATATTCCTTTGTGACTATTTTGCTGCATTGTTAAATCTTAGGCCACTTCTCTTCCCATGGAATGAGTAGAAGGCACAACACATCCTTGAAACAGTCTACACAAACTGACTAACACTCCTTTCTGAAAGTGACTGCAAAACCTAACTGCTCTGTAATCACTGGGCTAGTATCTGCAGGTGCAGGACACCCTGTGACAGCTCCCGTTTCGTTCAAGCAGAAGAAAACATCTTTCTGAGCAAAGTGCAGGACCAGATGAAAAGCCCACCAGCTTCCAAAAAAGGATTACTTTGGGAGTCTGGAAGAGGAATGCCATCCACCTTCCAAAGAAAGGATAACCTTGAGATCCAAGCCTGTAATTAGCTGGTTGTACAGTTTCCGCATTTTGCCCCTGTAGCTACTGTGTGTAGAACAGGGATCTCAGCTCAGCTAGTTGTAACTCTGCCCATCTGGCCGACCTGCCCGGCGCGGTGTTTCAGTAAAGGCTTACTTTTAAAATCTCCCTGTCCCTCTGAGTACTTGTTTCTCAGCAGGAGACAAGAGCCCACCAGAAGGTTCACAGGCCCATCTTGTTACACCAGGACTCATCAGCAAACGTCTTTTGAACATTTCTTAAACCTACTCTTTCCCCTGAGGTCCAGCAGGCAGGTAAGATGCCAGAGACAGATCTTCCCAGCTTTTGCTTGGTTCTCAACCTAGTGGGTGTGTGCCACTCTTAACTTGCCATCTTTCCTGGAAAATGAGTGTTTCCCACTCATACTGCATTTGTGTTTTTCCTTACCCCAGCTCCTTACCTTGTGATTTGAAAAAGTGAAACCCCACAATTGGGCAGTAGAGAGCTGGACATTCCCTTCCCTCCTTTTAAAAAATATATACAGTGAGAGACACATTATGGCTGATAATCACTGATGTCTGCCCCAGGGAGGGTTCCAGTAGTGAAGCAGAGGCACTGCAAGTGATAGAGACAGGATTTATAACAGGTTTGACGAGTCCCTGGGTCCGGGGCAGCCACTGTGCCTGGAGGTGCTATAGGAAAGTAGGATGTGGACCGCCTGAAACCTGCCTCTGACTCTCACACCTCCAACCTTGATGACACAGATGACCTGGGGAGAAGCTGGTGCCCTTTGCCAGATCAAGGTGGTCAGACTGGGTCAGCATCTGTGTCCTGGGTGCTGACATAGGCCCTGGGTCACAGCCAGATGGTAGAGAGACCCACCTCACTGTGGAGCATGATAAGGAAGACTCCTGCCCAATATGCCAGGGAAGCTTGAAGGCAGGGGCCCTACGGAGCCTGGGGCAGGACAGGAAGAAATTTGACCAGGTGAGGACGACAGGGGGCAGCAATCCAGGCAGGAGGAGGGTAGGGCATAGCAGAGGCAGGCGGTGGGAGGGACAGTTTATGGGCAGTCAGGATGAAGCCTTGCTGCTGAGCAAAACGGGAAGTTGTGGTGTGGGTGAGGCTGGGGAGGTGACAGGGCTCTTCCATGCCCTTGTAAGGAAGTTGGATACTCGAGGTCACTGGGAACCCTTGAAGGAGTTTCAGCAGGGGCATGCCAGGCTCAGATGTGAACGGAGGAAAATTCCTTCAACCTGTGACCTATCCTTGGTGAATACCTGCCCCATGCAACTTTCTGTAACAACTTCATGGGTGTAATTGACATACCATAAAATTCACCTGTTTGAAGGTATGATTCAATGGCTTTTTAGGGCAGAGTATTGTAACCAACACCACAATCTAATTTTAGAACATTTCTACCACCCCTAAAGAACCTTTATGCCCATTTGCAGTCATGCCTAACCCTAGGCAAACACTCATCATTCTGTATTTCTCCTTTTTCTTGAACGTTGTTGTGTACCATCAAGTTGATTCCAGCTCATAATGACCTCATGTGACAGTAGAATTGCCCCATAGGGTTTCCTAGGCTGCTATCTTTGTGGAAGCGTGTCTCCGTGTCTTTCTCCTGTGGAGCTGATGGGCAGCTTTGAACTGCCCACCTTTGGGTTAGCAGCCAAGTGCTTAACCATTGTAGCATGAGGGCTCTTTTGTTTAACGTTAAAAGGGATATTTTCTGTGAGAGTATTACCTACTTTAAGAAGTCTCTACCAAATCACCCAACTACTTCTCAGCCCATTCCTGTCAGCATGCTTTAAATTACAAGCATCAGAAACCTGCCTTGGACTGGCTTAAACATGACTTTTGCTGTCTCACATAGGGGGGAGTCCAGAGGTAGGTGTAGTGGGCCAGCTGCTTAGTGTTGACATCAGAAGCCCACGTTCTCTCTGCTCTCTGTCTCTCTTCCTGTCGTCGTCTGGCAGCAGCTTCACGCAGTGACTGGCTTCCTTGTTGGTTGCCGACCAGCAGCTGGAGCTCTTTGCCTCCATGCTCACAGCCTGTGTGTAAGAGGAGGCCTTTCCTGTAGTCTGGCTGGGTGAACCTAGTTCCTGTTGCCGTCCCCTGGAACAGTGATTGGCTTAGAGTTAATTAGGCTGCTCCTCTGGAGCTGGGAATGGGCTCTGAGGGGAGCAGACACCTGGGATCAATAGTAGGTTCTGGTGGGAAGGAAGGAAAGTAGGCCACTAGCAGTGCCCACTGATTATTGACCAGCCAAGTTGGAGTATCTGGGCCTCAGTTCCTTTTACTTGGCAGCCTTTCCATATTAACACAGACAGTGGGGCCCCTCAACTTTTTTTCCAGCTGATCCTGGCTGAGTGATATTTAGATGTGATAGTGATGCCAACAGGCTGGTGAATAATAATACGTGAGTGATTTTTGAAGCTGGCCCAAATTTTAAGTCTCTGTGAGAGGCCTCATTAATTCAGATCCTACCAGTTCAACAGTTTGCCATAACTTGATCAGGGAGTGCACTCAAGTTGACCTTTGGACAATTTAATAGAACATTTAATAGTATGGGTGATTTGGGGGCTAGTGGTAGAATTAACATTTGCAGAAGAGTTCTTAAATCACATTAGATAAACCTGTTTTGCTTTAGGATACCAAATCCACTGCCACTGAGTCAATTCCAACTTGTAACAACCCTATAGGAGAGAATAGAACTGCCCTATAGGGTTTCCAAGGCTGTAACCTTTACAGAAGCAGACTGCCACATCTTTTTCCCATGGAGCAGCTGCTGGGTTCAAACCACCAACCCTTTGCCTAGCAGCCGAATGCTTTAGCCACTGTGCCACCAGAGCTCCTTTGCTTTCAGATAAAAGTATTTAAATATATAACTAGTGGTAAATAATAGAAAAATCATTTTTATGTAGTTATTAAGTTAGCTCCTTGGAATCTTGGGAAAAATAAAATCCTGTCCTGAATATATCAGTATTTGAGTTACTCTGTGTACTTGAAATGAACACCAATGGACTTTCTTTCAAAGTATAATTCATGTTTCACTAAGCAAATAGATGTTCTGCCAGTTACTTAGACTTTCTTAAATTTTACTTTCTCTATAATAATAAAAATCAAGGTGGGCCTCTGCTTTGCAAAGGAACCTCCTTGATTATGAGCTGTATTTTTAGGGGAAGTTTGTCCACATGTAAGTAATGAACGTTTGCTGGTGCAGCTCTTGATGGTGAGAACGGATGTTGAAGAAAGCAAACACCATATGCCCTTTGTTTCCCGTGCATGTCCCCTTCTGGAGGCCCGGGTGGAGTGCCTCAGCTGTCTCAGAATCTCCATTTTGCTGTTACTGCCGAATCTGTGGTTCTCCACCTCTCTTCTCTCTGATGTTAATTATAACTTCTCCCTAATTAGCCACCTCTTCTCCTCCTCCTCGGATATCGAGGTTCCACACTGTCCAGTCCCAGAGATTGGATTAATTTTTAAAGATGAGTTTCACTTGATTTGTGTGACAGACGTAAGTGCAGAGAATTTTTTTTTTTTTTTTTTAAAGTGTGACTGTGTAGTGGGAGGGGCAGGCAGGCTGGGTCCGGTACAGGATGCTTAGAATAATTCTGCTGCCAAGTGAATCAGAGAGCCTTGCAGATCTCGGCGAGCACAGAGCTCACTCTTGCCCAGAGTTCAGAGCCAGCCATCCTGAGCTCCTCATTGCCTTCTCCAAAGAATGGAGCCCTCAGCAGCCAAAGCCCCAAGCGCTCCAGACTTGGCTGAGATTGTAAGTAGGTCATCATCCATAGGCTTTGATTGTTATGAGATCTGAATCTTCCATAGCCTGTTGACTGTCTGGCAACCCTGTAGGCTCGGAGGGTGGCTTTGTTGGGGAATGTGGTCCTGGCCCAGTCCTTGGCGAGACGGTGAGCCACACAGTTTTCCACTCTGGCTCGAGGCTCAGTTTTCTTGGGGTGGAAGGGAGTTTCTTTCCCTAAGCCCCCTTTGGTGACAGAGGTGGCTTCTTTCAGCAGAGCCCCATTTGTAGCAGCATTTATAAAACTTTTGAGCAGCACTGTCATCTGGCTCTTTCATTTTCCTGACTGCTATCAACGACTGGATGGGTTTTCCCCAGGGGATGCTACACACAGGCAGCTCCATCCAACCAAACCCTCCCAGGAGTCTGTTTGTTCAGTGAAGCGTTCTGGTGGCATAGTGCCTAAGGCATTTGACTGCTAACCAGAAGGCTGGCAGTTCAAACCCACCAGCCACTCCTCAGAAGGAAGGTTGGGCAATCTACTTCCATAGTGATACAGCCTCAGAAACCCAAGGAGGGGTCGCTGTGAGTCGGATCCAACTGGACGGCAGTGTGTTGCATTTTGTTGCGTTCAGCAGGTGAGGGAGTTCCAGGCCACAGAGGCTCAACTCCTCACTCAGCTAGCTGTGTAGCCTTGGGGCACTACAAAATAATCCTCCTCTAGGTCTCAATTTCCACATTTGAAAAACGGAGATGTTTCCACTCCACAGGATTTCTGGATGATTGGAAATCACAAATGTGAAAGCATCTGGGACATGGCAGGCCCTCACTCGATGGTGTGTTTTTATCCTCCTTGACCCCTTCTGAAGGAGCCCTGGTGGTGAAATGGTTAAGTGCTCAAGTGCTCAGATGCTAACCAAAAAGTTGGCGGGTTGAACCCACCAGCCACTCTGTGGGAGAAAGATGTGGCAGTCTGCTTCCATAAAAATTACAGCCTCGGAAGCCCTATGGGGCAGTTCTACCCTGTCCCGTAGGGTCTCTGTGAGTCAACATTGACTCAGTGGCAATAGTTTGGTTTTTATTTTTGCCCCCTTCTCCTTTCTCATTGGCACATTGTACTGTAAGTGACAGCAGTGTGCTGGACTCCATGATGTGTCACTAACATTGCTGTCCCTGGCTTGTTTGATCTTGGCCTTTGTAACTGCCAAGTTCTCCTGGTTGATATCATGGCTTAGATCTTAGGGTTGGCCAGTTGCCTTTGCTCAGGTCTGTAGCCCCAGGTTGACCTTTTAGTCATAGCCAGGTGACTCCCCAAAATAAGGAGGTCTCAGGGAGAAAGGGTAGGGAGCAGGGGTCATGCTTATGTCTCACAGACACATTTGAGTTCAAAACAGTGGAGCCTGGGAACCTAAGTCAGGAGACTGTGTTACTGTGATAATTCAGAAGAGCCATTTCCAGTTCAGCTTTGAGTTGGCAAGTTATAAATACTTAATATTCAGCTGGCATGACGGAGAAGAAAAAGAAAGATCAACCTAGAAGAAAACTGCTCAGCAGTTCATGTGATTTATGATCAAGAAGTTGCATAGGGCACTGCCATAGTGAGTCTATAGGTGGTTTTGGTTAACCTCATCACCATTTTAGACAACTGCCATACACATCAAGCAATTCCCACTTGTCTTTCCACCATGATGTGTGTATGTTTGTTTGGGGGACTTTCTAGAGTTTGATTTTTGTTAATTAGCTTTACTATGTGCTTTATGGGAGCTCTGGTAGCATAGTGGCTAAAGCACTTGACTGCTAACCAGAAGGCTGGCGGTTTAATCCCACCAGCCACTCCTCGGAAGGAAGGTTGGGCAATCCTACTTCCGTAGTGATACTGCCTCGGAAACCCAAGGAGGGGTCGCTATGAGTCGGGGCCGACTCGACGGCATATGACAACAACAACAACAAAAATGTGCTTTATATTGCTCATTTTGAGTTAATTGCTAATAGTAGTGTTCCCTTGCCAGTCACAAATTCTCCCCCCCTTTTTTTTCCCCCATTGAATTCCTTGTATTTCATCTCATATTTAGGCTAATATAGCTTGCCAGTAGGGAACAAGACACCTTAATAAAAGTAAGTATCAGCAAGCTCTGGCATAGTGCTACTTTTTAAACAATAACACTGTGTTTTGGTGAAGGTTTACACAGCACTTTAGTTTCCCATTCAACAGTTTCTACATAAATTGTTAAGTGACATTGGTTCCATTCTTCACAATTCATGAACATTCTCATTATTTCTCTTCTGGTTGTTCCATTTCCATTAATTTGGTTTTTCTGTCCCCTTATGTTCTCATCTTTGTTTTAAAGTAATTATTGAGCTTTGGGTCTTACATAGATGGGCTCCTTTAAAACACTCATGGGTGATATTCTTTATTTTGTGAACCAGTCTGCTATATAGCTACAAGATGACCTCAGACCTATTTTAGTTCAAGGTTTAAACAGTATCTCGGGGCAGTAGTCTTGGGAGCCCTCCAGTTTCAAGCAGACCTGTAGGTCTGGATTTTTTTTTTTTTTTTTTTAAGAGTTTGAGATTCTGTTCCGTATTTTCCTCCCATCCTATCAGGTCCATCTATTGTGGCCCTGAGCAGAATACTCAGTAGTGGCAGCAGGGCACTGTCTAGTTCTTCTAGTTCAATTTTTGTTGTTTTAAATAGACTTTATTTTTTAGAGTAGTTTTAGGGTTGTAGAAAAATTGTGCAGAGTACAGAGAGTTTCCATATCCCCCTGTCCCCTGCACAGTGTTTCTTTCCCCTGTTCTTAGTATCCTGCATTCCCGTGGTGCCATCGCAGTGCTACTTCTTTATTTCGGAGGCACGATGTCATTTAAATACTTTTGTGTACAACGTTTTAAGAGTCAATTTAAGAGTCACTTTTATCTTAACATCAAAAGAATGTATTCCAGTGTTCTGCCCTTTAGCAGCTCCCCTTGCTCCTTAGTGAAACCCACTTTCTTTCTTTCCCATGGCCACCTGGATCTCATATGGTCTGGCTCTGGCCTGCCTTTTCAAACCTCATCACAGTCACCCTCCCACTTGGCCACACCAGCTTCCCATCTGCCCTGGCCTGCAGAGAGTCCTTTCCTGCTTCTGGGACTTTGCAACTACCTTTGCTGGCAATGCCCTTTCCTTAGCTCTTTGCTTTTTCCTCTTTCAAGTGTGAGCATAAATATTTTCACCTCTGAAAAGCCATCCTGGGCCATCTTATCTAAAGAGACTTCCTCCATCTTAAGTTTCCTCCACCCCTTCCCAGCACATCGCCTCTTGCCTGCTTTCTGAGTACTTACAGTAACCTGTACATATTGGGGCCTCGATTTATTTGGCACTTGCTGTCTCCTCTCCATGTGGGCAGGGCCCGGTCTGTATTATTCCCCCCATATCCCCATCCCCTAACTCAGTTTCTGACATGTACTGGATGCTCAGTCAATATTAGTTACTGGGCAGGGAGGGGCGGATACTGGGTTAGGGTTGGGGATGGTAAATGGGGAGTGAAACTAAATGTACACATAATGTTGAATGTAAAACAAACTCTGATCTGTAAACTTGCACCTAAAGCACAATAAAAATAAGATAAAATGGAGATAAGCCCTGTTTTAAAAAATTAGTTAAATGATTTGGACAATTAATGAATGACTTTTAAGTAGTTTGGAAGACCGTTCAATCCTTTCTGTGTGGGACCACCCTCCCCAGCACCCCCTCTGTGCATCCGTCATCGCTCTCATACTTTTGGAACACTCTAGACCCCAGGGCTCTGTTTCCCTCTCCTGGCAAGCCTGTGCCTGATATCCGGAGTAACCCTCGAAATGTTTCAAGCATCATTTTTGTTTTCAAAATGAAAATCACCTGTCTTCAAAGTGATTGGCTTAGAACAGATGCTTTACTTCTCTACCAAGGCCTCCTCCCCTCTGCCCTTGTCTACCTCCTGCCAAGAATAACGGGAAAACCCTCTTATCCTGGAAAGTGGTTTTTCCTCTGGTCAGAATCCCAAACTGCATGATTTATTACCAAGTATGCTGGGACAGTAGCTTTTCCCTGTCCCTCTGCTCTCAAATGTTAGCAGTCTGTTCTGGAGGCTCATGTCCTGGGGACTTAGCCTCGGGACTCCTCCTCTTTGAAATATTTCCTTCTGACAGGTATGGGATGGGGATAACATCTAAGGATTGCTCTGTGCTGAACTGTTTGCCATCTCATTTGAGACCTTATTATATACTCTGAAGAGTATATAATATTTTCCCCATTTTAGAGATTGTGGAATGGAGGCCCCATGAGGATAGGTAACTTGTTTCAGGGCATGTAGTTTTTAAACAGGCCAGGATCAGAACCCAGTTCTGTCTGGCTTCCATATGCATGCGTTATTTGCTGGTGTTTCTCAGGGTTTCTTTGTCCATGTCCTGCAGTTTTTTGTTTTTCTAAAAAGAAATCTGGCAACTCAGTATACACATATGTATATGTACACATACAAATATCTGAAATCAGACTTGCATGAAACAGTAGTTGCTTTCACTGTGTGTGATGCACTCTTATATTCTCTATTCCATTTAGAAAATGCTGGTAAGGACTTATGAAATTGATTATTTGGCCCACTAACTGGTAGCAACCTACAGTTTTAGAACAGTTTGAAAAGCACTAATGCAGGTGATACGTAAAATATGCTTACTTTATATAGAGGTTTGCATAGTGCAAAGTACTTTACCTTTTTTTGGGGAAGGGGTGCACACGTAGATACATATACACCAATATTTATGGCAGCACTGTTCACGATAGCCAAAAGGTGGCAACAACCTAAATACCCATCCATAGATAAATAGACTATTTCTCAGCCAGTAGAAAAAATGAATCCTAATACATACTTGCCAAAGGGGCAGTGGGGCTGCATCTTCTGACCTCCTCTAACCCCACAAGAGGAAGACAGAGTCACCATCAGCAGCCCAAGACCTATTCCTGCAAGGCCAGACATGCTGCCTCCCTCCAGCCCTTTCACCAACCATTCCTCCTGCAGCACCCACCACCTCTCTGCTGGGTTTGATAATTTGCTGCAGTAGCCACACAGAACTTACAGATTATGGGGTTTATTAGGGAAGCACCAGGCTACAATTCAAGTTTAGGAATGACACTCAATCTCTCTCAGCCCACCGTCTCTCAGCCAACAGTCTCTCACTTCCAGCAGTGTGTGTCTCTTGGTGGCTCTTTCTCAGCAGCATGTGTCTCTCAGGATCATGTTTCTCCCAGCAGCATGTCTTTCACAGCCAGTAGTCAGCTTCTTCTGCCTCTAGGAGGCCTCCTTTTGAGCCTGGCAGAGTGGCCAAACTAACCAATCATAGTATCAGAATTCTAAGCACCTGAGAGAGAGTGAACTTCCCAGAACATTGCTTTATGCAACTCTCAACAGAAATATGCCAGGTAGATAACTTTAACAATCAGGAGCTCCTCTGTTGCTCACAGCAAATTCCACCATGGAGTTTACAAAGACTTATGGCTAGAAAAGCCATACCAGGTAATTTACTACACCGCAATAGTGCAACATAGATGAACCTTGAAAACCTCAGGCTGAGTGAAATAAGTAAATCACAAAAGGACAGATATTATATGAGCCCACTTACAAGAAGTAATCTAGAATAGGCAAGTGTTGTGGATTGAATTGTGTCCCCCCAAAATTTGTGCTGTAAGTCATAATGCCTATACCTGTGGTTATAATCTCATTTGGAGATGGATTTTCTTTGTTACATTACTGAGCAGTATTAGTGTAGGGTGTGCTTTATGTCAGTCTCTTTTGAGGTATGAAAGAACAGATCAAGCAAACAAGAGCAAACAGGGGAAGACACATGGCACACATTCACCAAGGACCTTTCCCCTGAACGGACAGAGAAAACCCTTCTCTAGAACCTGTACCCTGAATTTGGACTTTGGCCTTGTAAACTGTGAGAAAATAAATTTCTGTTCATTAAAACCACTGACCTGTGGTAGTTCTGTTATAGCAGCATTAGATACCTAAGACAGCAAGTATATACAGAGCAAAGTTTATTAGTGGTTACCAAGGGTGCCTGGGAGGGAGAGGACCCTGGGCTTTCGGTAAGGGTGATGGAAAAGTTTGGAGACATAATAATGATGATGGTTGCACAACTCGATGAATATAACGTCACTAAATTGTACGTGAAGAGAACATTGAAGCGTCTGATGTTACATGTGTATGTACCACAGTGAAAAAAAAGACCTATATTTTTTTCAATTTTTGCAGCATTTCCTCCCCTCCCTTAAGACCTGCTTCTTAAAAAAAAGTTTTCTTTTTAAAAATGGAAGTATAACATACATAGGTAAAATGCACCCGAGAGTATAGCTGGCTCAGTTTTCACAAACCGAACACATCCCTGTAACCAACACCTGGTCAAAAACACGCATCATTAATTCCAGCTTGTTTTCATCAAGCCAGAGGATTGGAATACAGCAGAAACTGTGTTCCCTCACTTGTTCTGAATTACACACATCTCGCTTGCTGGATAGAAGCCCTCTTTTCAGAGGGCCATATTTTGTGTTTCCAGTGATGGGGCCTGACATGTACTTTAGATCTAACAGCTGCAGAAGGAGTGGAGTGAGGCTTCCATAATGGCCTGAAGTAATGGACACAAAAGGGGGGCCAAGTGAGGATGCGCCTGGTAAAATATGAATGTGAAGGAGGAGGGAAGCGTGAGGTCCCATGGTTGAGAATGGAAATGTTTGAGTGAAAATTTATGGCAATGATAAGACCATTTTCCTGCAGTAGGGGGAGGAGGAAGGAGGAGGAGGGAGGGAGAGGAACTTGTGATTAGAGTCCCAAGTCCCTAAACCAAACCCATGGCTGTCAAGTTGATCCTGACTTGTAGCAACTCCATAGGACAGAGCAGAATAGGGTTTCCAAGGCTGTAATCTTTAGGAAGCTGACTGCCACATCTTTCTCCCATGGAGTGGCTGGTGGGTTTGAACCACTGACCTTTCTGTTGGCAGCTGAGCACTTAACCACTGCACTACCTGGGCTCCTCCCCAAGCCAGTACAGGTTAATACACTTTTGTGTGAAATAAAGACCATCCACCTGTCATAGTGAATATTGACTTTTAGAGAAAATTGTTTTAGCATACTACTTATTTAAACTACTTATTTCATTGCAAAAGACAGAGATGTACCTTAAAAAAAAAAGATAAACTTGAGTAACTTAACTTTCATAGTGTATGTGTTCTATATGGCTGTCTTGGTAGACATTGGTTACATTGGTTGTAATGGGGTATGCATAGAAAGGGAAGGGAACTAACATATATTAGCTTGCTTTTAAATATTAAGTGCTAAGTTATTAAGTTTTATTAAATAATGCCCTTTGTGGGACTCATTTTTAGCTAACTTTTATTCAAAATGGAAGAGCTATCCTGAATCAGAGACTTTAGGATAATAATAAATCCTTTTGTCTTTGTTGATTAGATGAGCTCTTATTCATTGTTCATTTTTATGAAGGAGACTTTTAACTGCTACACATTTGGTATGTATTTCCTGGGCGTTCTTGGCCTATACTGTTGACTTGTGGGTTTGTGTTTAATTCTGCCTGTATCGTGACTCGTGTGTGTGTGTGTGTGTGTAAGAAAAGTCTTGGGAAGTTAACACACACTGTGGAACAAGAGGAGGAACTCTGGCATGGACATGGAGTGGGTGTATCTGACTTACTGTTGCTTCCGTGGCACCCAGCATCGTGGGCACTAAGGACTTGCTGAATGAATGGAAGCATGAAGGAAAAAAAAAATACCAGCTAGCATTTAATGAGTATGTACTGCATGCTTTGCCTCTTGTATCTGACTTAGTCATCACAGCAGGCTGTGAAGTGAGTATTGTTTTTGTCCTTGAGAGTGACTTCATGTCCCTGCTTGCCTGAGGACACGTCTGATTTATTCCTGCTGTCTTACATTAACATCGATATTACCCTTTCTCACTCTCAAATGTCCTGGTCCTAAATGTTTTCAGTCACAAAAGTTGTGGTTTAGATAGAAAGGTGAGGAAACCAAGGCACAGAGAAGCCACCTCACTTTCCACGGTCACCCAAACAGTATGAGGTAGAGTTGCGATTCTTTCTTAGGCATGTGATTCCAGATCTTGTAATTTAACCACTAAGTTCTGCTGTCTCACAATTTAGGCCAAGGAATATGTATTATAAAATGGCATTCTTGTTCAATTCATGTTAAGTGAAACGGTACAGTATCTGTCCCTTTGTGATAGACTGATTTCATTCAGCATAATGTCTTTGAAGTTCATCCATGTTGTAGCTTGTATCAGGACTTCATTCTTTAAGGTTGAATAGCATTCCAAGTAGGAACTCTGGTAGCATAATGCCTAAGGCACTTGACTGCTAACCAGAAGGCTGGCGGTTCAA
>NW_006921991.1:1962026-1970204 GCF_000298275.1 Orycteropus afer afer
CATTCCTACCAGCAGTGGAAAAGGGTTCCAGTCTCCATACATCCATGCCAGTATTTGGTATTATTATTATTATTATTGTCATTGCCATTCTAGTAGATGTGAGGTAATATTTTGTTGTAGTTTTGATTTATGTTTCCTGTATCTAATGGGTGATGCCTGGTTACCATTGCTTGAACGCTTTGAGCAAGGTCCCTATAGATAGAACCTGATCAAAAGGGGGGAAGATGTGGAGCAGAACTTAAAATGCTTATGGAAACCAGACTTACTGGATTCATTGATACTGGGGGAACCCCCAAATATATTTGCCCAGAAATTATCTTTTAACCCTTGAACTGAAACTATTCCATGGAGTCATCATTAAACTAAACAACAGTTTAGCTCAACTAATAAAGAATGCTTACCTCTTTTAAAGAATTATCTTTATGAGATCAAATTGACAAGCAAAAAAGCCCAAACTCACTGCCATCAGGTTGATTCTGGCTCATGGTGACCCCCATTGGGTTTTCAAAGCTGTAAATCTTTGCAGAGGCAGACTGCCTCTTCTTTCTTCCACAGAGCCACTGGTGGGTTCGAACATCTGACATTTTGGTTAATAGCTTAGTGCCTTAACTACTACACCACCAGGGCTCCTTAAATTGAGGACTGTTGTTGTTGTTGTTATGTGCTGTTGAGTTGGCCCTGACTCCTAGTGACCCCTCCTTGGGTTTCTGAGGCAGTATCACTATAGAAATAGATTGCCCAACCTTCCTTCTGAGGAGTGGCTAGGGGGTTTGAACTGCCAGCCTTCTGGTTAGCAGTCAAATGCCTTAGGCACTATGCTACCAGAGCTCCTAAATTGACAACAGTGACTCTAAAACACAAATAATAATTTTAAGGGAGAGAGAGCCTAAATGAATGGTGGGGAAACAATATGAGTAGAGGGTGAGAATGGTGACACAGTGTAAGGTGTGTAACCTGTGTCATTGAACTGTATATGTAGACATTGTTGAATGGGTGTATGTTTTGTTGTGTATATTTTCACACACCGAAAACAAGCACTTTTTATGTTTTCCAGTCTCAGTATTTACTAAAAATACTGTCAAGTTGCAGTCTGAAGTGAGTAACGTGACTCAGGGCACAGGAGTGTGCTAGGTGGAGACCTGAAGAAATTCCAAATGGGTTTTCATCTGTAGACATAAACTACTTGTATCCTGGAGTGACAATACCATTCACTTGTGCCTGGTACTTTACAGTTTATAAAACCCTTTCCCCTCTTTATTACTGTGTTTAAGCTTCTTGTGGTACCCTGTGAGATGGGAGGTAGGCTCCTCGCTTTATGGAGGAGGATGGGAGATCAGCATGATGATGTGGCCACTTGCCTGAGGTTTCATAGCACTTCTGGGATCCCCTTCAGATAATGTGCCTCCATTGTCAGTGTGTTTTCCATGATATCAGACGTCCCTCTCAGCCAGACCGAGTTCTCCCACAGAGCATCCACTGTCTTATTTGACAGTGCTGTTTATGGAGAATTAAGGAGTTACCTGAAGACTCTCATTAGCCTAACACAAGGTGTTTCAACTTTGGCACTGTTGAACATTTTGGGCAAGGTAAGTCTGTTGGGAAGGGCTGTCCTGTGCATTGTAGGGTGTCTAGGAGTATCCCTGACCTTGACCTACTAGATAGCGGTAGCTTCTCACCCCCAAGTTACAAAGCAAACTATCTGCAGACCTTGCCAAATGTCCCTAGGAGGCACAGCCCCTTGTTAAGAACCTAACATAATAAACCCCATTTAAAAGAGGGGAAAAAAGCAACCTTGAAAATGTTAGACCTGTCATCTTCCCTTCTCTCTGGCTTCTGAAGCATCGGAAAAAATCATCAAAAGGCCAACAAAGAAGAAGAAAAGAGAGAGAGCAAGCAATACATTTCATGTTTAATGCTCTCCTGTTAAAGAGCTTTGGGTCTGCCAAGAAAGGATAATGCAGCCAGCTTTTTTTAAATTAAAGCTTATGCAATTAAGACTATGTTTCTACAAAAGTTTAGAACATACAGATCAGCCAAAATATACACCTACAAAGTCTCCTGCAGGCCTGCTGCCCAGAGATAACTGTGGTTCACATTTTGCTGTATCTTCTTCTGACCTTTTCAAACAGAGTGGTGTGTGTGTGTGTAAAATCCGCCAAATAGGGTCTTGCCACAAATGCTGTTATCCTGAGCCTTTTAGCTTTAATGTGCCGCAAATACCATTCCATATTTATGATATGGAGCTACACCATTTTTAATGACTTCATAATTATTGTATGGTTATAATTTATTGAATCAGTCTCCTGTTGTGAACATTTGGTTTGTTTCCAATTTTGGTTTTGCTATTACATGCAAAGCCATGATGAGTATCCTTGTGTGTTTATGTGTATGTGTATTTAAGCCCTTCACAGCTTTTTTTTTTCCCTTCTAGAAATTACAGTCACTGTAGTTCTTAGCATCCGTTGAACAAGATCTCTGATTCATAATGTTCTGGATTATATTTTGATTGTTACATACTTTTGCTCCTTAAAATTAGAGAAAACGTAGTGAAAAAAATTTGATTATTCACCAGGTTTCCAGAATGGAGTGTGAAAGTTCTTTGGTTTTCTGATTAAACTCTGAATAAGAAGAAACCATTTTGATTTCATCACTTGTTCATGAAGAAGACCACTCTTAACTGTATGGGGCTGCTTGCTGGGTAGGAAGTAGAGCAAGATGAAGACCACTGGGCCTTCCTTTACAATTCTGTGCAATGTTGAGAGGAATTTAGGACTCTGAGCTCATGAATTCTCATGAATTGTACATGGATTTTTCTTATAAATTTTTGAAGTTATAAAAATATAAACTCATGGTAAAAAAAATTCAAATGGTATAGAAACTAAATAAAGTTCCCTATTCAATCCCTCTTTTTTTTTTTTTCATTCTGTGGAAAATTTCTATGTATGTATATGCATTAAAAATATTTTTAAAAAATTAAAAACCCACCACTGGACAGTGATATGCCTGGTATGATCTGACTAGCTTTTTTAAGTTATTGTATTTTTGTATAGCAGCACCTTATTTTTTTTCATTGGTGCCCTAGTTGGGGTAGTTTCAAGATTTTTTTTTTTCTGCAACAAATTACCCTATTTTCATATACTTGAGTATGTCTGTGGGATAAATGCCTGGCACTGGAATTAAGACTATGTGTCACTACAGCTTTGACAGATACTGCCAGATTGCCCTCCCACCAATAGTATGTAGCTAGAGTTTTTTTTCAATCAGGTCTCTTTTATTCTGTCTGGTATAAACTATCAATGGATAAACTGGGAACACAACAGGTGGAGCCACAACTATGGGAAGGTTTAGTTTGTTAGGATGAAACCATGGTCTCTTTAGTGACCATTGTGGAGGTTTGTTTTTGGCCTTGGGTGTCCCCAGGGAAAAGGTGTAGTCACTGGTTTTCTCCTGGAGTTGGCCTGAAAGTCACTTCTACTTTTTTCACTCATCCAGTGTGAAAAGCATATATAAAGTTAGGAGAGAATGGAGACACAGGTAGATAGGCAACTTGCTGGTAATCGATGGAGTGTTTTAATGAAAATCGAGGTAGCTAGAAATGGGTCTTTATTACTGAAAAGGTTACAATGTTTCTCATTGGATCTCTGAAATAGCAGAATGTGTCATTTGGCCTTTGCTACAATATACCAACTGCAACATGCAACTATACTAATAAATGTAACATGGTATAATTGTGTTATAATCATTTTTCACCCTTTTTATCTCTTCCATGAAGTCTTTTCTCACTTCTGCATTCTCTTTCTCTATCCCACAGTAATATTTTTCTTTCTTTCAATTTTTTTGTATAATAACTATTTTGGGCCCTTTATGTTTTATTATCTTATATTTTCTAAAATCAAATTCCCTAATTAAATTTTAACCAACGCTTGGTTTCCTAGTCTTCCTCACCCTAACTTGGTATTTGGCACATAAGTATTTTGATTGTCGAGTACTATTGAATTGTCCTTACTTTATGGGGTCCCTGTGATTGGTAAAGGGGCCTTTCCCTGGGCCTCCCCCATGTTGGCCCCAGAATGGTGCCCATTAAGGTTTCAGTCACACTCACCCTTCAGAGCATTGCTAACTGCCCAGGGAGGCACAGCGAGGTGCCATTGTTCTCTGATTTGGTATTTGAAGCGGTGGAAGACGACAGACATTTGAAGATGGTTCCATGGACCTTGGCAGGCACAGCAGCTGCCATGGCCCCAGGTAGCACTGTACAGAGCCTGTGTTTTCTGAGAAGAGAGACAAGTCAGGGGCTTTCAGGTGGGCACTTCAGATGTTCGCTGCACTCTTTGCCAGGAGAGTTTGAGGTGGCGTGGGGTGAGCCACCCCGAGGCTGTCCTTTCCTATGTCAGTGAGCCTGAAACTGGGCCGGCTCTTGAAGCATGCGTTTTCCAGAGCTTTTGCCTGGTGTGAGGTGGTGGCTCTGGAACCTGGGGCTTGGGTTTACCGACCTGGAAGGTGAAAGTTGAAGTCTGTTTGGGTTCCGTCCCATGCTAGGCTCCTTGTAGAGGACAGAGTGGCTCTTGTTTCCCTTCTCGCAGCCCTCCCAGGGCTTACACCCTGGGCTCTGCTGGCATTGGCTCTCCTGGGTGCTTCCTGGGAGGTGGCTTAGAACCTCAAGAGAGTCTGAAAGAAGAAACAAGCTAAAGGGCTTTTATTGATGCATTTCTCTTATTGTGCAAGTAGTGTGTTTTCTTTTATAGCAAATGAAGAGGGCTCTTTAGAGGCAAGCAGTGTGACCGAAGGAAAGTGGCCTTTGGTGCCAGATGGCTCTGGGCTGGGATGTGGGCTCTGTGACCTTTTCTTTCAGCGGCCTTAGCAAGGCAACTCCTGCAGTTTGACTTCTCTCCTCCCTAAGGAGAAGACTGGCAGCATGTGCATTTCCTGGTTGACCATGAGGAAGAGAGAATGCTTAGCTTTTGTAGTAGGTACTCACAAATGGAGGTGATGGTCATTTTTATTATTGAAAACAGTGATACCAATCACCATTCCCTCCCCCCACCCAGGTTTTTGGCCCCAGCCTGGTTTAAGGTTTTTTTTTTTTTTTTTTAACTTTTAAGTCCTTTTCAAGTCTGGTTGCCAGAGAACTCATAGGATGAGAGAAGATAGACACTTCATGACTTTAGCAAGCACTGAAGTATTTTCTTCCAAGTAGCCCTTTTCATCTGTTAACATGCTGGGGTTCCAAGTTAATTTGATTTAGGACGAGGATTCTGCTGCTAAAAATGGTTGAAAGCAATTTTTGGCATGTTGTGAATACTTACCTTTTCTGGTAACAATGTCATTGGAATCTGACTTGCCATCTGTGTATCTCTGCCTGTGGCTGGCTGTCCCTCCTGTGGAGCCGGGTCCTTTTGATCACGCTGGCTTCAACTCAAAAGTCACCTCCAAAATGAGGCCTTCTCTGGCCCCCTCCGCATCCAGTGTTGCCCCGCTTGGTGTAAACTGGTTAAATGAATGAAGTAGGTTGCAGAATTACATTAAAATGTGGCTTGAGAATTATGCTGAGTATAGTTTACCTTTAAACGTGTCAGAGCTCCTCTTCACCCCGCAAGAATGTTCCTTGTAACTCTCATGTATGTTGGCTGTGTTGCCACTACAGATGCTGTTGCAATATCATTTTGTGCCTGTGAATTGAGATGTCAGACACCTTCTGAATGTCATGATGTTTCCTGTTCTGTGTGCAGAGCATGCCAAAGGGACTCAATTTGTTGGATTTGGCTTTTTTTTTTTTTTTAATTTTGCAATGAGTCACAATTGGATTATGATTTTATAATAATTCACAGGGCAAAAGTGACGAGAACCCTTCTGTGAAGGGCATTTCAGGTCGAGAAAACCTGTGAGCCGTGAGTAAGGGAAACAGTTTCTCAGACTATTTCCTCAGTGTTGAGCATGTTCTACTTGGCTGGAACTGTGCTAGAAGAAGGAAGCGCTCATTGTGGGTGGACTGGAATGGTCAAGAAAGGTTTTGTGGAGTTTAGCTTAGCATGGGCTGAGCCTCAAAGGATTAGAGATGGAGGAAGAGAAGGGAGAAGACTGATCAAGATAATATTAATATACTGTGAAACTGGAGTCCCCAGGTAGTGCCGCTAACCAAAAGATTGGTTTTTCGAATCCACCCAGAGGCACTACGGAAGAAAGGTCTGGAGATCTACTTCTGAACAGTCAGAAACAGTCTACTTCTTGAAAACCCTATGGAGCCCAGTTCTACTCTGACACACATGGGGTCGCCATGAGTCAGAGTCGACTTGACGGCAATTGGTGTTGGTAAGCTGTGTAATAGGCCCAGAACCTGCTGGGCTGCTTTGTTTTCATAGAACTTATTTTGTCCACAAGATAGATAGGCTATGGTTCCTAGCAGGAACATATTGGAAACAAGCAAAATATTAATCAACTTGGGATAAATAAATGATAATACATCCATACAATGGCGTACTCTACAGCCAGAAAAAAGAATGAGGATGCTTTTAACTTATATGGAAAACTTCCCAAATATATCACTAAGTGAAAAAAACAAGGAACAGGACAATGTAAATGATATGCTAATTCATGATATTTACTTAGAGCAACTAGATGATGCTTAAGAAACTAATTCCCTGGAGATGGTAGTGATTAATTACCTGGGAATGAGAAACCTGGGTGATGGGAGCTAGATTTCTCAGTGTATACCTTTTTGTATTATATATTTTTAGGTATTTGAATGATGTGTCCTATTTAAAAATTTGAACAATAGATAGGTATGACAGTGGAATTTGGTCCCACTGTTGCTACTCTTATCTTGATTTAAATGTCTGAGATGCTTTGCCTTGCTGGGAAAAGCACGATGAATGAAGATAACCAGCTGCACAGAGACCCTAAGGGTTGGTGAGCCCTTTTGCATTTACCCAGGGAATGAAATTCCTTGACCAGATTTTCACTTTGACTGGTTGTTACGAGAAGTGTTTCGACCGTACACTGAAATAGAGGGGCCCCCTTGCCCCCATCTTGCAGCTTCAGCAGTGATCAGTTGCTGGCCAGTCTTGTTTCACTGCTTCTCCCTCCTCCCATTCTCCTTCTCCATCCCTAACCTCTGGTTTTTTGGAAGTCAGTGCCCTCTGAGAGTATTACTTAGAATTACTACTCTGGCCTGTCGAGTCTCACCATGGCCCCAGACATGCAGCATAAATTGAATGCTTGAGGTAGAAAAATCTTTCTTTGACCAAATTTGGCTCAGCTCATTAAGATCATTTGAGTTTCCTTCCTGCCCCCTCCTAGACAGGGTTTTCATGGCCTGACTCAGTCCGAAATAATTTTATGCCATAGCACGTCAGATCGTGCCAGCACACCATGATCCTCCAGTTCAGAGAGTACTTCGGAGCAGCTTGAGAATTTTTATGCCAAAATTGTGTGGCTTGCAAAGAACAGCAAACCTTCCTCTCTGCTCCTGTGACCCTGGACACCCATTTCTCTCAACACTTTTAAACTGAATTTCATCCCTTACTAGACTAGATTATGAATTTGGAGAGACTGGGATGGGCAGGTGGGTATCTTCCTTTGCCCAGTACATGGCATTGGGTTTGGTGCCAGTGGGCCCTCAGTAAATATTTTTTATAGAGTGAACCTTGCTCAGGCAAGGCACATAACCTAATTGGTGTAATTAAGGAGTGAAACCAGATTAATTCTAAGGCTTCCATTGGATCTAACATTGTTTGGGTCTGTCATTAAATCTGACGATGAAACATTCACTCTCCGGAAGACTGGAGGATTGGGGAGGAGTGGAGGAGAGATATTTTGGGATAGATATATTTTCAAAAAAAAAAAAAAAAAACCAAACTCACTGCCGTAGAGTTGGTCCTGACTCATAGCGACCCCTCCTTGGGTTTCCAGGGCGGCATCTCCGTGGAAGTAGATTGCCCAATCTACCTTCTGAGGAGTGGCCAGTGGGTTTGAACTGCCAGCCTTCTGGTTAGCAGTCAAAATGCCTTAGGCACTATGCACAGAGGTGGTCACCTCCAAATAGACCATCCCAGGCTATAATATTTCTTAAAATAACAGTTTGGATTTGGGACTCTCCCTTTGTGCAGTGGTAATAGTCTTTGAGGGAGCTCTGGTAACATAGTGCCTAAGACACTTGACTGCTAACCAGAAGGCTGGTGG
>NW_006921991.1:1970304-1972404 GCF_000298275.1 Orycteropus afer afer
GGCTGGTGGTTCAAACCCACCAGCCACTCCTCGGAAGGAAGATGGGGCAATCTACTTCTGTAGTGATACTGCCTCGGAAACCCAAGGAGGGGTCGTTATGAGACGGGTCCGACTCCACGGCAAACAACAACAACAAATAGTCTTTGAATAACAAAACACCACCAGCTAAAGAGATATTTTCAATTTAGTTTAATTGTATACCACATTTCCTAGATATCCATGGACACAAAACAAACCACCTCTTGACATTATCATCTTTACGGCTAATCTTATAGAAAGTCTTAGCTTAGAAAGTCTTAGCTTACCTTGAAAAGAAGTCAAAGCATAAGCAACTGAGGAAAATGAGGATCTGGAATTAGAGAGAAAGAAGCTGGTAAGAAAGTATGAGGGAGATGTGATGTGGGCATTGACTCTTTTTGATTTTCTGAACTTTGTGCCACTTTGTGTGTTTTTATTTTAAGCTTGGCTTCCAGAATTCTCTTGTTAGCAACCAGATGGTCATCAAATAATTGATATGGGTTCATTTTAAACCCGTTTGGGAAACCCAATGGCCTGGATTTTTGAGTAGAAGGATTTAGTATTTCTACTACTCTTTGAATGCCAACAGTGTCTTTTTCGAAGTTGAGTTCTCTCACATCTTGGAAGTAACCTCTGGAAAATTGGAACAAATTAATTGGTTACATGATGTACTTGGAATAGAAAGTTAATGATATGGATACAGGTTATTTCAGTTACAAATGCCCAGCCTTAGAAGTGGTTAAATTGGTAAAATTAGATGAGAACTTTTTTAGTATTTTGCAGGTTTTTTTCCCTTTCTCAGTTGTATGCTGAGACCTGAGTTAATGAATATGAGTAGACATTTCAAACCCACTGATTGACATTATTCCCCATTTTCAGAGAGTTGTTCAAAACCATGAGGTCTGCTATGCTGCAGTCGTACTAAATGCTTTTCACAGAAAAAAAAAAAGGTGGGGGTTTGCAGTAAGAAAAAGGGTCATGAATTTCCTCAGGAATCATAAAGGCTTCATGGCCTGGTTTTAAATTGGAGAAGCACATTAGTGATTGTTGGAGGGTGCTTGTAACCGTCACACTGTACTTCTGAGAACAATTAACAGGGAGTCAAGATCTGTCTGAAAGAGCCTCATATAGTGACAAGTGAGTATCCCTCAACACTGAGACCAGTCAGAGTGGTGACAAGATTATAGCAAGGAGTGGCTGTGCTGAGGAGAAGCATTCTTTCAAATACCCTTCTAATTAATTGATATTCCTTCGAGTGGCACTAGGTGTTTCCAAGAAGGATCTTATCTAGAACACCATGATGTGGACTTTATGCTCGTGTGTGTGTGTGTGTGTGTGAGAGAGAGAGAGAGAGAGAGAGAGAGAGAGAGAGAGAGAGAAAGGCCTTTCTTTCCCCTTCCTCACTCCCTCCATCCTGACTGGCTTGGCTCCTGCAGGCTTGCGCTGGTGACTGGGTTCTCAAGTAGAGCTTGCAGCCAGCCCTCAGAGGCAGGGTTGCAAGCAAAACCAGCTCTGGGTGCCCCATTGGTGGATGTGTCTGTTTCCTAGGGCTGCTGCAGCAAATCACCATAAACCAGGTGGCTTAAAATGACAGCAGTTTATTCTTTCACAGTTCTGGAGGCTGGGGGCTGGAGGCCTGAAAGGAAGGTGTCAGCATGGCCACTCGCCCTCTGGCGGCTCCAGGGGAGGATCCTTTCGCCTTGTCCAGCTTCCGGTGACTGTTGGCATTCATTGGCTTCCTTGGCTTGTGGCTCCTTAACTCTAATCTCTGCTTCAGTCTTTTCATCACTTCTCTGTATGTTTCTTATGGGGATACTTGTCATTGGATTTAAGGCCCACCTGGATAATCCTGGGTGGTCTTTTCGTCTCAGGATCCCTTAATTTAGTTATATCTACAAAGATCCTTTCTCCACATAAAGTGACATTCACAGGTTCTGGGAATGAGGCTGTCACCATCTCTTTTGGGGAACACCATTCAGCCGAGCCCACTCCAGTGGGATGCCGGGCCGAGGTAGGCCCTGCAGGAAGCACTCTGGAAGGCTGTGACAAGTGACCAGAGCAGCAGAAGTCTTGCGCTTTAAA
>NW_006921991.1:1972901-1983383 GCF_000298275.1 Orycteropus afer afer
GGTAAATGTTTACAGAGCAAGTCAGTTTTCCATTCAAGAGTTCACACCCATTTTGTTTCACACCATTGATTGCAATCCCCTCAATATAACATCACTCTTCTCACATTCTCCCTGCAGTTTCTCATTTCCATTCATTCTTCTCTCCTAATCCTTCCTGCCTTCTGAACTTTGTCCTTGGGCAGATGCTGCCCATTAGATCTTGAATGGTTGATGTTCTAAGGAGTGCATGCCTTCCTAGAGTTATTGTTCACCTTGTAGACCTGTCTGTTGTTTAATTGAAAATTCACAACAGGACCAAAACTCATTCTAGATCCAAAAGGTGACTAAGGACCATAGTCTCTGGAGTTTCACCAGTCTCTGTCTAACCAGTAAGCCTGGTCTTTTTTGTGATTTTGAGTTTTGGTCCATATTTTTCTCCCATTCTGTCCAGGACCTTTTAATGTGATCCCTTTCCCAGCAGTTGATAGTATTAGCTGGGCACCATCTAGTTCTCCTGGTCTCGGTCACGGAGCTGAGGTTCACATGGTCTATTAAGTCTTTTGGATTAATTGTCTCCATGTCATTTAAAAAACTTGTTTTAAAAGGTAACTTTATTGAGGGATATTTTATATTATCATATGATTCACTCATTTCAAATGCACAATTCAGTTATTTTTAGTAATTTTACCCAGTTGTGCAATCATCACCATTAAATGTTCTAGGACATTTTTATTACTCCAGTAAGATCTGTCATGCCCATTTAATTATAATTAATTATAATCCTCATGGCTACCCCAGCCAGCCACTAATTTACTTTCTGTCCCTATAGGTCTGTCTTTTCCGGATGTTTCATATAAAGTTTTATTTAAAACTTAAAAATACATTTTTTCCTCCTGATTGTCAAATAGAAAAATACACTTTCATCCCTGGGAGCTCTTAGAAATGCAGAATCCCAGGCCCCATCCCAGACCTAATGAATCAAGTCTGCCTTTTTCACCTGATCCACCCACCTGGTGCTTCTCAGGCACATTGGGCCTCTGGAAGCACTGGTATCTACTTTACTGATTGTTTCTCCACTGAATGTATTATGAGCATTTTCCCAAAATCATTAAATCTCTTCTGAGAATGTTTGAAATCCCATTGTAAGAATATATATCAATTTATTTAACTAGTCACTTCATGACAGACATCAGGTTTCTCATCTTCATTGCTCTGGAAAATAAAACTATGATGATTGCCTTTTTATGCAAGTTTTTGAGCACAGTTTCCTATCCACTGTGCCAGTAATTCTCCTTCTAGGAATTGATCCTAAGGGAGTAATTATAGATACACTGCTAAGATTTAGAAAGTGCATACGTGAAAACAGTGTTTTCCTGGAAACTGGACCTAAAGCTGAGCAGATGATGGTAAGTCTGGACCCCAGCGTGAGATGTTATAGAAGCTTGTTCACTCTCATTGCCATGTTAATGAGCTTTAGATTCATCAAATGAATAAAACAGCACTAAGAAGTGCAGTAGAGACAGACACTAAGCAGCATTGCGGTAGAAAGGAGCAAAATACTGGACCTGTGTGCAATAACTTTGCCATCCTATCCTTACTTCACTGTTCAGTCTCCACTAGTCAGTTCTGCCCTTACAGTTGGTCCAGTGTGGCTCTTCTGCAAGCATCTGCTGCTAAAACAGTCTAGAGCTCATTGGTCCTCTTAGGTTAGAAGCAGTGGTGTGGGAGTGATGGTATCTTCCTCAGACCACACAGACTGCACTTGCTTCCTGCTCAGTTTTCCCACTGTTCTCAAGGATCAGAGTCTCTTTAATAGTTACCTGTCTCCCTCATTCCTGAGCCCTTGGGCAGCAGGCGAGGAGATGAGCACGGCTCATTAGGTGTGTCCAAGAGGGGGAGCCTGACTGTTCTGTTCCCTTCTCTGCCCTGCCATAGGCTCTTAGCTTTTTGCTGCTGTAGTCCTTCTGAAAAGAAGTAGCTCTTCTTGTTTCCTGGGGGTAGGGGAGAGGGAGGAGTAGGTTTGGGAAGAATCTCTCCCTCCACCCAATTGCTCACTCCTGAGGGTTCAGCTAAGAAGCTCTGGTGGCACAGTGGTTGAGGCATTCAGTTGCTAAACAGGTTAGTGGTTTGAACCCACCAGCTGTTCCATGGGTGAAAGATGAGGCAGTCTGTTCCCATAAAGATTTACAGCCTTGGAAACCCTATGGGGTAGTTCTACTCTGTCCTATAGAGTTGTTATGAGTCAGAATCAACCTGATGGCAGTGAATTTGGTTTTGGTTTTGGAGGGTTTAGAGCCAGCCAGTGCTTCAGAGGGCTTTGGGCCATCCTGCAGTCTCCCTGCGAGAGCAACACTGGCTCTCACACCAGAGTGGGTGTCAGAACCACCAGGAGTACTGTTCACAGATGCCCAGGCCCCAGCCCCAGAATGTCTGATTGAGTAGATCTGGGGTGGGGCCAGGGAATCTGCATTTGTAATAGGTTCCCTGGAGGTGCCACTGGTCTGGAACCTCACTTCGAGAATCACTGCTCTACACTTCTCATTGCCCCTCTTTCCCTGAAATCACCTCCAAGTGGGTGAAGCAAGGTGCTGGAGGGTGGGTGTGTTGGATGCTCTGGAAGCCAGGCTTCCCATCTAGACCTCTCCATGCAGCCCTTGCTCTGGATGTGTCGTTCACTCACTAATGAACGAGGCCCTTCAGAGTATAAGGAACAGTGACTCATTCAGATTACGTCAAGTTAGAGGGCTAAGGTGGGGTTATTGAGTCATTTAAGGATATAGGGACGAGAGTAGGAGCCCCAGTTCCTTCAGGCCTTATGGGCGCCTTGGGGTGTGGTGTGCCCTTTGTAATTCGCCTGGCACGTGGCTGCACTGAATATTAGATAACCTTTTAGTTCCAGCTCTTTCTGTCAGTTTCCTTTCCTCCTCTGTGGGATTTTCCCCTTCGGTTGGGGCTGGGCAGCATCTGCTAGAAGGGCGCCCCAGTCACAGCAGCTCTGTCTCTGTCACCTCTCCTACCTGATTTTGCAGCACCCAGCCCCAGGCGGTGGTTGGGCATAAGCTGCAGTCATTAGTGAAATGGGTTGTGGGCTGTGGTTTCTCAAATTGCACTGTCAGTCTGGAGGCTGAGAGAGCTTATCTTCTCCTTTTACTCCCAGAGGCTTAAGGACAGCTAATGGATGGACACCTCATCCCCCTGCTACTCTTTTTGAGATTGGCTCCAGAGTGTTGTGTCTGTAAGATAGTATTTCTCTCCTGTTTCATTCCTCCCCCAGAATCTTCTTTTAGGCCCTGCTAAGCAAACAGTAGGAGCTCTGGTAGCATAGTGGCTAAGACACTTGCCTGCTAACCAGACGGCTGGCGGTTCAAACCCACCAGCCACTCCTCGGAAGGAAGGTTGGGCAATCCTACTTCCGTAGTGATACTGCCTCGAAAACCCAAGGAGGGGTCGCTATGAGTCGGGGCCGACTCGATGGCACATAACAACAACAACAACAACAAGCAAACAGTAAATGTGCTCAGCTACTAGCCAGAAGGTTGATAGTTTGAGTCTACCCAGGAGCCTGTTGGCAGTAAGGCCTGGTGGTCTACGTCTGAAAAATCAACCACTGAAAATCCCGTGGAACACAGTTCTACTTCGACACCAAAGGGTTGCCATGAGCTGGAATCAACTCAGTGCAGCTGGTTGAGGCCACCTGAGCAGAAGTCTGTGGCCCGGCCCACGAGATGCTTCTGTATCAGATTCCCTCCAACAGCAGAGGGACGGTTACATCTCCTGAGTGGAAATGTGGACATGTATAAGTGTGCATTCTTTGAAAGAGTCTTGGCTTTATGTCATTTTGAAGAAAGTATCTTCTGAGGTCTTTATTTCTGTAAGTTAATGTCTGTAGCTAAATCCTTTATGAGGGACGAGCCCTTGGTACATTCCATCCTCTTTTGGGCCTTCGGAGTGATGCTTAATCAGTCGAATTCCCTATGGACGCTGTGGGCTAAGGACACCATCTTATTTTTGCCAGTTTGCAAGTGGCAAATTAGACTGCAGTGCTTGAGAGTGAAATTATTAAATATCAATGGGGGATAATAAATGTGAAGTAGCTTGCAAAACTTAGGATATTATGGCTGTTTCAATGAAAACAGCTGCTGAGATACTTTCCTAGCTATAATTGAGAAGGTAATTTTCTTTAAGGCCATTTAAACCAGATCTTTAGTGCCTTTGGGTCATTAAGAAGCATGAATTGGGAGGAGTGTCTGAAAATAGATGAATAAACCTGATACAGAGTTACAGCTAGCATCGAATGGTAGCCTCGGGCCTGGTAGTCCAGCTAGACTCATTTGTTTTGTGGTTTATTAATGGACTAGAGTCAACTCTTGACTAATATGGCTAATTTCCTCCATTTAGAGTTAATGTTTATGCTAAATTTTCCCCAGTAATGAATGGTTTAGAGTAAGCAGGACTGTCGGGTTAAAATATAGTGCTAATATTTCATGAGAAACATTGAAAGAGGCGTGATGTTTAAATCAATAGCGGAAAATGTGAGGTAAAACCTTCTAGAAAAGGCTATAGGGTACATAAGGGCAGTTAATTTAAAGAAAATCCAGCCCACCCAATATGTAGATGTAGATTGTTTAGAAGCCAATTGTCTATGAAGGAAAAGCACCCAATCCCTAGCTCTGCATGACCTTCAGCTTTCCTGGAGTATTTGGGAGCTTTTGATGGTAGTGTGGTGCTTTCCCTCAGGGAAGCTGACAGGAATGGTGGGAGTGTGGAGCTTTGATTGCAGTACTTTTTTTTTCCAGTATATTTGCAGAGATATTTACCTCAAGTAAAGGTTTGGAGCACTGATAAAATCCCCTAATGTCAGGCCACAGATAGAATTTCTGAAGACTGGGCTCTGGGAACTGGTGACAAATACTTTGTGAAAATTATTTTTGACATTATTGACAGCGTTTTGGGAACGGATGAGGGGAACCACTGTCCAGCTATTAATTTCACTTATCTCCCTGACCCCTCAGAATCCTTGCTTGACCGGTGCTCAGGTGGTCTGTTCAGAGGCCTGGCTGGGTTTTGAGGTCCAGTTTTGTAAAGTAGGATAGCACTTGTGATTTTATTTTTTTAGTCACACCTTTCTGAATTTCTTTATAATATGAGATTATAATATTTAAAAATGTAAAAGGGAAGATCCATTTTTCTGTGTTTGTAATAAATTTGAGGGAGACAATAGAAACTAGGAATTCTTCAGATGTCTTAAAAGTTAACTAAATTAACCTTGCTGAAGATACCAAAAGGCTATATACACAGATTTTTCTCTCTGCTTTGGTTAAAGGGTTATTTATAAAAACCAAACCATACATTACAGAGTGGGAAACCAAGTACTTGTATTTGTACCAGAAGAGAGGAGAGAAAGATAAAATTAGAGTCAGACTCAAAAAAGGCAGGATCCCTAGGGTGGTTTTATAAGCCATGAGGACCATTTGATTTTGGTGACAGTGAAGTCACTGATTTCCCAGGATTCTGCCTTCCCAAATCATGGAACATTTGTGAATGCTTAGGAACAGCTGGTGATTCCATTTTCTACAGAAGAGTAGCACTGGGTGACAGGGCGTTTTCAGGACGCTAGCTGCTCCCCAAAGCACATGCCATCACTGCTGCCAGCTGGCAACTGGGGAGGAGATGCCAGTCTAGAGCCCTGGCTGTTCATTTAGCTGCTCTAAAAATGAGGATCACTATAGTTTGTGTGTGTCTGTGTACTTGTGTGCGCACATGCGCACACACACGCTTGTGAATCGTGTGAGAAAATGCGTTTGTGTTCAGAGATGTGAGCTGTGAAAGCAGCAGGTAAAACGAGGCGAGAGAGTGCAGGTTTCAGGATGACTCAGGTAGGGACAGGAACCTGTGGCTTCAAAGTTAAAGAAAACAAAAACACATTTTCCGCTCAATTTGAATGTTTTGAAGTGAGGTAGAACTCCAAAGAGTGGGTTGTGATCTAGGACAGAGGAGCTGTTGGAACAAGTGATGTCTCAGTGAGCTGGAGGCGGAACGAGGAATGAAACACAGCTGTTAAGGCTACCTGTGCCCTGGATTGCCTCCTGGGTGTGTCTGTCTCTCCAGGTGTCTGTCTGTGCATCTGTTGTTCATCTGGATCTGTGAAGCTGTGTCTGAGTGGGCCTGTGTGCCTGTATGTGGGTCGGTGGGTTCGTGTCTGTCTGTGGATCTGTATCCATCTGTTGTGCATATGTGTCTTTCTGTTCTATGTCCATCTGTATGTCTCCGTGTTTACTGTATATCTGGGTGTATATATGTGTCTTGTCTGTAGATTTCTGTCTGTCTGTGCATCTGTCTCCTGGAGTAAAAGGGCTGCCCCAGAAACTCTGCCAGGCAGAGTGGTCTGGGTTCCTGCCACATCTGATTTCTAGCCAGTGTAAAAATGCTGTGAGCAGACGGTATAGCAGTATGGCTCAAAGGCCCACAGAGGGAACAGGTTTCCTGCTACTTACATGGCACCTGTCGTGGGGGTGGGAGATCAGGAGGAAGAGATAGCTGGAAGTTTGGGAATAGTGTTACATTGTGGCTTACATTTTCTACCCCACCCTTCTCCCTGACACACCACCCACGGGTTTTCATTTTGCATTACTCTTGGCCTCGCCCATCTCCGTTGGACAGTCTCAGAATTCGGAATGCTTCCTTTGACTTTTCTCTTGTGCAGAAACCATTCCCCCTGGGAGTCATTATTATTGTTCTTATTAATTTTCATGTTCAGTGTTCACTGTTGCAGAGGAGAGGAAACGAGGAGCGTGGGTGGTGGGTTGGGAGGCTAGGGAAATATCCTTTATTATGTCTAGAATTTTCCCCTTGAATTTTCAGAACTGGCCCCGAGCTGTTTTGGCCTTAATGTTCTGACTGATACCTTTCTGCTTGACCTCTCTCCTACCTTTCCCTTTTTTCCCTTGGTTCTGCCCTGAGGGTCACAAGGCTTCCCGAAGCTACCACAGGAGACAGTGAACTCTACTGATAGAGTCCACTGTGGCCGTTCGAGCTCACTGCTCACAGTGGATTTCTCCTAACATCACTCCCAGAAGCAGAAGGGACTTTCTTATTGTTAATAATAACTTTGAAACTTACCTGAGTTGTTTTATCCCACCCACCCGCTTTTCTCTTCCGCTTTAACCAATGTCTGGAATTCCCTTAATTTTTTCGCCACCAACACAGGTATTTTCTTTTTTTAAATAATGTAAGGAACTAGAGATGAAAATAAATCATCTGTAATCCCACCACCTAGAGATACCCATGCTTAAGAGCTCAATTTTTAACTTTCCAGTTGCTTCTTTTAACCATGGGTGTGTATATTTATTAGTTTTCTGTAAAAGTGTGATTATACCGGAGGTGTAATGTTTTATAACCAGTTTTCAAGTTTAACGCATTGCCACTTAATGTCGTACAACAGTGGTAAGGTTTTGCTAGCTTTTGAAAGTTGCAAAGCCCTCTCCTCAATGGCAGAACAGATAAAAGCAGAGCTGTTCCATCGAGACAAGGAACTCTGGTGGCACACATGCCTAAGGCATTTGACTGCTAACCAGAAGGTTGATGGTTCGACTCCAAGGAAGGAATATGGGGCAATCTACTTCCACAAAGATTTACCACCTCGGGTCGCTATGAGTCAGAATTGACTGGGTGGCAGTGGGTTTGGGTTTTTTTTTTTGGCGGGGGGGGCGTTTGGTTCCATGGACACAGTAGTGGGGAGGCCAGATCCTATCTTCTCAACTCAGCTATCCACAGGAAACCCCTCTCCAGAACATTGAGCTCTTGCCAGGATCCTGGTTACTTTCTGTAACGATGCTTTGAGCACACAGGGCCCTAGCTCAGGTGTCATTTGTTCATTTACCCTGTACGTGAATTTTCAATATCTCAGATGGCTCAAATTTTCTTATGGAGAACAAATTGTGAACATCCTTGGACTCCATCTTTGAGCATATCTGCATTTACTTCCTTGGGGTAAATGCCTGTTAAGTTGACTTAGCATATGAGCTGGTTTTCTTTTTGTTGTTGTTTGACTGTTTTAATTTTTGCTTATTTGTTAGTTTGCTTTTTAGGTTTATAATCAGTATTTCCAGTTGGTCCCCCTCAAAGTGTGTCAACTCAAGACTCCCGCCATAGCATAGAAGGCTCAGTTGCCTTCTGCTCCTGGGTAGAATCAACCTTAACAATTCAGTGTGTTTCAAGATGCATCTCCGTGTTTGGTGTTTGCATCTCATCTCTGCTTACTAGAGAGTATCAACATATTCTCTTGTGTCTGTTGGCCGTATGCAGTTCTTCTTTGGTAAATGATCTCAGTATAATCTTTGCCCGTTTTAAAATTTATATGCATGTTCATCCAGGGTAAGAGCCCTTGGTCTCTACTGTTTGTATACATTACAAGTGATATTTTCAAGGATGAGTTGTGGACACATCGGGAGAAGAGGATTGTGTGCAGAGATGATCATATTTGGAGTTCAACTGGAGAAGTTGAATGGGATTCTGGATTTCAAGCTCAGATTTTATCATTAGGTGACACTGTTTGTTTTCTCTGCCATTTAGAAATGCTCTACAGTACTGATCAGGGAGAAGTTTGGAGACAGCTACATTAACTTCGGAGATTTCTTCAGGGGTTTTATTTTTCCTTATCACTTCAGTATCAAACTGGAGTGTGAGAGATCCACCATGTGGCTCATTATAGCTCCATGCTGCAGTTCTCATTCTCTGTGTGAGAGAAACATGAACTGCCCTTTATGCACTTTGGCACACACGTCATGAGTAAAAATCAGCATTCCAGGGAGCCCAATCATTTTGGGTGTGTGGGCCTGAAAAGTAAAGATCTTTTTTCTTTTGGTTTGTTTGCTAAGTGATGCTAAGTCAATAATAATATTGATTGGAAATGGAGCAAAAACATGCAGTGACTATTTGCAAGGAAAATAAATTAGAATGCAGCTTTAAAATAATTGTGTTCAATATAATAAATAAAGTTTCAAGCCTCTTCCTACTTAACAGATACTTTCCCTATTTCAAAACAGGAAACATAGGATAAGAACAAGGATTTCAGTTTTTTTTTTTTTTATGTGCTGAACTTGGGCAGACAGGAAAACAAGATGGAAAATGTAGAGTTCTCTCTCTTTTCAACCTGACTGCCTCCAACATCTAGCCCTCGTGGATGTAGGGAATATCTACGGTAATGAATGTGTGCTCATTTTGACCCATATATGAGACCATGGAGTTAACTCACCAAAAGCTGCAGTATCAAGGATTAAAAACTCTAAAACCAGACTCACTGCCATAGAGTCATTTCTGACTCATAGTGACCCCCATTGGGTTTCTGAGGTGGTAAATCTTTATGGAAGTAGACACCCCATCTTCCTTCCATGGAACGGCTGTTGGGTTGGAACCACTGTCCTTCTGGTTAGCAATCAGATGCCTTAGGCACTGTACCAGTCTTAAATAATTTTGATTTCGTACTCATCTTCCATTTTTGAGTGTCTATTTCATGTCGAAAACTCAGCATATCCTATTTCTTCCAACTGTAGACACTACAAATAGGTATTTTATATCTGTTTCTTTGCCTTTAAAGGGGCACATAGCCCTTGGCCTATTTCATCTAAATGGAAACATAAATACCCACTCAAAAGAGAAATTGTTTGGTGTGCCCATGTAATGCTCAAGATTCATGCCATCAGGATGTGTAGCCGAGTCAATTATGTTAGGTGGATTTCGTTTTACCCTAAGTTGTTGTTCCTGTCATGGTTCCACTGGAGCTCGAACCCAGGATCTTCTGTGTATAAAGCAGATGTTACAACCACTACACTATGGAATCCACAGAAGAGGACGTTCAATGAGAGATACTATTGCTCATGTCAGATGGATCTTGGCTGAAAGCAAAGAATACCAGAAAGATGTTTACCTCTGTTTTATTGGGAGCTCTGGTGGTGTAGTGCCTAAGGCATTTGACTGCTAACCAGAAGGCTAGTGGTTCCAACCCACCAGCCACTCCTTGGAAGGAAGAGTGGGCAATCTAGTTCTATAGAGATACTGCCTTGGAAACCCAAGGACGGGTTGCTATGAGTCAGATGTCAGTGAGTGAGTTTGTATTTTATTGACTATGCAGAGGCATTTGACTGTGTGGATCATGACAAATTACAGATAACATTATGAAGAATGGAATTCCAGAACACTTAGTTATGCTCATGAGGAACCTATACATAGACCATACAGGCACACATACAGGCAGTCATTCGAACAGAACAAGGGGATGCTGCATGGTTTAAAATCAGGAAAGGTGTGTCAGGGTTAATATCCTTTTCCCCATACTTATTCAGTCTGTATAAAACCAACGAAACCCACTGCCGTGGAATTGGATCTGACTCATAGTGACCCCTCCTTGGGTTTCTGAGGTGGTATCATTACAGAAGTAGATTGCCCAACCTTCCTTCTGAGGAGTGGCTGGTGGGTTTGAACCGCCAGCCTTCTGGTTAGCAGTCA
>NW_006921991.1:1983483-1984630 GCF_000298275.1 Orycteropus afer afer
GAGAAAAGATTGAAGTTGTCAAAGATTTCATTTTACTTGGATCCACAATCAGCACCCATAGAAGTAGTGGTGAAGAAATCAAACAATACCCATGTTCATCGCAGCACTATTTACAATAGCAAAAAGATGGAAACAACCTAGGTGCCCATCAACAGAAGAATGGATAACCAAACTATGGTACATATACACAATGGAATACTGTGCAATACTAAAGAACAGTGTAGAATCTGCAAAACACCGCATAACACGGATGAACTTGGAGGGCATTACACTGAGTGAAGTAAGTCAGTCACAGAAGGACAAATATTGTATTAGTTCATTATTGTAAAAAGTCAAGGAAAGGTTTATATATGGAAGGAAACTTTCTTGTTGGTTACTGGGGTGGGAGGAGAGGGGAGAGAACACTGCAAAAATTAAAAATAGAAAGAAATCAGACAATGTATTGCATTGGGCAAATTTGCTACAAAAGACCTCTTTAAAGTTGTTAAAGAGCAAAGATGTCACTTTGAAGACTAAGATACCCCTGACCCAAGCCATTTTCTTTTCAGTAGCCTCATATGCATATGAATGTGAAAAAGGAAGACCAAAGAGGCTAAGACTATTGACTCTACCATGAACAAATGTGTCTTGGAGGAAGTACAGCTGGAATGCACCTTAGAAACGAGAATGGCCTGACTTTGTCTTGTGTACTTTGGTTATGTTGTCAGAAGGCACTAGTCCCTAGAGAAAGATAACATGCTTAGGAAAGTTAGAGGATCAGCCTAAAAGAGGAAGATCCTCAATGAGATGGATTGACAGAGTGGCTGCGATGATGGGCTCAAGCATGGCAATGACTCTGAGGATGGCACGAGACCAGGCAGGGTTTTCTTCTGTTGTACGTAGGATCACTATGAGTTGGAACTGATTTGATGGCACCCGTGATGGTTATGTTTGTGTGTCAACTTGGCTGGGCAGCTGGTGGTAGTTATTCCCCATTAAGAGACTGGCAATCATCTCCATGGTGGGATCTACCACAAGCAGCTGAGTAGCTGCCTTTGGGATGTGGTCTGCTTCCCGTATATAAGGAGAAGCCTTGGGAGTGGTCTCTAGCCTATGGCACGCTTGGACCCTGCAAGTAGCCGTGTCATTGCTCAGCAGCCTGCTATGC
>NW_006921991.1:1984977-1987352 GCF_000298275.1 Orycteropus afer afer
TAAGAATAAATTCCTGTTTGTTAAGGCCATCTCATTTGTGGTATATTTCTGTCAGAGCGGCACTAGGTAACCAGAACAGCACCTAACAACAAATGTTATTGGGGTGGTGAGTAACACATGTGGAATTCTAATCTCTCATTTTTAAGGCTGGGTGTGAATCATATGATAATACCATTTAATTTTGGTTGAACCCCAGATATTGATGTGTGCTTTTTATTTTCTTCTTCACTGTATCACAGAACCTTAAAACAGTCACGTGCTTGCCCTTTCCATATTTAACCTTTTGAGAGTACCTCATATTGTTGACACAGCCCTAGTTGGTACAAATAGTTAATATGCTTGGCTGCTATCCCAAAAGTTGGAGATTCCAGTCCATCCAGGGGCCCTTTGGACGGAAGGCTTGGAGGTCTGCTTCTGTAAAATCAGCCTTTGAAAACCCTGTGGAGGACAGTTCTACTCCTGACACACGCAGGGTTGCCAGCAGTCAAAATCGACTCCGCTGCATATTGTTTGTTTGTTTTGTTTTTCCTTCTTGTTGTTGAGGCTTAATCTTGAGCCAGGGTAGTTATAACTGATTGGCCTAAATAGACACAGAGCAACAAGACAGCTGAGGAGGGTAATAGAGCCTGTTATTCTATTAATCTGTGTTTGTGATTGAGTAAAAAAAGTCATAAATTATACCAGTGTTTGTTGTGTGGATCTGTTGTCTTGTGTTTGAGTGATTGATTGCTAACAATCAAATTGATACCAAGATGATACATTGCTATGGACACCCCTCTGCTATGTGTGACCTAAAAATGCTCCCCATTTTTATTGGTCCAGCTTCCCAGCGTGCGCTGGGTTCAGCTCACTTTAACTCCCAAGTCAGAAACACAGGAGCTCAGCATTCATTGAAGCACATCTACTCAGTTGGTATGGACGCAGGAGAACGTCTGTTGTGGAGGGCAAGCTGAGGCATTTTTCTGGATCTTAGCCAGTTAATTATTGCACTTACCCAGCATGTCTGAAAGGAGACTTGAGAATAACATTACTGCTGATGCTTTGCCTTCATTTTTCAGTTCACCTGCCATTTGCTGGGAGCATTTTGCGAGGCAGAGATAAGCAGAGGTGGACTTGGAAGCACCCAGATGCCCAGAGCAGGCTGGGCTGGCTTTCTGGATGCTGCATGCTGATGGTGGGCCATGGCGGTCATGAAACTTTTTAGATCTGTTTTCAAGCTTTAGGGCAGATTTTTAAATACAAGCTGCTGCTGCCTTTTTTTTTTTTTTTTATTAAAGGGAGACTCAGAAATTCAGCAGAGCATGTCTCCTTATAAATAATTTTTTTTTTTTTTTTAAAAAAGAAAACAATCCACCTCACAGCTCCTGTCTGAAAGCAGATGGAAAGAAATAAGCTGCTTGGCTTCTTGGGAAAGAAATAAGATTTCTGAAATGTTAATGCTGATACTAGAATGTGGAAGAAGAGGAGGAATTTCCCCTCTGGGGTGCTCTTTCAGCCCCTCTAAGTCCTACTCACTTTTTACGGCCATATTGGTATGTTACCTCTTTTGGGAAGGCCCCTGACTTCTCCCAGGCAGAATGTATGATCCCAGCATATGTCCTCCCGGTACCTTTAGTCGCACTTCCCTCTGCTGTAACCCTTCATACTGTTTGATAATGGTAGCTACCATTTATTATGTGCCAGGCACTGTTCTAAGCTTGGCTCATGTATTCTTTTATTTAGTCATCATGACAACCCTTTGAATTAGATACTGCCATTATTCTCTTCTTACAGATGAGGACTGTGGGAGGATGAATAATGGCCCCCCAAAGATGTCACGTCCTAATCCCCAGAACCTGTGACTTTGCTACCTAACATGGCAAAAGGGACTTTGCAGATGACATTAGGGGAGATTAGAATCACAGGTATCCTTGTAAGAGGCAGGCAGGAGAGTCGGAGTCAGCGATGGCAGAAGCAGATATCAGAGAGAGAGAGATTTGAAGATTTGAAGAGGCTATACTTCTGGCCTTGAAGATGGAGGAAGGGATCACAAGCCAAGGAATGCAAGTGACTCCCAGAAGCCGTGAAAGGAAAGACAGCCTCCCCCTCTAGAGCCTCCAGAAGGAATGCAGCCCTGGTGACACCTTGCTTTGAGGACCTCTGACCTCCTGAGGTATAGGAGAATAAGATGTTGTTTTAAGTCACCAGGTTTGTAGAAATTTGTTACAGCACTGATAGGAAACAAGTACAAGGATCACTGAGTTCAGAGAGGAGAGCCCCTTGTGCTAGATCTCCTGAGGACGTGACCTCTGACTTGGAGCTGGTACACTGCCCACTGCACGTGGGATTCACTGCCCTGCCAAGTGGTGAGGTCTGAGAAGACAGGGGCCATCTTT
>NW_006921991.1:1987852-1989804 GCF_000298275.1 Orycteropus afer afer
TTTGAGTTTTGTACCACTTTGTTCTCCCTCTTTATGTAGGATCTCCTACATCATTCACATGAACTTATAGGCCCATTGTCTGCCAACCGACAGGGGCCATCTTGAACCCCATTGGTTTGCATACTGCCTGGCACATAGTAGGCCCTTCATAGCTTTGATGGCTAAAGGATTGGATGACAAGGCACCATGCCTTGTCTCCTGTTCCCCTGGTGCTGTCCTGGCAGTCAGAGGGTTAAATCTAGGAAAGGCTCTTTAAGGAAACATTCCCATCCCTGCCACTGTGCAGCTGCAGAGGAATTAGGGTCTTGGAGGTTTTAGTGTCAGTTGTGGCGGCCCCTCCCTTGTGGTCAGGTCTCATGTCAGAGTAGGGTCAGGTGTGTGTGCCTTCAGGCCACCAACCAGATGGCCAAGTCAGGAGGACGTGTGTGTCCTGTTCTTGGATAACAATGAATAGTCTGTTTTGAGAGGAGATGGCCAAAGTTAGTCGTGACTTACTGGTTAATCTTTAATGTAATCTTTACAAGCAGCTGCTGTCTTAGCTGTATTCAGTTGGGTGTTTCCTACTATGAAATAGTTCCTTATCCTAAACTGAAGCTTTGGAATTTAGGCATATAACATAGAGGGTTTCTTTTTGGTATGTTTGTTTGTTTTATTCAGGGCTTTGTAATTCACATGAGTTATTCCAAGCTAGGCTTCTGGATGTTTCTTTCTTTTGAGGGGGTGGATGGGAAGGGAGTGAGAGGCTTTGCCATAAAACGATTAGAGAAAAATAGGTAATAGTATTTGATCGGAGAAGGCCTTTGCAATCTTGTCACAAATCTGAGAAGATTAAAGGGGAAAGATTGATGGCTTTCACTACATAAATATTAGAAACTTATTGTGTGGGAAGAAATAGAATCCATAGTGTCAGTAGACAGATGACAAACAAGAAAAAGAATGTATATATGAAAGGCCAAGGGGTAATTCTTTAATATACATAGGGCTCGTCGAAATGAGGGGAACAAAAGATGAAGTGTCCTGTGGGAAAATGGACAAAGGACAGATCACAGAGAAAGACAAATGGATGGTAAACATATGAAAAGCTGACCAACCTTATTTTAAATTCAGGAATGTAAGTGAAATATCATCACTTTCTGTTACCAGATTGGCAAAATTAAAAAGTTTAAAAATACCCCATGTGGGGAAACCACTCTTTCATGCTGTTAATGGGGGGGGGGGCACGGGGTGATTGTGATAATCTTCTTGGGGCAGAGCTGTAACTGCTAGGAGGTGTCTAAGGTACATTGTGGGAGCTCTGGTAGCGTAGTGCCTAAGGCAGTTGACTGCTAACCAGAAGGCTGGCGGTTCAAACCCACCAGCCCCTCCTTGGAAGGAAGGTTGGGCAATTTGCTTCCATAGCGATACTGCCTCGGCAACCCAAGGAGGGGTCGCTATGTGTTGGATCCGACTCGATGGCACATAACAACAACAACAACAAGGTACATTGTGAAATGGAAGAAAACAAGATTCAAAACAACACATTTGAATAAAAACAAGTGGAGATGCACACACACACACAACTCACTAATAGATCCTAAGGAAGGAGGGCGAGATCCCTGGGTGGTGCAAACAATTTGCTTTTGGCTACTAACCCACTCAGCAGTGCTGTGGAAGAAAGGCTGGCGAGCTGCGTCCGTAAAGATTACAGCCCAGAAAACCCTGTGGAGCTCGGCTCTACTCCGTAACATGGGCTTGCCAGGAGGTGCAATAGACTGGATTTGGCCTTTTTCTGGGGAATGGGCACACCTATGCCTTTTACTTTATATTCTTTTTTATGGCTTGATTTACTTTTTGGAGTGAGTATGTATACCTTTAAAATTGTTAGGAGCTCTGGTAGCATAGTGGCTAAAGCACTTGACTGCTAACCAGAAGGCTGGCGGTTCAAACCCACCAGCCACTCCTCGGAAGGAAGG
>NW_006921991.1:1990609-1993208 GCF_000298275.1 Orycteropus afer afer
AAGATGGGGCAATCTACTTCCGTAGTGATACTGCCTCGGAAACCCAAGGAGGGGTCGCTATGAGTCGGGTCTGACTCCATGGCACATAACAACAACAACAAAAGACATGCAAATCTCATACCTTGAATGAAATTGTTGTTGTTGTTGTTGTTATGTGCCATGGAGTCGGACCCGACTCATAGCGACCCCTCCTTGGGTTTTCCAGGCAGTATCACTATGGAATAGGTTGCCCCATCTTCCTTCCGAGGAGTGGCTGGTGGGTTTGAACCGCCAGCCTTTTGGTTAGCAGTCAAGTGCCTTAGGCACTGTGTTACCAGAGCTCCTTAATGCTAAGTCATTCACATGGCTCAAAACAAAGCACAACAAAAATTTGTCATATGATTTAACCATGTCTCTCTCTTTCTCTTGTCTGGGAAAAGTACTTTCTAGAACTCTCCAACTTTCTGCTCCAGTCTGGACTGGTCTCTCTTTGAGCTGCTGCTTGGTTGTCAGTCAGAAATTCCCATCATCTCTCTCTTGTGTCAACTTCCCTGTGTCTTGGGTCCTGTATTTGTCTCTTTTCTTGATTTCTTCCCTTGATCTGGTGTCACAAAGCCCCTGCCTCCAGTAGCTTTCTGAGAGAGAGTACCTGAAGGTTAATTTTTGGAGCCTTCTAGAAGACCCACCCACACTAGGAGTTGTATACTGGAAAGGCTTTCTCTTTTCATACACAGTTACTCCACAATACCTGTGTCATCGGGATCCCTGCTTCTGCTGATGGAGCCTGAAATTCCCGGGACCCAGAGCCTGGGCCTTTATCCATAGATTGCATTTTATTTTCCCTGTATTTTAACCTCTCATTTTGGAACTAATGGAACTGAAGCACCAAAGTTACATCCTCAGGAGTATCAGAGCCACAACTCACAATGCGGATCTTTGCTGCGTGGCCCAGAGCTGCTGCCTCCCAAAGTCTGCTGCTCCTTAAGGAGTAAAGGAGTGAGGCCTGAGTGGTGAGGGCTGAGCGGAAGGTCATGGCTTCAGGGTGCATGTCTGCTTCCTGACACCTTCGCTGAGTAGCCATCCTTACTGCATTTTTCTAGTATCTTCCAGCCTTATTGATTCTGTGTCTCTGCATGTGACAGAGAGATTTGTGGTCATGCTTCTAGCTCCTTATCATAATTAAAATGCTCTGCCTATCATTCACATAAGCTCAGTATGATTATTTTTACTGCTACAGTATTTGGTTTCAAGCAATGTAAGACTCCCCTCCCCCCTCTGTGATGTGAAATGCCTCATTACTTAAGAGTTTGGTGCTGATTATCCAGTTTAGCATTTGATCTTTTTGTTGGCCACAGTCAGGTGACCACACATAGGGTAATTAGATTAACCTGCCCCTCCCCTTGTCTCCTGAAACAACACAAAATCTGGTGTTCTGCTGGCACATGCTTTCCTTAGATTAATGATCTTGGAGTTGCTGCCTGGAAATTTGCATAGCTCCCTATAGCTCTGAGAAATGAAAATGCCCAGCTGTCTAAAAGCTTTAATCAGGAAATGAGCGTGAAATGGCATTGTTTTGTCACGGGCTTGGAATAGTTTCTTTTTGATGACCGAGTTATCCTGAATGGAAATGGATATAAACATTCTTTCAACAGCCAGTAAACAGGTGCTTTCTTTCTGTTGGTTAAAAAAATATCAAGACTTTCTTTTATTTGGGATCAGCTTTCAAATTGTTGGTCTTTCCACTCGTCATTTCTGAAAGTTTATTCTGTCATTTACCTGGTCTCTCCTCATTTCAGTGGCAGTTTATGAAGGTTGCCCTCTGGTGTAGGAGCAACATTACTGCACATGGGTGTTGTGTGCGAGGGAATGTGAGTGACTGCTAGGGATGGGGACTCTGTGACAGGACTGTCTGGGCTTCAGTTCTCACCTGGTGGCTGACTATCTATCCTCTTCCCCTCTTGAGGCCTAACTTTTTTTGTCGTCGTCGTTCCCATTTTCTCTAGAAATAAACTTTATAAAACCAAAGACCGCTGCCCAGTTTTGTCTAAAGGCAAAAGAATTTTTATGTAAGTACAATGAATGAATGTACGAACAAATATTCTTAACAAAATACTGTCAGACCAGCTTGAACATTGTCATAATCAGCTCCTGAAAAAAGTATAACTGTGAGGTACAGATGACCACCGCAATTTGATCAGGCCTGGATACTGGGGGTTTGGTCAGGTTTGTGTCTTAAGCTGATTTACAGCTGGATTTGGCTGCTTTGTGTTAATTCACACAATACATGCTTTCTATATATAAGGAAATAGCTGCTCTATCATGAGGAAATCAAAATAGTTGCAAGATATACAGGAAACATCTTAAATATTGTTAAATTACATATGAGTTATAACCTTAGAGAAGAACAGCTGCAACTGACATGGTCTAGACCTTAAATTGTTAATGCACCAATCATCTGTGGGACTAGCAGGGCTCTTGAATCTTGTCAAGGCCTTGCGGGGGGAGGCAGCACTCTGAATGTGTGGCATAGCAACTGTTTTCCAGGTGAGTTAATCACTTCTAGCTTTAAGTGTTGTTAAACTATATTTGAAAAGTTATTTCACTTAATATCTCAGAAGGA
>NW_006921991.1:1993423-1994682 GCF_000298275.1 Orycteropus afer afer
CCAAGGAGGAGTCGCTGTACACAATGTATAAAATAAGTTACAAGCGGGACTCAGGGAAAGGTTTTCTTGTATGTATGATGCAAACATCTAACTTTCCCTCACCAGTAGTTCCATGTATGTCCATTTTACCCATGATAAAGCATGAAAGGCTGATGGGAAATAAAAAAATTTCACTTAGAAACAGGATTCAAAAAACAAATTTCAACAGTTTCTTCCCACAATGCAACTCACTCTTTATATTTTAACTATAAGAAGCATAAAAATGCTCTTGCAAAAATCAGTTTTCACACACTTAAAGTTTAACAATAAATTCTCACAATTGAGAAGAAAAGCACTCCTTTGTAGCGATTCCTTAAAATAATTCTCAATTCACAAAACACCTTCTGTTAGTAAAATCAAGCCCTTATCCGAGGGCATGGGAATTAATACTTGATCCCTCTGATGTATAAATGCAACTATATTTGCACTTAGTATATATTCTGTAAGGTATGCCAGTGGTCTCCATGTTTGCATAAAATTGGGAGTGATGGCATCCTGACTGATTGAATACTTATTTTTACAGCTTTTTATATTAATGGGGATGAAATAATTTTAAGAGAAAAGATGCAGTTTAATCCAATATTACAGCTAGCAAAATTCTTACATTTTAAAAATTCTTACATTTAAAAAATGCTTAACATTGCATATTGATTTTAAAAAAATGAACAGGAAAAACACATAAATAGTTAAACTCAGCAGTACACCACAAAAAGCATACTGTAGATAAATGTGAATTCAGTCAAGGTTTTCCAAAAGAAAAAAATCCTTTTAATCCTTCAGCAAGTCTCTGAAAATAGTATGCTTAGGATGAAAGTGAAAAGGGAGCACCTAGAACCCCCCCCCCAGGAGGCTTACTATACCATTCAACATTATTGCCCAATCTCCAGTTTGCATGATGGCCACCAAATGACAAGAAGTTCTTTTTAGGATAGTTCAGCAATTCCTTTCACCACTGCTGCCAGCTGCAGTCCTCATTGCTTCCAAAGACCAAGAAAAGGCCTAGTATAGTCACGAAGATGATTGTGTGTCCTGTGAGAACATGTGCACAAGGTCTCCGTTCAATCAGGTGTGCTCTGGCAAAAACACTAAGGAGTGTGAAAGCTGAGACAACAATGCCTGTTGTAAGAATTATAGCAAGTTCCTTACAAGCATTGCACATAATAGCATCTGTATCCTCCCCTAATCTTCTTGGTATGCAGTAAACCAAAAAAAAAAAAAAA
>NW_006921991.1:1996784-1998052 GCF_000298275.1 Orycteropus afer afer
GTATGCCATCAATTCCCAGAGCCTTGTTCTTCGCCAGTTCTTTCATTGCAGCTTTGACTTCTTCCTTCATTACCATTGGTTCTAGATCACATGCCACTTCCTGAAATGGATGAAGATCGATCAGTTCTTTTTGGTACAGTGACTCTGTGTATTCCTGCCATCTTCTCTTGATGTTTCCTGCATCATTCAATATTTTGCCCGTAGAATCTCTCAATATTGTAACTCGAGACTTCAATTTTTTCTTCAGTAAAAGAACAATAGAGCTGATGATAATGGCTAGCGTTTATTTAGTGTCTACTGAGTGCAAAGCAACTATACAGGTTCCGAGGTGAAAGATGAGTGAGACCTACCTACTCCTTGCCCTTGAAGCATGGACCCAAGGACATAATTACAGTATAAGGGCTCAGTGCAGGGATGGGGATTCCAGCAGAGAGCTGCAGGAGTACAGGCAAGGAGTCGTCATGAAAGCTTTAAGATGATGGCACTAATGACTGGCAGACCTTGGATGTCGCATCCTCTTTTTTTCTCTAGGAGCAAGCTACTGACCTAGTGCACGAGCCAACAGTCCTGTGTTTTGGGGTGCTGCTTCATGGAGTAGGCATGATGTTATAAGAAACGTTTTTTAAAAAATTCCAGATGAGAATTTGATGGGGAAAGTACCCTCCTCTTAGGGAATTCAATTTGAGATGGTGTCGTTAACCTTTTTGAATTTAGTTGTTGTTGTTATGTGCCGTTAAGTCAGAAACGTCTAGTCAGAACCGACTCATAGTGACCCCTCCTTGGGTTTCTGAGGCAGTATCACTACTGAAGTAGATTGCCCAACCTTTTTTCTGAGGAGTGGTTGGTGGGTTTGAACCGCCAGCCTTGTCATTAGCAGTCAAGTGCCTTAGGCACTACGCTACCAGAGCTCCCTTGAACATAGTCAGTCAATCCCAAACTGTTACTGGCACTCTGGCCACCAAAGCAAACTGAATTCTACTATGAGAAATCTAGAAATAAGATTAAATCTTTTAAAAAAAATTTTTTTGTGATTTGGGTGAAAGTTTACAGAGCAAATTCATTTTCCATACAGTAGTTCATATACATTTTGTCTCATAACATTGACTGCAATTCCCCACAATGTAACAACTGTTCCCACTTCCTCCCCGTGGTTACCTCTTCCCTGTGTCCTTCTCTCCCATGCACTCCTGCCCCCCCCCCAGCTGTCTCCCTGTGTAAATACTGCCCTTCTGTTCTCCCATAATTGATCGCTCTGAGGAGTGTATCTA
>NW_006921991.1:2003789-2007195 GCF_000298275.1 Orycteropus afer afer
CTTGGGTTGCCAAGGCAGTATCACTACGGAAGTAGATTGCCCCATCTTCCTTCTGAGGAGTGGCTGGTGGGTTTGAACCTCCAGCCTTCTGGTTAGCAATCAAGTGCCTTGCAAGTATGTAGTTGAAGATTGATGCAGAAATACGACAGTAAGTGTCCTATTTCATTTTAAAAAAACTTAAAACACCTTTTCCTTGTTCGCTTTGAGCTGAGAATGTCATAGGTATGTATATGTGTGTATGTGCCACTTTGCTAAGTGGCAGCATCTTTTGTAAATATAAGAGAGTGAGATACTACCATGGTTGCACAGTGTAGTTTTTAGGGGAACTTGGAAAACATTTTAATCATTCGGAAAAAGATAGAGACTGAACAAGAAATACTGGTGTGCTCACCACCCTGCTTTATCAAGTCCTCTTATTTTGTCATACTTACTTTATATGTATGGATATGTATAATATACATATTATATATATATTGCTGCCTGGGTGGCATAAAGGAGCTCTGGTGGCATAGTGCCTAAGGTACTTGACTGCTAACCAGAAGGCTGGCAGTTCAAAGCCACCAGCCACTCCTCAGAAGGAAGGTTGGGCGATCTACTTCCGTGGTGATACCGCCTTGGAAACCCAAGGAGGGGTCGCTATGAGTCGGATCTGACTCAAAGGCAGTGAGTTGAGTTGAGTGACATAAAGGATTAAATGCTCAATTACTAGCCAATAGGTTGATGGTTCGAATCTACCCAGAGGCACCTCAGAAGACAGGCCTGATGATCTGATTCCAAAAGGTCACAGTCTTGAAAATCCTATGGAACAGTTCTTTGGACACAAGGGGTCGCCATGAATTACAATGGACTGGATGGCAAACAACAACATGCACTTTATAAAGAAACAGAATCTTAAGTTACAGTTGAAGCCCCGCTTGCGCCCCTGTATTGCTTTTAACATACTTGCTGTATCTTCCTGGAAGTTTTGAGCCTGGCTGGCTTTTGTGAAGGGAGCCAAATGCTGGGAAAGCACGGTCTCTCTGTGCAGGGAACACACTCACCAGGGAAGCCCCTTCATAAACATGCCTTTCTGTTTGTGTGTGGGGGCAGGAATCAATCATGCATGTGGGGGGCAGTGTGCTATTTCTGGGATTCTGTATCTTTTTTTTTTTTTTTTATCTATTCAGAACTCTAGATCCAGTAGATTGGGGGTAAGGGTTTGTTTATAGTGCTTTCCTTTTATCTCCTATCAGTGGTAATTTTGCAAAAATGATTTTTCCATGAACCAGCATGCATGGCAGTAGTGGGGAGGAAGGGCACAGCTGTGGTTCCCAGGGCATTGTCTGGCTCTAAAAGAGGCCATTCCAGAAAGGAATAGACCCAGGTTTCCTCCCGAAGTCCGTAGATCCACTTTGAGACTGGCTGATGAATGATGTCACTTTCCCTGCCCTGCTTCTACCCTGAGCCACGTGGACCCTGCGTGGCTTGCTCAGCTCTTCTAAGGCAGAGGGCAGCACTAGGACCAGCATTCCCAGAAGGTCAGGGAGATTCTGAGCTCCTCCTGGTGCCAGTGGTGCCAGCTCTCGGTGTCCCTGCACTGTTGGTAGCAGGAGAAAAGAAAATACTGCGAGATAGGTGGACGGCAGTAAGCGTTCTGTCCCCAAGATGAACATGAAAATACCCAGGCACTGGCTTTTCATGTTTTTGACCTTCTAGAACAAAGTATCGGCCCATTTAGATTTAAAAGAATCTGTCACCTTCCAGTGTAAGCATTTATATTGTTCTTTTAAATGGAAACTAACATATAGGCATAGCTCATTCTGTTGTGCTTTGCTTTATTTCACTTTACAGATATTGCGTCTTTATATATGTATATATACATACACACACATTGAAGGTTTGTGGCAACTTTGTCAAGCGAGTCTGTAGGGATTTTTTCTAACAGCATGTGCTCTGTGTCGCTGTGTCTCATTTTGATAATTTCCACAATATTTCAAACTTTTTCATAATGCTGTTGCACACTTAATAGACTATAGCATAGCATAAGCATAACTTTTATATGTACTATGAAACCAAAAATTTCACATGATTCACTTGATTGAGATACTCATTTTATCGTGGTGGCCTGGAGCAAAGCCCACAGTCCCTCTGAGGTATGCCTATACAATAAAGCACACGGATGTTAGAAGTATAGTTCTGTGAATTTCTAGGTGGGTTTATACCTGTGTAACCATCACTCAGACCAAATGACGGAATATTCTCATCCTCCCAGCAGTCTTCCTCATACCGCCTCTTAGTCAGTACCTTCCCATGGGTAACTGCTAGTCTAGAATCTCTCACCATTGATTAGTTTGGCCTGTTGCTGAACTTCATATAAATGGAATCACTCAGTATGCACTAATGTCTGACTTCTTTTACAATATTATGACTACAAAATTCATCTGGGCTATTCTGTATAGTTTTCTTAATAGCATTTGCTATTGTATACTAACAATAAATAATACATTAAATTTATATAATACTCTCCAGTTCATTATTTGGTGGCACCAAAGCATTTAGTGGTAGACTTCTTGAATAGGTGTCAAAAGAGCTGCTTAGAAGCCCTAGGTAACTTGCCCCCCATCCCCAGCTCACACTCCTAGTTAATGACAATGCCAGGATGAGTCCTGGTTTTCTGACTCACAGCATCATTCTCTGCATTCTCCCTGAAGCCTCTGTCTTAACCTGGGTCATGGTTGGCTAAAGTCATAGAGCATGAGAGGAGGGAGGGGCTCCCCAAACTAGACATTCATTGGTGGTGTGGTTTGGCTAGAGATTGACCAATTAATTTAAATCAATTAAGATTCAACCCAGCCAGCACTACCCCCACCCCAAGCACCTGTGTAGTATGTAGTGGATGAGGGGAGAAAGAGGTAGCTGACTTGGCTCAGCAGCCAGTCACATGCAGGCATCTTAGCTTATCAGAAAGCAGACTATCCTAGTTTAGCTCCCAGTTGCATACAAATTATGCATTTGCCCAGTGAGGCTTGTGTGCTGGCTCTCAAATGTACCACGGAGAATTTTTGCTAGAGTGGTATTAATGTTTTTTTTGCCTCTGAATGTGGATGAGATACTCAGGCTGTGTTCAGCATGATGCTTTGGGGAGGCAGGAATGGTGTGAGGCAGTCTCCTTCCTTCTCTCAGGTGGTCTTTGTGACACAGCTCAGGTGTAGTTGTGGCATCAGTGTCTTATTTATTGCCCTAGTTTTACCACACATGCCAAGTCTTCCATAGTTAAGGCATCAGATTTGAGATAAAGAGAAGCTGGATTTCCCTTACCTCCTAAAGAGGTTTGCCAATACCCCGTTGCAAAAACGACAAGGAGGCCACATGTTCTGACCTCCTCTAATCCTACAAGGGGAAGGCAGGATTACCAGCAGTAACCCAA
>NW_006921991.1:2008297-2009452 GCF_000298275.1 Orycteropus afer afer
GACTCATAGCGACCCTATAGGACTGAGTAGAACTGCCCCATAGGGTTTCCAAGGCTGTCAGTCTTTATGGAAGCAGACCGCTTCATTTTTTTTCCTGCAGAGTGGCCGGTGGGTTCGAACCACCAGCCTTTTGGTTAGAAGTTGAATGCTTTAGTCATTGCTCCACCAGAGCCCCTTTAGTTTATGGATAAAGCGGTGTGTTATGTCCTCCAGCAGTGAAGGGGAATTCAGATTCTCTGTGGAAGCACAGGCAGGGTGGTTTTGAATCTCCCTTCTATAATCATAATATAGGCTTCTCCTGGGAGGTGTGCTCTGCCTAGAAGGGCCAGGGTTTGGTTCCAGGACTGGCTCTGCTTTGGACCTTGGATTCATACTGCATCCTCTGACCAGGTCTCACTATTCTTATGTATTAGCATATGTCAGTCTGGCAAAATTAGTTTTGTCTTCCTGACAGTGTTATTGTAAGGAGCAAGTGGAAAAATATCTGTTAACATCCTTTAATTTATGGAAGCCATTGCCAGTGTAAGGTAGTGTCATTGCCAGTGTTATCACCAGTTTTTAGAGCCTACCCATAGGAGCTCATGACATCAGGATGCTGCACATTTAAGGTGTTGTTTGAGAAGTACACCCACCCCCACTTGGATTTTCACAGTAATTGCTACCTTAGGGTCAGCATATATGTCAGCTATTTTTAGCCAGAAGCAGGTGCAGGGACTAGTGGCTTGCTCTGCATCTTGAGGAAGTAGAAACAACCAGAGTGGGTAACGGGTTAGATACAGGGGTTAGCGCCAAGTTTTTCCAGCCTGGGTAAGTGGGTGGATGATGGAGTGTCAAACAAGACAGGCCAGTCAGGAGAAGGAGCAGGGTGGAAGGAAGGTGCTGGGTTTGGGTCCGGCTATGTTGAGCCTGGAGTACCTGGGTGTTTCCAGGTAGGAATTCACTGCATGTCCGTGTATCTAATTGATTTCTCAGAAATCAAATGCAGATCGTATTTTAAATGCCCTCTCCTCTTTGCTTCCATCTAAGAAGCAACTTAAGAAATTTCGCTCATCACTAGGCTTCTCTGTCTGGCATATGTAAGTCGTTAGTGAGGGACCAACCGAATCCCTGTGTCGGCACTGGTTTCTCACCTTAGAATCTTGCTCTTGTTCAGAC
>NW_006921991.1:2009552-2022578 GCF_000298275.1 Orycteropus afer afer
CAACTGCCCAGCGTGCTGCTTGTGAAGCCTTGGGTGGGGCATGCATTCTGAAAACCGTGGCCTCAGAGGTTTTCTCCAGTGGATCCCCTCTCCCCTTTGCCTCTCCACATCTGCCCCTGTCCCTTGTCCTTCTCTGGCTGTGTGCCGCTCGAGGCGGTGGTGGTTAGCTGGTGTTGAGTTGGCCCTGTCTCATGGCAAACCCACACACAATGGGACAAAATGCTTGCCCACTCCTGCACCGTCCCTGTGACTGGTTGCAGGTCGGACTGTTGTAATCCATAGGGTTTTCATTGGCTGATACTTGGGAGTTGGTCACCAGGCCTCTCTTACTAGTCTGCCTTCATGTGGAAGCCTCCACTGAGAGATGGCAGCTGCATATGGGGTACACTGGCTGGCAGTCAAGCCTGGGTCTGTGCCTGGAAGGCAAGAATTCTACCACTGAACCATCCCTGCCCTTCCATTGGTGGTTAGTGCCAGACAGAGTCCTGCAGTACTGTCCTCAGCACACTCAGTTACTCTATGGTGAGGTTAAATGCTGTGTTGCCACATGAAGTCGTGACTGGGTGGGACATTTATGTGTGTATAGACATGTCCATATTATGATAGAAATAAGGTCAGAGCAACCATTTATCCCCCAAACAAGTACTGTTGGGGACTGAGCGCCCTTGGTGGATCATTTTCTTTACTTCTAGAGCCATAGTGTCTGGCAGCCATCACCAAGAGCCCCCATCATGTGGATCAGGTGGGGGTAGTGTTTGTAGATTTACCCCCGATGCCATCTGCCTGTGAGGCTATAGGAACCCCTAGCAATTGATGTCCAGCAGGTGCTGGAGCTGTCGAGGTGGGTGTCTGTGTGCTCACACATGTACACAGCTTTGTGTAGAGGGCACAGAGCTGCCCTGGTTGACCTGGTGGCTGAGGTGTGTCTGGTTAGTTCTCTGAGATACCAACTGCAATCCTCAACCCAGCAAAGTGCCAGCACTGGTTGCTGGTTCCCAGTGGGGCACTGGTGAGGGAGGGCAAGGCTGTTATTTATGAACAGAGACAGCAAGCAGAGAATTGGGGACAGTAGCTAGCACTCAGGTGTGTAGGAAGTTGCTAGTCAGTTCATGCGCTGGCGGTTTTGGCCAGCTTTTGTTGTTTCCTTTCCATTTCTGCCCTCCACTCAGGCTAAATCTTGGCCCCCCTACCCAATTTGCCATCATCCTGTTCATCCCATAGAGTGAACCCATCCCCATTTCTTCTCCTATTATCTTTCCAAAGAAAACATTCCTTATCCTTGAGCCCTTCCTGCCATTCATTCACGCTTTGGGTCTAGCCCCTTAGGGCTCTCTCTTTCCCAAGTCAGTGTGGTCATGGGCCCACGCAGGCCCAGAAACCCCCTGCTCCTTTGGGAAGAATTCCTGTGGACAGAACTGCAGTTTGTGACTTACTATCATTCAGGGCTATTAATGCTTTTGAAAAGACTTATGTAAATTATTAAAGTGATTTGAAATCGTTGTATCAGCCATCAGGTTTAAGTAATGAGATCTTAAAGGAACTTTGGTAAGAGTCCACCTAGAATAATATTTGGCAAACTTTTTCAGTAAAGGATGAGATAAAAATATTTCAGGCTTTGGCCTCTATTGCATCTACTGGATTCTGCTGTTGTATCATAAACATGGTTTTGTTCTAATAAAACTTTATTTACAAAAACAGGTGGTAGAAACAAACAGCAACATGTGGTGGGCTGTGATTTGTTGACCTCTGGCCTAAAATCATAGCCTTTATTTTTGTTTGCCTTATGTAAGTCGTTTTTTTTTTTTTTTTTTTTTGTTGTTAAGAGTTTAAAAGCCAGAGAAACTTGAATACTGTAAATGAATTTAATCATCTTCATTTTGGTTTAGTATAATTGTGGGCTTAATGATAATTTAGGAGCCCTGGTGGTGTAGTGCTGAAGGCATTTGGTAACCAGAAGGCTGGCAGTTCAAACCCACCAGCCACTCCTCGGAAGGAAGGTTGGGCAAACTACTTCCATAGTGACACTGTCTCAGAAACCAAGGAGGGGTCACTGTGAGTCAGATATGACTCGACAGCAGTGAGTTTGGTTGTTTGTTTTTTTAAAAAATGATAATTTGGCAATATAGTTTTCTAAACCCTTGTTGAGAAGAATAGAAACCAGAGGCTTTCATGGGATGACTTGGGTTGACCATAGCTTATCACCATCCAAAAAGTAGGAGAGGCTGACACCTAGAGCTGTACAGCAGCCACAAGGAATGGCCATAGTCAGAAGGTCACACCACCACACTGGACATTATTTTATCAGGCCAGGCACTTCTCTAATAAATGTGGAGGGAGAAAGGCTACAAAGCTATAGGAAATGGTCTTTCTAGAACATCATGTTATGCTGAGTTGGGGATCACTGTAATTCATTTCCAGGAAGTTGAAGCTTAAAACAGTCAAAGAAGGATCCTAAAATATCAGACTACAGTCTTGTTTTCCTTTTGTCTGTCCTTACAGGAAATAAAGAAGGAAATGAAGAAAGACCCTCTCGCCAGCAAAGCTCCAGAGAAGCCCATGCACGAAGTATCCAGTGGCAACTCCTTGCTGTCTTCGGAAACGATTTTAAGAACCAACAAGAGAGGTATGGAAAAGGAGAATGAGCCCCATCCCTGCACACAAACAAAGACTGGAAACTTCCAGGTGAACTGTGTCGAGTTTTATATTGCTAAAAAAAGTTGGAGTTTGCCCTTTTGTTTCTTTTGGTAAAGATTTTGGACACACAGATGCACGCACACACACACACACAAATGGCAAGAAATGATACAGTAACTATAATAAGGGGAACAAATAAAACTACTTTGACAATGGGAAAGTGGACTAAATTTGTAAATGGCTTTTTTAGGGCTTTAGCTTTTGCTTTCACACGTATATTTTTATGGATGAACGTGTGATTACAGAACACTCTGGTACAGGCTTGAGCTGCGTGGATTGGACCATATTCTTTTTCAATCTAAGCCCAGCTTTGGCGGACAGGGCCTTTTCTCTCTAACCTCTGGCTTCCCTAACATAGACCCTGTTGTCTTGGTTTATGCAAAGATCCAGTTAATACAGCCATCTAACCTGCAGACCTCTAACAATCATGTTTTCCCTTTTTCTGAGACCTTGAGGCAAATTGTAAGCCTGCTGGAATTTTGTTTTCTCCCTGTCCTCCTTCCTTTGTGATCACTGTCATCTAAAACGCTGTGTGAGAGAAAATAAGATGGCAGAGACGACTTGACTCCATTTTATGCTGTGGTCCTGCCAGGGCTGGGTTTCTCTCAGTTCTTCTGAGCCCTCCCTCGGCTCAGCAGGTCCACTCGGAGCATGCCCACAGTAGGCTAACACACAGCTGCAGGCTTTTCACAGGCTTCTGACTTCTTTAAAGAGAAATTGAGCTGGGCAAAAGCAGGAGCAGGAAACCTATTAGCAAAGGGTTGCATTAAAATGAAAAAAAAGAAAGCCTGCTTCCATAACCATGGGCAAGTACAGTTCATCTTTCATCAAATTTAGACAGCAGAAGAATTTGTCCACTAAACTGTCCATTGATCATAGTGCCCGAGACATGAGCGTTGTGTCTCTCTTCCTTCCTGTCCCCCCCCCCCCGCACCCCACCCCTCCAGCTGGCCTCGTTTACATTTCCTTTTTTGAATTATTCAGATGAAATATTGGCTGGAGGCCCACGTGTGTTAGCAGCTATAGGATTTTCTTCCTTTTTAAATCCTAGCCTACCAGTGCAGGGGATTTCCCATTTTAAGACTTAAGTGTACTTTGCTGCAAAACCACAGTGTTCCAGAAAAAGGGGCCTCCTATATCCTTGCAAGTAAGCTCCAAACTCCTGAGGCCTGCCCTCCTTGGATTAGAGATAGAGCTCTTTGCATCTTTCTGGGGTTTCCAAACCTCCCTCCTGAGCCCTCCTGTCCCACCTGCCATTGCCTGGGTTGGTGGGCCAGGAGTCGCCACGTGCTGACCAGGGACAAGGTCTCTGCAGCCAGCCCTGTGTTTGTAAAGTAGATAGAAGAATTAAGGTAATAAAATAATCTAGTGAGATAAGGAACTAATTAAGGCAAGGAATTAAAGTAATTATCTAGATGAGTCAAGTAAAATTACCTGAGAACTTTAAATAAAGGAAGGAATAGAACTTTTCTTATAATTGTCTCTTTGCAGCCAAAAAATCTGGCCTTTGAATCCCCCTGCAGAATTTTCCATTAACAAAAAAATGGAACTAAAAGGAGTGGCATGCTGACTTACACTCATTTTTTAAGCCTGCAGCCTGATTATGACCACCCTTTTAGGTAGTTTATATAACGAAGACACCAGTGGCTGCGAGTCTTTAGCCCATGGGGACATTCTGTAAATATGAAATGCACAACAGACCATCTTCATTCTGTCCCAGGCTTTATGCTCACCTCCTGGGTCACCTGGACCAAACGTAAATTTCCAGTTGAAGTGCAGCATTGTGTACAAGGAGCAGAGCTGGCTGCCTTTGGCCCTCCCCCACCAGTCAAGACTAACAGTCTCCCACTGCTCCTTATGATAAACAGCAGGGAGATTGAGTGGCCTTGTCCGGCCAAATAAATAGGTCATTGTGCTGAGCTCAAAAGTGACATCTTTTTTCCCCCCACCCAAAATCAGTGGGGGAAAATATATCTGTCTATCTATCTATCTCAAAGATGACATGACAATTTACCTGGGCCTTATCATTTGAGAAAGTCTTAGAACTGGTTTAATAAAGAAAGATGAAGCATATTTCTTTTAGGAATCTGAAATGGAACCACTTCTCCAATGTGAGAAAGATTGTGCCTAAAGGATTTGACTGCTAACCAGAAGGCTGGCGGTTCAAACCCACCAGCCACTCCTTGGAAGGCAGGTCAGGCAATCTACTTCCGTAGTGATACCGCCTTGGAAACCCCAGGAGGGGTCGCTGTGAGTCGGATCCGATTTCACAGCAGCCTTTTTTTTGTGTGTGTGTCTGTGTGTGAGTGTGTGTGTGTAAGAGGTGGTTTTTGCATTGGGAACCTGCTTCAGTTTGTGGGAGCAGTGAAGGGGTTGTAGGCCTTCACAGTGTTGATGAGTTCACCCTCCCAAGCACCTGCATAAGGTCAGGAGATAACGTGGGCTTTGAAGGAAGCTATTCATAGCCTTGAGAAAAGGCCAGGGCAGTGGAAAGATTCGTTTGGGGACCTATTGGTTTCAGTTTGCAACTTTAACCTTTGAAAATTTCGGCAGAGGTAATTTAGGGAGGTACTGGAATGACTCCTTGGGCTTTTCATTTGAGAAGGAGATGAAACTGAAATTGAGAGGGCAAACCAGTCTCCCCAGCTTGGCCGACATCAGGTACACATTCTGGCTATTAGAACCTTGGGGGCAATTGGGCCTGCTCCCACCCTTGGCCATTTCTTTGGTCTTTACCTGAGTCATAGTGAAGGAGCTTTCTATTTAAAATGAGCCTTTCTCCAGGAATAAGAAGTCATTTTCCAATTAAATTTTCAGCATGGATGTTGTATATCCTAGAGTTATTCCAGATTCCAGTACATTGACAAGTCCCAGCCAGGTCTAAAACCTTTTCCTGAAGCCACGTGTCATTCTCTCTTCCAGACAGAAGAGAGTTGTATGTTCTCTTCTGAGAGCGATCTATTCTTTTGTTTCCTATGCTGGTAAACCCATGGAAGAGAGTCAGGGGCCCTCCTAAATTGGAACACTGACATGTAGAAATTTTTTTTTTAAAAATGCAAGTTTGAACAGTGAATAGCAACTGCCCTAAAAATGTTCTTGAAAATGAGCAAGGAGGATTTTATTCATGTGAGTGTGGACCCTCCTCTGCTTTAATTAAAACGACAAATTATTTGGTTTCATCCTAGAGGGGTTTCCCGACTAACTGTAATTGATACCCTGCAGGCCTGTTGGGGACCAGGTTTGATTGCAGGGCTCCATTTCCAGTTTTTGCATCATTAGCAGACCACGTGGGGAAGGTGCATCTCTGCCTGTCCCTGAACCTCTCCTGCCACCTGTAATTCGGACACTGTTCCTTCCTCGCTTTTGGGTGGATACCAATGAACATTCAATAGCATGTGTTCATTGCAAGCCTGCTATGGGCCTGGCCCTGCACTCGGTGCTGAGGTAGACATCGAGACAAGTAAAACACCAGCCAGCCTTGCCCACAAGCAGTCCCAGTCTGTTGTGCCACTTGGGAAATATCGAGAAAGTACTGCAGATGATATCCTTTTTATGGCCAGGTCGGGGTATGTCACTTAATTACTTCTGTCATTCTGAATGTGAAGCCACGCTGCGAGTTTCTGGTTGGCTTTATATGTCCTTGTTTCTATTTCCAGTTTATCATGAATTTAGTGTTTGGTAAGTCTCTATTGTATTTTGCACATTTATTATTCTTTGCTATTATTGTTATGCTCTCCTGATGTAAAATGTGTTTATAATCATCTTTTTAAGTCGCTCTGCTACTTTGGCATCTGCCTTCCAAAAGATAAACTGCTTTTACCATCTTTATTTAAGGTTTGTTATGCATTTGCATTGACTGCTCCTTCCAGAGATTAATGCACAGAGATCTAATGGTATAAGAGATCTTATTTGTAACAGGTCTGGCGCTGATGCTGTGAGGTGAGATCCGCTTTCTCAAGTGCAGTTGGAGTTCAGATGCGGGTGGGTTTCTCTCTGAGTCACGGTGTGGATAGTACTTGATTGCAGAACATGGCTCTGTGAGTTTGGTTCTGGTGTTTTCAGTCCTTCGGTCCAAAGTTTTCCTTAACAGAGGGGTCAACAGCTGCTCTGCCTCTGGTGACACACTGTTGCTTTAAAACCTAGCGCAGAAGTACTTAAGAATTTATTTTGCGTGTGGATGGGGGATACATACGCGCCCCTCCACATTAAGATGGGCCTAGCGTTTGCATCACAGAAAGGCTCTCCATCCTGGTCTGCTGCCTGTAACCGTCTGAAGAATTTTACCTAATGTTTATCTTTCTTTTCTTCATGGTTTCAGCACTAGCCATTCCAATCCCTAAACAGATCTGCCCACAGTGACCCATTGTCTCTCCTGAAAGTGAAAAGTTTTTTCCCTGAGGTTTTACTTCTTTAGCATTTACTTGGCTGCCTGGGGACACTTTCCAGGGGGTTGCTGGTTGGTTAGAATATGGCTGAGGGTGTGAGTGTTTGCATGTGTGCAGGAACAGCACACATGCTGGAGTGAAAAATCTCACATTTGTGTGAAGGCTGTGGGCTCTTTGTTTGAAGTTGTAAACAAAGGATGGAAAAACAAACAGTTTCAACAGCTTTGTTTTTCTAGCAGTTTATAGGACCTGGGGATTTGTTTGTAGAAACAAGACTTTTTTCCTTTCAAATTTCCTTCTGAAGAAACAAATGTGAATTATCAGAATTAACTAGGAATGTGAAAAAGTGAGATTTTGGTCAAACTCTCCTCCAAGTTTGCAAATCATCTGTTGATGTGACTTCATGAGATAGCTTTTGTGGCAGGATGGAAGAGTAGGAATTGCTAAGAGAAGGCATGACTTCTGTGCAAAAGTTTTTGGCTGTCCCCTGAGCTGGTCTTTCCAATGGGCGAATAAAAAAAAGTTGGCAACTCGGCAGTGAACACAGATGGATATAGTATGTAATTAGTTAATAATTTCTATGTTGGTGTGAATGTATCTGTGTATCAGCATATGCATATATAGTCTTTTTTTCCCCAGTTGGACCATCATTCTTGAATGTTCTAGAGTAAAGGGAGTAATGGGCCCTTAAAGAAGTCATTTAAAGTAACTGATCTCTGGCTGTATTTATGATGAGTTTTATAGGGAGCCCATGTTAGAAGCAGTACTTGATGTCAGGGTATGTTGTCCTTGTTCGTTTTCTTACCTTAGCAGTACTGCCTATTGGGGCTGTGAAGTGCGTGGAAAGAAGCTATGTGGAGGGGGTGTTGCTATGGTACATTTTCTGTATTTCTTCATATGTGAGTCATCAATTGGTTTTAGAATTTTTCTTCTATTATGTTTATCTCCTTTCAGTCTCTCTGTCCTGGTTCCAAGGCATTACCACTAGAGTAGTGAGTGTCCCATGAAACAGTTGTTGATTGAGACTCTTTTCACACTTTTGTTGGGTTTCCACCCAAGGCCACCAAGAGGCGGCTCCATGAAGTGGTTTTGTGATGGTGGCCCCACCTGGTGGCTCTTCTAGGAAACTGTTGCCGACTACCTTTTTTCCTCCCTCAGGGAATATATTCTGCAAGATGCCTTTTGGTTCCTTCTGAACTGTGTTCACATTTCATGCAATTCCTTCTCAGACTCACTTCTTTTCACGTTATACACACCCTCTCTTTAACTCCTTTCCTTTCTCTTCTAATAGTTGCTCATTGGACTCATAGAATTTGTCTTCCAACCCCTATTCCGTCTGTGATAATACCCCCACTGACCAGGATGATTGTTGATAAGCATTTTTTTTAAAAAAAAATTCGTGTAGGGATGACTCTAGGTATAAATATTAGTTTGGATACAAAAAAAAAAAAAAGAATTACACTAAAAATATTGTAGGTAAGCCACAGTCACCTCTATCATTCCAAATACTACTAACTACCTCTTTATTTGTTGACTTTTTTCCTCAAAGTTAGCTACCTGTCAACTTCATTATTGTTTGTAAATTCTTGACAGATAGCCCCTTCTTGCTGGGGCAAGGACTGCCCCCACTGTCCCCTATTTGGTATGCTTCTAAGCATAAGTCTTTTTGATAAATCAAAATGTCTCTAACTTCATTTCATTGCTTCGCAGTTTTTGTTAGTCAATAGTCTTTGCCAGATGTTCCTTGTCTTAGCTACATAGTGGGTTAGTTTGGTACTTAATCACCACTTTTAACTTTGTTTCTATGGGAAAATGCTATTCTGAATTCCAAATGCTTTGCGTAGAGCTTAGCCCACTTGGATTTGTTTTGATATTGCTGGCATGAATCCTTAGGTACCTTGTGGTAGTCAGAGTCTAGACAACTGGGAGTGACAGAGGTCTGCTAATGGTGCAGAGGAGCTTTCATGTCACATTGGGCCCATGCCAGAATCATCCAGGCTCTGTGTGGGTCCTCAGCCCGAGGAGAGTTCTGGGTCAGCTGCAGCACACCGGCGTATGTGGTGCTTATTTTCACAAGCCCTGAGTTCCACCTTGGTGTGCCCAAGTTTAAGTCATGCTGTAAAAGGAGGTGCTATTGTATGTTTCCATCTACTCAAGAGGAGATGGTGCAACGAGTGGGATGTAACCTGACAGAAATCAGACCAACCTTTGCCAGTGGATATTCCTGCAAAATGTTCCACAAAAAAGGAATGGAGAGAGAAAGAGAAGGAGACAAACCCAATCGAAACCCTCTCAATGGTGTTGATTCCGACTCATAGCAGCACTATAGGATGGAGTGGAACTGCCCCATAAGGTTTCCAAGGCTGTAAATCTTTATAGAAGCAGACTGCCCCCTCATCTTTCTCCCATGGAGTGGCTGGTAGGTTTGAACTGCTGACCTTTTGATTAGCAGCTGAGCACTTAACCACTGCTACCAGGACTCCTCAGGGAGACAAAGGAGGACAAAGGAGCTCTTTGGTCAAATACATTTTGGCCATAGCAGCACACACTAACAGCCTTTCAGAGATCCACAAGCGCGTTAGATATTACAGGCTCTCTGATGTCCCATGCTAAGGTAACATGCTTACCTTTGACTGCAGAACCGTGTGTTGCTGAATTCTAGTTAGGAGCTCACTTTGAGATGTGCTGAGCTTTAAAATGCAGGGCAAGGAGCTCTCCAAGCATCGCTCAGATCATCTTTGGAGTCTGCCTCGCATAGGGAATGTTCAAGTGAGTGGAGATGGGCTGGTGATGTTGGCATAAGAGAAACACCTGATGTTGCTTCTAAAGCTTATGGCAGTGAAAATGCAAGTGAGATGATGCTAGGAGGATATTCCTCTGATCGGACTCTCGAACACCAGTCCTTTTGGTAGTTTCTCAAGTGATGAGCTTTTGTCCAAGAGTGTCTCTGTGAGCTGGGCTTTGGCATGAAAAATGGGCCAGGGGGGCCAGATCCCATGGACACTGAGCCTCGGTTGTATAGGTATACGTGGGCTTCGGATCAGGCTTGAACCAGGGATTCCAGGGGTGGTGGTTATGATTACCAGGCCTCATTTAGTTGAAACAAATCCAATTGCCTTCTCTGCGTGCTTGTAATTGAAAGACAGGCCATCTTACCTTTTCTTGATAACCATTAAAACCCTGTTAGTACATAAAAATGATAGTCTGTCTCTCTCCCTACTAATGAAAGAGTTCATGTAGTAAACCCACTTGTGGGGGCAAGAGGAAAAACCACATTGCCTGCTTTGTCAGAGTTGTGGAATCATAGGATTACTGAGGTGGCTGAGAGTGTAGTGTTGGCTCAGCCCTTGGCCTGATACAGGGACCCACTGATGCCATGGGGCCTCTGACCAAGGACCTAAAAAGACGCCCTTCAGATCTGGAGGACTGACTTTTGCTAAGTACCTCATGGGATACTTCTTTCCAAAGGGAGATATTTCTGAATTGGGAGCTGGCAGCTTAATTAAAGGAAGGTTATATTGAAGCGCTGGCTGCTTTTTTTGTGCTGTATTGGAACAACAGTTGTATTTGTGGTAAGTCCTGGAAAAGGAGCATTTTCTTACGTAGTTTCCTTAATTTCCTCTAATTATCTCTGTTGATCTGTAATCACAGCCTGATCCCCACTGTTGCCACATGTAGCCTCAGCTTGGTCTTTGGACTCTTGGTTTTTTGTGCCAGTAAAGGCCTGAGACCATCATGCCCCAAACAGTGGGCCCAGCCACAGTGCCAGGTGGACCGTTCTCATTGTCCCCAGTGAGGAATGGAGAGAGAACAGCCAGGAACTTCCTCCGCATGTGCCTGTGTGTGTGAGAGAGCGTTTGAGGAGGATTAAGCTGCTCGTTCATTTGTCTTTCTCTGGAGCCTTGAATAAACTCAGCAGCAGCAGCAGGGCCTTGCCACAGGAGGAATGGCTGTTATAAGACCCCAGACCCCCTTCTGGTTTCTGAGGCAATAAATTCTTTTTTTTTTTTTAATTGTGATTTGGGTGAAAATTTACAGAGCAAATTCAGTTTCCATACAGCAGTTCACACACACGTTGTCTCATGACATCGACTACAATTTACCACAATGCAGCAGCTCTCCTCCCCTCCCACTTCCTCCCTGTAGTTACTTCTTCCCTGTGTCCATCCCTCCATGCACTCCTGCCCCCTGAGCTGTCTCCCTGTGCATAAGCAGCCCTTCTTTCTCCCATGATTGTTCTCTCCAAGGAATGCCTGTCTTGTTTGGCTGGAAGTCACAGGTATGGGTTCAATTCCAGACCCGAAAGGCAGCTAGGGGCCATAGTCTCAGTGGTTCCACCAGGCTCTATCAGACCAGCAAACCTGGTCCCCCCCCCCTTTTTTTTTTTCCTCCAAATGATTTTGAGTTTTGTTCCACATTGTTCTCCCTCTCTATCCAGGATCTCCTTCATAGATCCCCCTCTGAGTGGTTGACAGTGGTAGCCGGGCACCATCTAGTTCTTCTGGTCTTATAGTCATATAGGGTGCAGATCGCATGGTGTACCAGTCACTAGGACTAATTGTTTCCATGAATCTTAGGTTTTCTTCATTCTTCTTTGCTCTGCATGATAAAACACCCATCATTGCATCAAGATGGCTGCTTGCAAGCTTTTAAGATCCCAGTCGCTACTTGAGGCAGTAAATTATTTACAGAAGTAGATTGCCCCATCTTCTGTGGATTGCCTGGTGGGTTTGAACTGCCAGCCTTCTGCTTAGCCGTAGGCACTATGCCACTGTTGTTGTTATGTGCCATCGAGTTGGACCCGACTCAGTGACCCCTCCTTGGGTTGCCGAGGCAGTATCACTATGGAAGTAGATTGCCCAACCACTAGAGCTCCTTAATTCAACAATAGTAGTTGGAAATTTGAATACCAACAATGGATAGAACTAGACAGAAAATCAACAAAGGTGTAGAAGATTTGAACAGCACTATCAACTAACTAGACCTAATAGATACCTATATGGTACCATCTAACAACAACATGGTACAGATTCTACCCAGATGCACACAGAACATTCTACAGGACGGGCCACATGCTAGGCCATGAAAGTAGTCTCAACAAACTTAAAAGACTTGAAATAATACAAAGTGTGTTCTTGAACCTCAGTGGAATTAGAAATCAACAACAGAAGGAAATTTGGGAAATTCACAAAAATATGGAAATTAAATGACACACTCACAAATAACCAATGGATCAAAGAAGAAATCACAAGGGAAATTAGAAAATACTTTGAAATGAATGAAAATGAAAACACAGCACACCAAAATATATTACATGCAGCTAAAACAGTGCTGAGAGGGAAATTTACCACCTATATTAAAAGAGAAGACAGACCTCAAATCAATAAAACCTTCTACCTTAAGAAACTAGGAAAAGAAGAGCAAACCAAAGCCAAAGCAAGCAGAAGGAAAGAAAGAGTAAAGGTTAGAGTGGAAATAAATGAAACAGAAAATAGAAAGCAACAGAGAAAATTCAAAACAAAGCAAAAGTTGTCTCTTTGAAATGGTCAACAAAATTGACAAATTGTAGCTGCGCTGGTTAAGAAAAAGAGAGAAGATTCAAATTACTAAAATGAGGAATTAAGGAGGAGACATCACTACTGTAAAAGGATTTTAATAAGGGAATAGTGTGAATAACTCAGACCTTACTGGTGAGAATGGAAAATGGTGAGCCCCTTTGACAATCAGCCTGGCAGTTCCTCAAAAGATTAAATACACACTTGGCATGTGACCCAGCATTCCACTCTTAGGTCCATCCCCAAGAGAAATGAAAACGGAAGTCCACACAAAATCATGAGTGTTCATAGAAGCATTCTTTATTCATTAAGGAAAAAAAAAAAAAGAACTAAATCCACTGCTGTCAAGTCAATTCTGACTCATAGAAACCCTAGTGGTGCGGTGGTTAAAG
>NW_006921991.1:2022973-2024612 GCF_000298275.1 Orycteropus afer afer
ATGTGAACGAATCCTCCACAAATGACCATTATATTGAATGGAGCCATTTACAGAAAAAGTCCAGAATAGCCAAATCTATAGAAACAGGAAATAGATTAGTATTTGCCTAGAGCTGGGCATGAGAATGAGAGGGGACTGCTAATGGGCATGGAGCTTCCTGTTTGAAGTGATGGAAATGTCCTAAAATGAGATTGTAGTGATGGCTACACAGTTCCATAAAAATATGAAAGTCATTTGAATTGTACACATAAAATGAATGATTTTCTGGTATGTAAATTATATCTCAATAAAGTTGTTTTGAAAAATTACCACACAGATTGATGTTACAATGCAGTCTGGTTGGGTTTGGCTGGCTGGCTGCCTTTCTTCCTCTCATCCCACTCCCGCTGAGATGCAAGATGTGTCATTCCATTTATTCAAGTCTTTAAAATGATAAATTTCTCCGTGAAGCTTTATACTTTCCCTCAGTCAGTCAGTTACCTAGGAGATAGTGAGTCTGAGGGATCAAGAAGGCACTGTTTTGCTAGGGATGACCTAAATGTTAGATAATCTATTGGAGAAGGGTGGGAAACTGGCAGTGGCATTCTACTGTTCATTTCTTGAGGGGAAAAAAATGAGATTCCCTATAAATAAAAAACCATACCTCTTCTAGTCTAAAGTCCGTGCTTCATAGTCTTTGCTTTGAAAGGAAAGAACCCATTTATGTTTCAATTTTCCTTGCCATTGTTAGTAACTCTGCCATGGCTATTTTTGCACAAAAATCTTTATCTGTAGCTCTGATGATTTCTTTAGGAATGATTCTTAGATGGGGAATTACTGGTCAAAATCATGCATATCTTTTAGGGGACTTTGATTCATATCATCCAGTTGATCTACTGAAGCCTTGCACCACATTGCCCTCCCGCCAGAACTGGTGAGAGTCCTGCTTAGTTCAAACTTGAATTTCTCTGATGAATAGAGTCCTTGATCATTATTATCTTCTGCCGTTTGTTCATATTCTTTCCTCTTATTGAGATCTTTATATTTTTTCTTACTGATGAATGTATTATTCCTTTGCCATTTGTGGCAAATTTTGCTTCGTGGTTGGTTCACTTTTCATTTCGTGGCGATAGATTTTGATGTAAAGCAGTGGACTGATGTTTTCTTTTGTGATTTCTGCAAATGCATTCTTACCTGATTTTTCTTCTCTTTCATATTGGCTTCATTTCTTACTTTAATTTTAAAGTCTATATGGAATTTTGATATGTAGTGTGAGCTTATTAGCCAAATCGATTTTTATTTTGAAATAAGTGCTTTTCCAGGATAATTTATTGAATAACCAGTCCTTCTCTGTTAATAATAGTAATAATAATAATGAGCTCTTGGGGGCACAGTGCCTAAGGCATTTGACTACTAACTAGAAGGTTGGCAGCTCAAACCCACCAGCCACTCTGTGGAAGGAAGACTGGGCAATCTATTTCCCTAAACATTTACCACCTAGGCAACCCAATGGGGGTCGCTATGAGTCAGAATCGACTTGATCGCAGTGAGTTTAGTGTTTTTTGGTTTGGTTTATCCATTAATTGTCATACCTCATTTGTCATGTTGTTGTTGTTATGTGCCATCGAGTCGGCCCCGACTCATAGCGACCCCTCCTTGG
>NW_006921991.1:2025882-2032877 GCF_000298275.1 Orycteropus afer afer
GGGAGGGGAGCTGTTGCATTGTGGTAAACTGTGGTCAATGTCATGAGACAAAGTATATGTGAACCGCTGTATGGAAAGTAAATTTGCTCTGTAAATCTTCACCCAAATCACAATAATAATAATAAAAAAATAATAAAAAGAATTGGTCAATGTTTAGCCTTTTCAGGAGGTAGTATATGGTCTAGAACTAATGTATTGAAGGAAGAAGTCCAAACTGTCCTGAAGGTACTGGTGAAAAACAAGGCTCCAGGAATTGACAGACTACCCATTGAGATGTTTCAGTAGACAGATGTAGCACTGGAGTCACTTACTCATTTATTCCAGGAAATTTGGAAGACACCTACCTGAGTAACCAACTGGAAGAGATTGATATTTATGCCCATTCCAAAGAAAGGTGGTCCAACACAATGTGGAAATTTTCAAAAAATATCAGTAATAGCACATGCAAGTTTACTGAAGATAATTCAAAAATGGTTGTGGCAGTATATTGACAGAGAAGTTCCAGAAATGCAAGCTGGATTCAGAAGAGGACGTGGAATGAGGGATGAAAGCAGAGAATATCGGAAAGATGTTTACCTGTGTTTTATTGACTATGCAAAGGCATTTGACTTTGTGGATCATAACAAATTATGGATAACATTGTGAAGAATACGAATTCCAGAACACTTATTTGTGCTCATGAGGAAGCTGCACATAGACCAAGAGGCAGTCATTCAAACAGAATGAGGGAATACTGCATGGTTTCAATCAGGAAGGACATGTATTAGGGTTGTATCCTTTCACCATACTTACTCAGTCTGTATGTTGAGCAAATAAATCTGAGAAGCTGGACTGTGTGAAGAAGAATGTGGCATCCATTAGGATTGGAGAAAGACTCATTAACAACCTGTGATATGCAGATGACACTACCTTGCTTGCTGAAAGTGAACATGACCTGAAGCACTTACTGATGAAGATCTGAGACTATAGTATAGATTACACTCCAACAAAAAGAAAACAAAATCCTCACAAGTGGACCAATAAGCAACATCTCAATAAATGGAGAAATGATTGAAGTTGTCGAGAATTTCATTTTACTTGGATCCACAATCAATACCAATGGAAGCAGCGGTCAAGAAATCAGACATCGTATTGCGCTGGGCAAATGTGCTGCAAAAAGCCTCTTTAAAGTGTTGAAGAGTAAAGATGTCACTTTGAAGACTAAGATTCGCCTAACCTAAGCCATGGTATTTTCTGTAGCCTCATACGCATGTGAAAGCTGGACAATGAATAAGGTAAGACCAAAGAGGGATTGATGCATTTGATTTGTGGTGTTGGTGAAGAATACTGAAGATGCCATGGTGTGCCAGAAGAACAAACAGATCTGTCCTGGAAGAAGTGCAGCCGGAATGCTCCTTGGAAGTGAGGATGGCAGACTTGGTCTCACCTACTTTGGTCATGTTGTCAGGAGGGACCGTTCCTGGAGAAGGTATCATGCTTGGTAAAGTGGAAGGTCAGAGAAAAAGGGGAAGTCCCTCAACAAGATGGATTGACACAGTGGCTACAAAGATGGGGTCAAGTATAGCAAGGATTGTGGGGATGGCATAGGACCAGGCAGTGTTGCATTCTGTTGTACATAGGGTCACTGTGAGTTGGAATTGACTCAGTGGCACCTGACAACAACAAGAGCAACGTATTCACACAGTCTGATCCTTTTGAAATCACCCTGGTGGCACTGTGTTTAAGCACTTGGCTGCTAACTGAAGGGTTAGTGGTTTGGACCCACCTAGCCAGCTCTAGTAGCATAGTGGCTAAAGCACTTGCCTGCTAACCAGAAGGCTGGCGGTTCAAACCCACCAGCCACTCCTCGGAAGGAAGGTTGGGCAATCCTACTTCCATAGTGATACTGCCTCGGAAACCCAAGGAGGGGTCGCTATGAGTCGGGGCCGACTCGACGGCACATAACAACAACAACAACAACAGCCAGCTCTAGTAGAGAAAGACAGTGATCTGTTCCCATAAAGTTACAGCCTGGAAAACCTTATCAGGCAGTTTTGTTCTCTGTCACGTGGGACCACTAAGACTTGGAATCATGTTGGTGACACCCAACAACAACCATTTTGAAAAGCAAGTTACCAAAAAGAAAACTACCAGAGGTAAACCAAGCTTACTAAGTTACATATTTTAGGGGAAAAGCTGTAACTTTGATTCAGAGAGATGGCCTTTGACTCCTGAGAGATGAGGGAGAGGTGATATTTATTATGTATCCAGTTGTGAGAGTGCATGGTGAGAAAAGTGCTGGACCCAGCGCCTGGCCTTCTCATGGCTTGCTAATAGAGGATGGGAAGGCTAACTGTGACGCTAGACACTAGAGGAGATTTGAACTAGATCTTCAGTTAAAGAGATTGAAGTGGAGTTCAGCCATAAGGGTTGTTCTTTGCTTGAGAGAAGGCTCCTAACTTTTCACATTTACTTGAGTAACATGAGATGAAAGAGAGTGCATCCAGGGCAAGGAAAGTTTAGGATTTTATGTGGTCATTTTAATCTGTATTTGATTTTACACCCCACCCCAAGGTTTTCTAGGTGAAAGTGTGTACAGTTGAGTTTATTTTGTGTACAACGATGTATCCACTCCTGCCTTTTTGTTGGAGTTTGAGGGCCAGGATTTAGCTTTCCCTGCCTCTTCTGGGCTTCTCATACCCTGATGTTCGGTTACTCATCGCCATCTTTGTCAGTGCCAGGGAGAGGAAATTAAAAGGTTGATCAAAAGGGATGTTTGGATTATGGGATTAGGTGTCAGTTTGGGTTGTTCAGAACCCAGTGCTATGAGTGATCAGTAATCATTAGGGTGTTTAAGATTTCAATTTCAGTAAAACCTACCTGTGTAACCACCTCCAAAGGAGCACTGGTGGTGCAGTGGTTAAATGCCCAGCTGCTAACTGAAAGGTCAGTGGTTTGAACCTACTGCGGAAGAAAAGACGTGACGGTCTGCTTCGGTAAAGTTGGCAGCCTTGGAAGCCCTGTGGGGCAGTTCTGCTCTGTCACATAGGGTCTCTTTGAGTTTGAATTGATTCGATGGCAACAGGTTTTTTTTTTTTTTTTTAATCCTTTAACCACCTCCAGTTTGCTTGTTGAAGATGATAACTCTTCCAGCTCAGCTGGAAGGCTGAGCACTACCAGTGCACCCCCTGTGAGGATCCCAGATGGGGGACCAGTGAGGGGCCCAGGAGCCCTGTGCCCCTCCGTGCCCTGGCTCTCTTCTCGCCTTCCCTTCTTCCTGCAGCTGACAGGGATGGATTCTTTAGTATTGGCATCCTTTGCAAAGGAAAATCAGATTTCTGGAGTGTTTTGCCACTGAGTTTTCGCTTTATTTCTTTTAATCCTTTTCTGGGTCATGTTATTTGACAGACTAAAACCAACAAATGAACGTAAACATGCTGTTAATATTTATATTTTAACAAATGTTTAGGAAAAAATGACACCAATTGTTTTATATTTGACTTTTCAAAAGTTTTAAAACAACTCTTTGATAATATCAGTAGGAGTATTTTTTTTTTCTCTTAAGAAATTAGCTTTCTCTGTGATTTATTTTTGACTAAATTGTTGAGAGAAAAGGTAAGACACTTGAAGTTATGTGCAAAGAGAAAAATTAACTGAGTTACTGATGTGCCTCACAACACTGTGTGGGCAGGGATTGGCAAACCAAGATAAACCAGGAATAAAAATTCTGCAGCTAATTTGTACAGGATACAGACATTAAAAAAGATTTTAGACTCTTCTTGCTATGCTCTGGCCGTAGTGCTCTGCCCTTCTCAGAATTCACTTGCAGTTCACATCAACATTGAAGGGACTGTTGCTGACCCGCCCTCTTTCTTTAATCCCTTCCCTTTCCCCTGGCTCCCTGTGTGGCCTTCTCTCCCTCTGCCTCATTTTTTAATCCCCATCTCATCCTGGAGCAGGTCTCTGAGGTGTAGAGAGTTGTGTGTGAGAGCGTCATTCATTCTTGTTTATGTTTGTGCAGGATTGGTGGGGATAACACGGATCATTGAACTCCAGGATGGCCCACCGAAGTCCTTTTACGGCTTAACTCTAAGTCTGCAGTTTTACTATAAATCTTTTAGTCGAGAGGTCTATGTAGCATGCTATTTCACTCTTCTTACTCCCTGCTGATCCTCTCTGGTGGAGGCGTTAATAAATTAAAAAAATGACCAAAAACTCGCGGCAAGAAGGCAGAGAGGAAAAGAGGTGAGCATCAGTTAGGTGACTCTACAGGGTCAGTCTCTCCATCCCTCCACATCTTCATAAATCATAAGCTGTATTGATCTATTTGCATTGATATATGAACTTATTTTACCAAAAGCCAAGGTTGAAGTGGAAAATGGAAAGTGATCTTTTATTAGAGCTGCTGAGTGTCAGCTTTGTACTGAAACAAAACACAACCACATAGGCCTCATGGCCTGCCTTTGTACCCTAAGATCATATGGCAGAGGCAAGGGAGGCCAGGATAATTTGCAAGACTTGACGCAATTCGACAGATGCCCTGCCCATTTCCAGTGGCTCAGAACTAGACTGTAGGTTCCTTGAGGGTGGAGAACCGTTATTTACCTTTCCATCTCTTAGATTTCTCAGGATGATTCTGAGACCTTCGTTTTGGGATTGATGAGACAATGTTGGATTCTCAGCTCTACCAGCTGTTAGTGACCTTGGAAAGAGCATTTCACCTTTTTAACTGTCAGCTTCTGTGCTGCAAATTGAAAGGTTGAGAAATTTCTAATATTTAAAATCTGGGAACCCTCTCTAAAAGTTTTTGTCCCTTTGGATGACAAATTCTTGTATCTTCATAGCACATAATTAGTCCTTCAGATCAGGGACACAATACTGTTTATATATAGTCCTTCAAAGCAAAGGAGCTCTGGTAGCATCATGACTAAGGAATTTGACTGCTAACCAGAAGGCTGGCGGTTCAAACCCACCAGGCACTCCTCAGAAGGAAGGTTTGGCAATCTACTTCCATAGTGATACCGCCTCAGAAAATCGAGGAGGGGTCCCTGTGAGTAAAATCGACTAGACAGCAGTGATTGGTTTTTTGGTTTTGGTTTTAAAGCATTTTAACCTTTATTTTGACTATTAAGTCTCTTGAAACATTGAAAAGCTTAAGGATCCTCACTCCCCTCTTTGCAAACCTTCCCAGGGTCCCCAGGGAAGGAATCAGGGTCCATTCTGCATATCATCTACAGTCCTTTCTAGCTCCCATAGTTAACAGATACTTACTTGTTCAGTGAATCGGGTTTCCACATGACCTGTTAGAAGCTTCTGGAGAACTTTGGAGAATTCTAGCCCCATGATGATTTTGTTGAGTAATGAAGTGAAAACAGTGTTTCTGTCTTTGGTAAACCACCCATTCTTACCCGCTCCATGGCAATGTGGGCTTTTGCCAGTCTTTACTCACTTTGCTTCCCTGGAGTTGGGTGGGTGGTGAGAAGTGTGTTCACTTTGCATTCAGCTCAGCAGGCTTCAGAACACTACTTCTCCCAAAGGGCTTTTTGGTATCATCTCCTCATTTACTTAGATGAGTGTGTCATAAAATTGTCCAGGGCAATTTGGATTGAATTGCAAGCCCTAGGTGCCAATTCCATTCCCCCCAACTTTTTAGATCATGGCTGAAGGCTGCTAGCTAAAAGATGAGTTTGTTTTAGGACATTTAATATTTCAAAATAATATTTTAATAAAGATATATAAAAGATCTAGAATAACATGATAAATACCCAACACCCTTCTACATACCACTAGCTAAGACATTATTTAAAATTAACAATTATAGATGACATGTCGTGTATGTTAATCCATCTCATTTCCACTGTGTGTGTGTGTGTGAGTGTTTGTTGAAGAAGATAGAAACTCTTAATGATGGCTTTAGTAAGAGAGCTTTCCTTCTCCTGCTTTATTTTTGGTTGCATTTGGTAGCTGAAGATAGACATACTACAACCAGTAGGGAATTCATAACCTTTTTCTGTCATTTAAACTTAGTCTTTCTAGAAAATTCTAAAAAGAGATCCTTCTAGAAACTTCTGTTTTCCCTTTGGACCTCATGAATATAGAGACACAGCCAAGGAAAATAGCACTTACCTCACCAGGATAGAGGAATGATATAAAATATGGGTAGCCTTTATCCTTCCTGAAGGTTTGTCTTAAGAATTTTTTGATGAGCTCTGTGCCAGGCATAAGGAGCTCTGAATGGTGTGGTGGTTAAGACATTTGGCTGCTAACCAAAAGGTCAGTAGTTCGAACTCACCAGCCACTCCATGGAAGAAAAATGAGGCAGTCTACTCTTGTAAGGGTTTACAGCCTTGGAAACCCACTGGAGGTTGCTCTGAGTTGGAATTGATTCAATGGCAGTGAGTTTGGTTTTGGTAGTCAGGTCACCCCAGTTTTCTATGCTAAGTGTTGTAGAGACAACTACATAACCTTCAAAACAATCCTAAGAAGTAAGTAGCATCATTTCCATTTCACAGTTGGAAAACCCAAGGCTCAGAGAGGTTAAGTGACTATTCAGGGTTGCACTTCTAATGAGTAGTGCAGTTTGGGTTTGAACCTGGGTCTGTCAACCCCCTTCCTCTACACTACCTCCACCCAACTCCTTTTTGACAGGTAGCGCTTTCAATTATCACCTCTTTCCGGAAATGCTCTGCTTTGCCTCTGGTGCCTCTCTATTTGCCCTCATCACCCTGACCACCGCTTTTCTCTGTGACAGTTTGCTGACTCTTCTTTTCCAACTTCTTAAATATAACCTGTTTTCACGGTCCTGGCCTTGAAACTTTTTATTTAGTCTATTTGCTCCTGAGCTCAGCCCATGCTATGGAGCATGTTGTTATATGCTGTCGAGTCGGACCCAACTCATAGCGACCCCTCCTGGGGTTGCCGAGGCAGTATCACTACTGAAGTAGATTGCCCAACCTTCCTTCCGAGGAGTGGCTGGTGGGTTTGAACCGCCAGCCTTCTGGTTAGCAGTCAAGTGC
>NW_006921991.1:2032977-2034201 GCF_000298275.1 Orycteropus afer afer
GAGGCATTATCACTATGGAAGCAGATTGTCCAACCTTCCTTCCGAGGAGTGGCTGGTGGGTTTGAACCGCCAGCCTTCTGGTTAGCAGTCAAGTGCCTTAGGCACTATGCCACCAGAACTCCCGCTATGAAGCATACAACCCTTAAACCCAGCCTCTGGAATGGGCCTCCCTCTTTGGTATTCCTCCCTCATGCCCACTCTCAGACACACTTTGCTGATTACTGGTCTCAGCTATGGGGCATGGAGCTTGGGGGCTGCTTTTCACTTGGAGGTGGCTCTTTTATAAGGCCAGGGCCTGAGATAGGTGGGCCTGGGATTTGGGGGCTGCTTTTTGCTTGGAGGTGGCTCTATTTTAAGGCCGGGGCCCGAAGTAGACAGGTCTCAGCTACAAGTCACAGACTGGTTTAGGTCCTAAGGAAATGTCCGTGTTGCATAACAGGAAATTGAGAGGCCAGGCAGGCTCCTGAGCCCTGGTTTCTTTTCTCTTTGCCCTGCCTCTTACTGATGTGGCTTTCCTGTAGCCAGCAACTGGGGCCACAGCCTTCCTGGTTTACATCTAGTGGGGAAGGGCAGGGGCTTCTCTTTTTCTGTATGCCCTGGGCACATCCATGTTTGTCCCTCACTGTGTCACCCCGGTATATGGCTGCCTGCCCATTCCTGACCCCATCCCTGGCAGAACCTAGCCCAGGTTAAGTCAGGTGGTCTGCAGTAGAGTGGCTGATGAGAGGCAGTCACTGTGTCTCAACTGGCCCCACATGGTTGAGCAATAGGTTCTCCCTCCTACCATACACCTGCTGCATCTCTGTTCTGCTCTTTCGTTGGTGGCATCACCAACTTTGAATTCCTCCATCAACACTTCAGGCTTATTTTTAATTCTTCGTTCTCTATCATCCCCTTCATCATTATTTGTTGTTCTTTCCTTTGTTTTTGAGATCATCACTAAAGGCCTGTTCTGTGCTGGGCCCTGGGCTGGTCTCTAGTAATCCACAAGGAGGACACTCAGTACCTGCTCTCACGAGTCTGTGGTTTGGGAGGGAGATAGGGGATCAAGCAGTCTCCAAGGGGTGTGTGCAGGGTTAAGAGAACACTGTACAGGGGGTGTTGTATGATCCCACAGTGGTGATGGTGGGTGCCTGCAAAGGCATCCTGCAGGGCTTTGCTTCTAAGCTGATGATGCTTCAACCTGAGCAAACTTACATTTCTTTTTTTTTTTTTTTTTCTCAT
>NW_006921991.1:2034636-2038990 GCF_000298275.1 Orycteropus afer afer
CCCAAGGTTGAGGGGCTTTCACCCAGCCCCTAGAGCCTGGCACTTTGAACTTGGACTTAAAGCCTCCAAATTGTAAGAATAAACTCCTGTTGTTAAGGCCATCCCATTTGTGGTATATTCCTGTCAGAGTGGCACTAGGGAACCAGAACAGGTGGGTGCTGTGTGATCCCACAGTGGTGATGGTGGGTGCCTGCGAAGGCATCCTGCAGGGCTTTGCTTCTAAGCTGATGCTTCAACCTGAGCAAAGTCTCTTACCTTTCTTTTTGTTTTTTTTTTCTCATAACAAAAATCATCCCAGGTCTCTGATTTGGACTCTTCATTCCTTCCTGTAGACCAGAGGTCAGCTAACTATGGCCCTCAAGCCAAATCCAGCGCAACCTGCTTTTCTCGATAAAGTTTTATTAGAACACAACTGCCCCATTCGTTTATGTATTATCTGTGGCTGCTATTGCACTTCAACAGCAGAGCAGTTGCCGTATAGACTATATGGCTGTAAAGCTTAAAATATGTATTCTCTGGCCCTTTACAGAAAAAGTTTGCTGACCTCTACCATAGACCAGTAGAAAAATCCAGTTCCTGCCTCCCAGGAGGTGTCATTTCACGAAAGTAAACAGACTGCTGGGTCATATACAGAGAACATTATAATCAATCCTCTTGAGGAAAAGCTGAATCATTTTGAAGAGCTGAGTGGGGAGTACAGATAGAAGTCAGTGATGAGCAGAAATTGATGAATGTTTGTCTTCTCCTTCATTTCCTACTCTGCTGTTCCTTTCTCTGTTTTCTTTATTCCCTGAAGGAATCCACATTCATTTTCTTGCCTACGATGTCTAGATTTACACTTTGAAGGTTTCTAACTTCTGAATTTACATTTTTCATGACACCTGCTTCTCTCCCTCTGATGAGAGGGTAAAGGTACAGTTTGGTTTGGAAAAGTCTGAGTGAGCCCATTTTTTCAATAATGCACCTTTGCTATTCTCACTTCCATGGAAAGTAAGATTGGCTTGTTTAAATAAAGAGAAAAATCTTTATTTGTGTTGAACAAGTAGATAATCTGTGTGCTCCTACCTTTTTATTTGGAACAAAAATCTGCTTAAAGAGCTTCACTGGTAGATCAACAGTCCCTTTATCAGCGCAGCTCATTTGCCTTACGTGGCCTTTTCAGGAACCTGCCCCTCCAGAGGGGCCTTGGCAAGCCACCAGTGCAGCCCCTATGGGAAGCCTGCTATAATGGGCTTTGTTGTTCTCATTACCATGAGAGATCATCTGCACAGCAAGACAGCTTGTGTGCCATTGTACGGCCTCACTTCTGTGTGTGTGTGTATGTGTGTGTTGCACATTTTCTTTTAGGATCACCCTAAATTTTCTTAGACTATTTATAAAAATAATGCATGCTTACTATAAAAAAATAAAATAATAAAGGAGAGTCATGGTATCAAGAGTACTGTAAAATCCCTGCCCCACTAGTCATAGACTCCCCGGAGATCACCTGAACCATGGTTTTCTCTGCAGAAGGTGTCAGTACATATACATCAGGTTGGACCATATGAAGTTGTAGGTTGTTGTTAGGTGTCTTTGATTCGGTTTTGACTCATAGCAACCCTCTGAACAACAGAGTGAAAATCTTTCTGTCCTGGGCCATCCTCACAATCATTGCAGTGCTTGAGCCCATCATTGCAGCCACTGTGTCGATCCAGCTCACTGAGGGTCTTCCCCTTTTTCGCTGACTCTCTACTTTACCAAGCTTGATGTCCTTCTCTAGGGACCGATCCTTCCTGATAATATAACCAAAGTACAGGACACAAAGTCTGGCCATTCTTGCTGCTAAGGAGCAGTCTGACTATACTTTTTCCAAGACAGATTTGTTCATTCTCCTGACACTCCATGGTATATTCAATATTCTTTACCAGTACCATAATTCAAATGCATCAGTTCTTCTGTAGTCTTCCTTATTCATTGTCCAGCTTTCACATGTGTATGAAGCTACTGAAAATACTCTGGCTTGGGTCAGGTGCACCTTAGTCTTCAAAGTGACATCTTTACTCTAACTAAAGCTTTAAAAGAGGCTTTTCCAGCAGATTTGCCCAATGCAATACATTTGATTTCTTGACTGCTGCTTCCATGGGGGTTGTTTGTGGATCCAAGGAAAATGAAATCCTTGACAACTTCAGTCTTTTCTCCATTTATCATGATGTTGCTTACTGATCTAGTTGTGAAGATTTTTGTTTTCTTTATGTTGTTGTTGTTGTTAGGTGCCATTGAGTCAACTCTGACTCATAGCAACCCTGTGTCTAACAGAGCAAAACACTACCTGGTCCTGCACCATCCTCACCTTGCTGTTGCTTTCTTGATGTTGAGCTGTGATCCATACTGAAGGCTGTAGTCTTGAATCTTCATCAGTAAGTGCCTCAGGTCTTCTTCACTTTCAGCAAGCAAGGTTGTGTCATCTGCATACTGAAGGTTGTAAATAAGTCTTCCTCTAGTCTTGATGCCACATTCTTCTTCATGTAATCTAGCTTCTTGGATTATTTGCTCAGCGTACAGATTGAATAAGTATGATGAAAGGATATAACCCTGACACATACTTTTCCTGATTTTATTTTATTTTCACCAGAGCACAAATATATATATATATATACTTTATTGTGTTGGGTTATGATTTTAAACCATGCAGTATCTTCTTGTTCTTTTTGAACCAATGCCTTTTGGTCTATGTACAGGTTCCTCATGACCACAAATAAATGTTCTGAAATTCCCACTTTTCTCAATGTTATCTATAATTTGTTATGATCCACGGAGTGGATTGCATAGTCAATAAAACACAGGTAAATGTCTTTCTGGTATTTGCTTTCAGCCAAGATTCAACTGACATGAGCAATGATATCCCTCATTCCATATCCTCTTCTGAATCCATCTTGAATTTCTGGCAGTTCCCTGTCAATAAACTTCTGCAGCCACCTTCCAGACTTTTTGCCAATTCTGACACCAGCCATCCCTCCCGTGGCACTCACTACTTCTCTGCTGGGTTCGATAACTCATTGCAGTGGCCATAGAGAACTCACAGATAATACTCTCGATTGTGGAGTTTATTAGGGAAGTAACAGGTTACAATTCAGGTTCAGGAGTGCACTTAGGATACAATTCTTCCATCAGGACAGCCTCCCCTTGACCATGCCAATAGACATGCCTCTCTCTGGCCCTTGGCCTCTCGGCCTGGCTTCTGCCCTGCTCAGGCTAGTGTTACAGAGCTCTTTTAGTCAGCTGGTATGTGTACCTAGGTGCACCCTATTCTGCCAGTGAGGCTCCTGCCCAAAGGCACTCAGCTTTCTCACTCCGTGGGCCAGCAAGCCCACCGCTTTGTCTTGTCCAGTCTCTCGTTCTGCTGCTGCTGCCTCTCTGCCATCTTCTCAGCGCAGGGATCTTTTTAAAAAAAAAAAAAAATTGGGGGGGGGGGATTCTTTTCAGTTTATTGCATGAAGGAGTTAAACAGTCCAAGTTAAAGGTGGACCCCAAATAGTTACATTATAGAAGCTGTGAGGTTTTACACTTGTAACAAGGGAGAGAAAGGAAATTTTCCATTGCAAGGAAATCCTCACTTAAGTTTCAGTGAGCCACAAGCACTTACAACCCATGAACCTTCAGCTGGTCGTCCTTAGCCAGTCCAGTCTCTATAAGGAACTGGCATATGTTCTTGCACTGGTCACCCTGTAGCTGAATTACTTCTCCATATCCTGTATGCTCAATGACAGTCCCATTGCAGGCATTCACTAGTTTCTTTTTATTGTAATCATCAGTGATCCCTTGTACAGTGGTAAGAGTCTTCCTGCCATTTCTCTGTTGAGTTCTTGTGGGTATAATCCTCAGTCTCAGAAGGAAGTAGGTCATCACCCTTACTTACATCAGCAAAAGGGTCGAAAGAGTGGAGCTTCTGGATAGCAGACATATGATATGATTCCTTTTCCTTGGTGGAAACGGCCTGTGGAAGGCAGTGGCAGGAGAGGGCGGGTGGGGGGTGAGGGAGTGTTGGGAAGTGAGGGGGCTCAAAGGAGGGGGTGCTGAGTCCTTGACGGCAGCCCAGTGACTGAGGCCTCAGTGCAGGGATCTTGCATCCAAGGATATGCTCCACTCCCAGCTCTTCTGTCTTGATGGTGATGAGATTCCTTGCCCCGCTTCCAGCCTCTGTTGTTGTGTTGTTATGTATTGTTGTTATATGTTATGTTGTCTGTGTTATGTGTTGCTGTGTGCTATGAGTCAGCACATAACCAACTCATAGCGACCCCTCCTTGGGTTTCCGAGGCAGTATCACTACAGAAGTAGATTGCCCCATCTTCCTTCCGAGGAGTGGCTGGTGGGTTTG
>NW_006921991.1:2039104-2045687 GCF_000298275.1 Orycteropus afer afer
ACAAGGGTGCCATGCACCTTATTTACATTATTATTAGCAAGCTATCCAATCCCCTTGGTGGGCCACAAGCACCTTACATTTGCATAGTTCCACCCAATCATCTAGTGGGAGTCACAAAGGCCATGGTGAGAAGAGCCATACCAACTAATTCACTGCACCACACTTCATCATTTTTTACGTTTGGTTTACTTTCCGTTCAAGAGCAAGTTTCAGAGTCTCTTCTGACAACGATTTTCATCTTTTCTTTCTTTCCTGTCTTTTTAATGATCTTTTGCTTTCTTCATGTATGATGTCCTTGATGTCAGCCCACAACTCATCTGGTCTTTGGTCATTAGTGTTTAGTGCATCAAATCTGTTTTTGAGATGGTCTCTAAATTTAGGTGGGGTATACGGAAACCCAAGGAGGGGTCGCTATGAGTCGGGTCCGACTCGACAGCACATAACAACAACAACATACTAAAGTTTGTATTTTGACTCTCGTGGCCTTGTTTTAATTTTCTCCAGCTTCACCTTGAATTTGCGTATGAGCAATTGATGGTCTGTTCCACAGTCAGCCCCTGGCCTTGTTCTGCTAATGATATTGAGCTTCTCCGTTGTCTCTTTTCACATATGTAGTCCATTTGATTCCTATTCCATCTGGAGAGGTCCACCTTCTATAATTACCATGTATGTTTTTGAAAAAAGGTATTTGCAATGTATAAGTCATTGGCCTTGCAAAATTCTATCATGTGATTTCTGGTGTCATTTCTATCACCAAGGCCATATTTTCTAACTGCCGATGCTGCTGCTTTCTTTCCAACCTCACATTCCAATCACCAGTAATTATCAATGCATCTTGCTTGCATGTTTGATCAATTTCAGGCTGCAGAAGTTGGTAAAAATCTTTAATTTCTTCATCTTTGGCTTTAGTGGTTGGTGCATAAATTTGAATTATTAGTATTGACTGAGCTTCTTTGTAGGTGTATGTATATTATCCTATTGCTGACAGCATTGTTCTTCAGGATAGAACTTGAAACATTCTTTTTGATGATGACTATGATGCCATTCTTCTTCAATTTGTCACTCCTGTCATAGTAAACCATATGATTGTCTGATTCAAAATGGCCAATACCAGTGCATTTCAGATCACTAATGCCTAGGATATCTATCTTTATGTGTTCCATTTCATTTTTTACAGCTTCCTATTTTCCTAGATTCATACTCCATACATTCCACATTCTGATTATTAATGTATGTTAGCAGCTGTTTCTTCTCATGTTGTAGATAGTTGATCACTAAAAAGGCAGTTTCATGTGGTACAACTAATCATATAATGATAGGTACATATTGGTATTTTTAAAACTATAGATATTGTTCATTTTGGTTTATAATTTGTTATATTAGGCTGAAAAAATTGTGGCCATCTTGCCATACCAGCTCCTTTAGAGCTAGACCACTGTGTAGATAGGCCATGACTTCGGTCCACTAAATGAAGGATGTTTCAGATGATTCCAATTTCTCCCTCTTCTGAAATGGAGCATTGAACGTTCTGTATATTGTTGCACATTTCCTGTAAGTTATCTGAAGTGTAACTTCCTAAAAGTGGAATTGCTGTTACCTTGATTTGTGAATGTTCTTTGAAGAACTGGTCAGATGCCTCCAGCCCAGGTGGGCTTGCTGACCTTAGGGTCCTTCATCATTTAATGATGTCACGAAGATGGTGCATGGTAGGTGGCCCCTCCACACAGATCCGCCCTGTTCATGAAACATGGGTGTGCTTATTGCATAGGAGGCAGTCGGGTTACGGAGATGAACAGGAACCTTAAAGACAAGCAGGCAAAGAAGGCCAGTGCAGCTGAGGAGGGCAAGGAGCAGAGGTTTGTGCAAAACCCTGTGGGCACGTGGAAGACCTAGGCATCTCTTTATCCCAGGGCAGTGGGGATAGGAGGAGCTTGTAGTGCTTTCCAGAGTTTCCTTAGCTAGAAGAGGGGAGAAACATGGGATTAGAATGGAAAGGGGGGTGGGGTGGGGTGGTAGCAAGTGTCAGCCTACAAATGAGCTGTGCTGGCCTTTGTGGAAGGGAGCGTAGGCATTCAGTTCAGCTGAGCCAAGGCGCCAGATGACAGAATGAAGCTCTTGCCAACCACTGACCTGGGAAATCAGAGGGCACTTGGCCAGCAGCCTCATGAACACTGTGCCACGTGGCCCCTTGTGGGTCAGGGCTTGTTAAGTTGCCCGAGGTGGTTCTTTTGTCCTGATGTGCTTCACCAAAGTCTATGAAACATCCCAGTGAAAAGAGTCCGAATGTTGTGTACTGCTTTTTAAAATCTCTCTCTCCCCCTCTCTCAGGCATAATCACTCAATTCCCTCCTGAGCCTTTGGGTTTCCTTGGAAACTATAATCTTGAAAGCAGGTGTTATGGGTTTTTTAACTTTTTTTTTTTTTTTTTAATTCAATTGCCAAGGAACCCCTTGGCCAGTCTGGTGAAGCCTGTGAACTTCTTCTCATAAAAATGTTTATAAATGAATAAAGTAAAATCCATAAGATTACCAAGGAAACCAGTTATACTGAAATACAGTTCTCAAAATATACCTACTCCTCACTTATTGACTGTCTCGTTATCCAGCATTTACTATTTATAAAAGTAGTAAAAAAAAAAATCTGACTATTTTGTGCATTGATGAGGTACATCTGGCAGTAATGAACTTGGAGGTGAGAGAGGACAGTAATGCAGTCTGTGGTGGTTAAGGTTATGTGTTAACTTGGCTGGGCCACACTTCTCAGTGGTTTGGCAGTTATGTGATTCTCCATTTTGTGATCTGATGTGATCATCCTCCATTTTCACATACTGCTGGTTTTTGCATAATGACCTGATCTTTGGAAAGAACCTAGCCATGTTGATAAGTGAAGATTGGGTGTATTGCAGAAGCATAAGTAATGCATATTCTTTATTGATGTATTAAATAGAAAGGCCCAGTAGTGGGTCTAGAAATGCTCGTAGTTGTGAATTAGCGATGAATGTAAAAGATATTTCAAGATAATTGCAACAAGCGTAATGCAAAATAGAAATATCTATCCATGTAATGTGAAATAAAATCACAAGTGCTGCTCATTCCAGTGTAGTTTGTTGTCAGTATTCATAGTTGAAGGGAAGGCCAACTTTCAGTTAAAGGATAGAGAAAATAAAGATGAAATTTTCTTGACACCTAAGTTTAGACTCCATAGATTCTACCCGCGTGGATCCTGGTTGAGGACCTCTGCCTTTTAGATACCAAAGAAGAAATTGCAGGGATGAAAATCCCCACTTGCATCAAGAAAATTCATCAGTATGTGGGCTTTCCCCCTTATTTATCCTGTTGAAGATTAGAAGGGAAACTCTGTATTAAAAAAAATGAGTCAAAATGAAAAATATTTTGATTATCTGCAATAAGGCTCTTTTCCCCCCCTTCCCAAGGAGAGAGGGATATGTGGAATGTTCTGCCATTCTCTAAATCTCCCAGTGCAATCGCTGATTTTTGATACTGATTGTAAAAACTGGGAAACTCCAGATTTATTTATGGTGGATATTGTCTTCCCAGAATTCTCTAAGAATAAGCAAGAGAGATGGACCCCAGATGAGGGTCTGTGGAGTTTTCAAGGCCTTTGTTACAGTTTCTAATACACTGCCTGTCTGTCTCTCTCTCCTCCCTCCCTCCCCCTCCACCCTTCCCTGGCTCCTTCCTTTCCTCCTACTTTCTTTCTCCCTCCTCCTTTCCCCTCCCCTGCCCCCTTCTCTGCCATCTTTTTCCCTGCACCCCTTCTTTAACTGTAGAAATTAGGGGTCCGATATATCCATTTGTCAGCAGCAAGTTTGAGAATGCCTTTTAAAGCGAATCTGGGGAGTGTGTTGGATAGAAGGGAGGAAGAAATGTCTATGCTCAACAAATAACATATTTAGAATCTCCCTTCAGTTTTCTCTTTGAACTTCTGTATTCTCATTTCACTTGAATGATTCTGCATGAAGCATTTAAAAGTAGATCAAACAAAACTCTATAAATATGTTGAGTTCTTTTGGGCAGTTTGCCAAAATCAGCCTTGCTAAAGTAGAGAAAAGCAATGTGCTTTATTTATTGGATTTTCTCCTCTGAAATACTGGACTCCTCCCCCCAGAGAGATGGCTGCCTGAGCTAGGAGAGTCAGGCCAGGCACATTTGGGGAAGTGCCACTGGTATGGGCTCTTGTGGGTTGAGTCATTTGGATGGGGCACTCTTGCTAACAAGCCAAAACCAATGCCTGGAACCAGCGTAAGAGAAGGGGAAACCAAAGGGATGTTTAGAGACATCACTGATTACACTTTTCCGTGTGATTCCTTTACCTTACTCTAATGGGAGGGGAAGGCTGGTGAAAAGAATACTGGTTGAGCTGGTATGAATAATTAACAAAGCTGCCTTTTAGCAGGTTCATGAGTGTAAAGCCAAATGGAAAAGTGGGAGGGAGTCGGATAGAAGATCCTGTGGAGTAGAAGAAAGCTGAGGCACAGAGCTATGACGTGGCCTCCGTGAGGCTGTTGCAATGCTGGCTCCATCGGTGTTTCTGTCTCTTCTGTGTCAAGGCCTAGGATTCTCTTCATGAGTTGGAGCACCATCATTATGGACCATGTGTCCATGAACAGAAAAACAAAACTCAGGCATCTTTTCAGGTGGCCATTTCCCATACCATTTTTATAAAATGGCTCAGGACATCATGGTAGGAGGACTTCTTAATGCCCTGGTGCCAGAATTATAGATGTGGCTTATTAAGGAAATATCAGATGATGAGATTAACATTGAAAATATCCACATGCATAGAGTAGGAGAACAATGTGGAACAAAACTCAAAATCATTAAAAAAAAAAAAAGGGACCAAGTTTGCTGGTCTGGTAGAGCCTGTTGGAACCACTGAGACTATGGCCCCTAGCTGCCCTTCAGGTCTGGAATCGAACCCACTCCTGAGGCTTCCAGCCAAACAAATGACAGGCATATGAGCTGAACATTTACTGTAGGTAGATACACTCCTTGGAGAGATCAATCATGGGAGACTAGAAGGGCTGTGTATGCACAGGGAGACAGCTGGTGGGGGCAGGAGTGCATGGGAGGGAAGGACACAGGGAAGAGGTGGCTATGGGGAGGAAGTGGGAGGGGAGCTGTTGCACTGTGGGAAACTGCAGTCAGTGTCATGAGACAAAGTGTATGGGAGGTGCTGTATGGAAAGTGAATTTGCTCTGTAAACTTCCACCCAAATCACAATGAAAATTTTTTTAAAAGAAAATATCCATATGCAGCTTCTGTTCTCAGAAACTCAATTTATTAAATGGACATCGTCCCTAGTTGGCACAAACAATTAAGCGCTCGAATACTAGCCCAGAGCTGGATGGGTCAAACCCACCCGGAGGTGCCTCAGAGGCCAGGCCTGGCGATCTGCTGCTGAAAGGTCACAGCCTCGGAAACCCCGTGGAGGTGTTCTGCTCTGACACACACACCCAGTGACCGTGAGTCAGTCAGCTCGACGCCAGCTAACAGCAGCATTTCTGTATTAACTGGGAATCCTGGAGAAACTCGATGTTTTCATTATAAGTTAATTGATCATGGAGCTGTGATGGTGCCGTGGTTAAAGCATTTGGCTGCTAAGCAAAAGGTCAGCAGTTCAAACCCACCAGTCACTCCATGAAAGAAAGATGAGGCAGTCTGCTGCCATAAAGATTTACAGCCTTGGAAACCCTGTGGAGCAGTTCCACTCTGTCCTAAAGAGTCACTATGAGTAGGAGTCAACTTGATGGTTGTGGGGTTTTTTGGTTAATTGATGGACTTTAAGGCTGCTTTCATTGGCTCCTTTAAATTGTACATTGGACTCTGAAGTTTATAGGGCTGAGGAGGGACTGCATCTGGGCATGGTGTCCTTGCTTCTGTTTCTAGGTGTGGTGCCTGGGCTACATACTGTTTGAGAGTGGGGCATTTGAAGTGAGATAGCATCATCATCATCACCATCATAACGGATATGTGAGTCTTGGTAAATGAGTTAGTTATATTTGTGAAAATGGTGTGCATGAGAGAGCTAAGGGGTGGCAGGGTTGAAGAGGTGGAGACAAGCTACATAAATGAACACTCAAAATACAGTGGGGTGAGGGGCTGTGATAGAGAAAAGCTGCAGTGGTTAGGGGAACTCAGGGAATGCACTCCAAGAGTGAGTGAGTGAGAGAGAGTGTGTGTGTTTCCCCGTGAATGGGAGATGGAGTGAGTGAGAGTGGGCACGGTGGATGGAACAGTGCCCCTCTGCCTGGAAGGAGATGGCTGCCTGGGCTGAGTGGGCTGGGGGAGTCAGCAGGGAAGGCAACATTGGGTAGGTGTTCTGGTTCCCTAGTGCTGCTTTGACAAGACTATACCACAGATGGAATGGCCTTAACAAACAGGAGTTTATTCTCTTAGAGTTTGGAGACTTTAAATCCGAGTTCAAAGTGCCAGGCAGGCTCTCGGGGCTGGGTGAAAGCCCCTCAGCCTTGGGCTTCAGCTCTGCCTCTTGCTCCTGACCCACTGAAGCTAGAGGCATCTCTTCACTCAGGCAGCTACTGGCTGCTGAGGCTAACAAGCCC
>NW_006921991.1:2046237-2050700 GCF_000298275.1 Orycteropus afer afer
AGTAGTGGTCGGTTACTGCTCACGAGAGTGAGCTCCTGAGGATTATAGAACAGCTGAGACATTTCTCCGGGCTCACACTTCCAGCTTATCCTCCTGCGCCAGCCAGCTTCTATTGGGAGCTCAGAGCCCCGTTGTCAGCACCCATCCACATCACCTTTCTGCCTTATCCAATTGGTATTTATTTACTTAGAGAATTGCCAAAGCATGATCGTAAAGGTAAGCTTTGTAATGTAAGACAATTACTGACTGAGATTTTTAAAAGGCTATTACAATATATTATGCACTCTTTGTAAAAACAAATTGATGTGCAGAAGCATTTAAATGAGTCTCTATACTTCCCCCTCACCAGAAGTAATCACAGTATTTTGGAGTATATCATTCCATATCATTTTCTATGTTTACATGTGTGTAGTTGTGTACATACACACCCCTTCTGTCATTTAATTGTATATTAGTTGGATATGGAATGAATTCAATTATTTATTGATAAACATTTGTTGAGTGCATGAGAGGCTCTGTGTAATTGGGAAAATAGTCCACTGTGCTTGCAGTTACGGAGTGTGTGTGTGTTTTAAAATAAAATCAGGATTATATTATACGTATTCTATGATTTCCTCATTTAATTTAATGAATTATGGATACCTTTTTACATCAATACACATACAGCTACTTGTACTGTTAAATGGCTGCATGGTATTCCATGCCACCACTTGTCTGTAAGTTTGTTCTACTGTGGTGGCTTGTGTGTTGGCATGATTTTGAAAGCTATGTTACTGGTATGTCAAATACCAACAGGGTGACCCATGGTGGATAGATTTCAGTAGAGCTTCCAGACTTAGATGAGGAAGAAAGGCCTGGCCATGTCCAGGCAGTCCCAGGGTTATAAAGCAGATCCATTCCTAAGTGTGTCTTTAAGTCACATTTGTAGGTGAGGCAGTGTAAGTGCATACAGTTCTTATTTAGCCTCACTTTAGTGCAAGAAAAAAAGGAGGTCTGGTGGTGGAGGGCTTTAGGCATTTGGCTGCTAACCAAAAGGTGGGGGGTTCAAATCCACCAGCTGCTCTGTGGAAGAAAGATGAAGCAGTCTACTTCAATAAAGACTTACAGCCTTGGAAACCCAGTGAGGGTCGCTATGAGTCAGAATCGACTCAATGGCAGTGAGTCTGGTTTGATTCTGGTTTTAGTGCAAGGCAAGGCTTTTGAAGCCTTTCTAGTGATTTAAAAGCTGCACGTGCAGCAGGTGAAGGTGATTGTGATGAAGACTATGCTGCAAGTAGGTGTTGATTCAATCATTTCAAAATGACATTAAAGGGCAAATATGAGTTAATAACCCAGAGAGTGCCTGTACTTCTGAAAAGTAGCTGCTGCAAACCCTCCAGATCACAGCAGAACATTGTCCAGGGTAGTGCTGGAAGATGAGCTCGAGGTTCAAGCGTAGACTAACAGTGGACTGGAGCACAGCGGCAGTCCTGAAGATGACACAGGACTGGGTCAGGCAGCATTTCAGCCTGTTGTACGGTTGTCACCACAACGTGAGCCAACTGGATGGTGCTGACAACAGTATTTCCATGGCCTCAATATACCATGGTTTATGTAGCTTCTCTCCTGTCAGTTGGCATTCTGGCTGTTTTCTGTACAGCCCTCTTACGCATGCCTGCATTTGCTATTGGACACACTGCTGCCCTAAACATTCATATATGTATATCTCTGCCTACTCAAAGCATGTATTTTCTGTCTCATATGAGTACCAAATTAAAAACAAATATATGTAATTTTCTGCTCTGTATGGATATTTGATAGTGGACCATAGATTTGTAAGAGAAAAGTGGTTGGGAATATATCAGGCATTGGTCGCTATTCCAAACGCTTTGGACTACAATGTTGATGGCAAGCAAGACACCTCTGACACAGTGGTGAGACTCCAGGGGCCACCATCTTTCCATCCACATCGCTTCAAAAATTCAAAACGGCATTAGCTGTTAAGTCGTTGCTGGTGGATGTCCTGTTTAACTCCCTGCCACCTTCTGCCCTTCTCCATTACCCTTCTACGTGTGTGGGAGTCTGTACTCACAAAACCACCCTTTGCAGACAGAAGGGTGAAATAAGTCTTTATCAATAATGGATTGAGTGTCTACCCTAATGGCACTAAGCTAGAGGCTAGGGATTAAAGACCCATAAGAGAGGGTCTTGGACCTCCCGGAGAGACAACAGACACATCAACTGATGATGATACTGTGTGTGTCTGTATTCATGTTTGTGTATCTGCCTTCTTCACTGAGTGTATGATCCTGGCCGCTCCCCCCACCAGACTTTCTCTTTCATTGTCTTCTGTTGGGCCATCTGCCTGCTTCCAGGCTCCCTCCCCCAAGCTATCCTCCCCCCTCATGACACCAGGCACTTCTCCATAGAACACTGTTCCCATCACATCTTATCACTAACCAGCCTAGAAACTTCCACTGCTTCCTCATTGCCTACAAAATAAGCCCTTACTTTGCCTTAAGGAGCCCTAGTGGCACAATGGGTAAGGATTCAGCTATTAACTGAAAGGTTGGTGGTTCGAACCCACTGTGTCGCTTCTCGGGAGAAAGACCTACTGCTCTGCTCCCTTAGAAATCACAGCTTTCGAAACCCTATCAGGCAGTTTTACTCTGTCCTACAGGGTCTCTCTGAGTTGGAGCGGACTCGACAGCTCACAAGAACGTCCTTGTGTTAGCATCCATAGTAACCCCCCCCCCAAAAAAAAAAAAAAAAAAACTCACTCCCAATCTGCCTCCTGGTGTTATCTTGGATTGGTAGAAGAAACTCACAGACTCCAAACACTGCCATGGAGTCGGATCTGACTCATAGTGACCCCTCCTTGGGTTTCCTAGGCAGTATCACTACAGAAGTAGATTGCTCAACCTTCCTTCTGAGGAGTGGCTGGTAGGTTTGAACCGCCAGCCTTCTGGTTAGCAGTCAAATGCCTTAGGCACTACAGCACCACAGCTCCTAATAGGGCTGAAAACCACACCTTATTTAACCCACGTGCCTCGAGCCCGTTATCCAACTTTCTGGGCTCATCCATAGAGAGGGGCCAGCACCCCTACCCCCATAGGGGTAGCATGAGGACTTGAGGTGAGATTGTAACATGCCCAGCACAGTTCCTGGCACAGAACAAGCATCTACTTAATGTTAGTTCCCACTCATACTCCCCTGGCTCAGAGGCCTGAATAAATGGTCCCCTCCAGGTGTGACATTTTTCTCCTGTATCTGGCAGGATGTGGGAGTAAACGAGCACTGGCATAGCTGTAACCGCCTTTCAAATGCTCTCTGCCTTTGAAGTAGCAGTCAAATGGATGTGCTGTTTTCTTTCATGCAAATATGTTGATTATACACATCCCTGTGACAATCAAGCAGGTTCATCTCCAGGGACCAAACAGTGCTGGTTAATGAATTACTGTCCATTTCCACTGTGGTGATCCAGCCACAGCCAAGAGGCATTTGCAAAGACAGGCCCAGGAGTTCCTTTTCTGGAGTGCCATCAGCTTCTGAAGTGTCCTATTCCTCTGAGTTATGTGACATTAGAACGTGAGACGGAGTGGACGTTCTTCCAGTGGAGGGTGGTAATTCAGCTTTCTTGCCCCTTGCACCCAGAATCCACTGGCAAAATGTGTCTCAGGCAAAATGTATGATTCTCCACTTTTATTTAGTTGGGTGTGCATAGTTTTTCCACCCTCAAATAGGAAACCAGACCTTTTGCATAAATTAAGGTTTCTAATGGAAGAACAGCTTCTTCAAGAGTTAGCCATGGTGCTCCTTAGCAAGGTTTGCTAACGAGTCATAGCAGAGAGACCACTGTGTTGTCCCCGGCCCCTGCCCGGGAGCACAGTGCCAGAGCTAGAAACTGCCTAGTGCAATTGGCCGGTAGGCCCAGGGGATGCAATTCAGCACAGCCCATTCACGTGTTTTATGTATTAGGAGAATGTTGTCAAAAATTTAGATTGCTTTCCTCTTGTGGGAAAAGATGATGAATGTGGGATCTAAATAACATAGGCCTAGAAAAAGTCCTAGTTGTGTTTGCCTGATAACCCTCTCTGGACAACAGTCTCTCTAGATGTCTCTCAACCCAGGCTGCAGGCCAGAATCCTGCTGAGAGCTTTTAAAACCCAGGTACCCAGGTTCTACCGCAGAGCCATTTAATCAGTCTTCGGGTGAACTGAGTCATCAGGTTGTTTTCCTTTATCCCCTTAAAATTTTTGAAATTTTGAAAATTTTCAAATGTACAGAAAATTATAATGATAGTATAATGTTGTTGTTGTTGTTATGTGCCGTCGACTCAGACCTGACTCATAGCAACCCCTTCTTGGGTTTCCGAGGTGGTATCACTACGGAAGATGGGGCAATCTACTTCCATAGTGATACTCCCTTGGAAACCCAAGGAGGGGTCGCTATGAGTCAGGTCCGACTCAACGGCACATAACAAC
>NW_006921991.1:2051925-2053335 GCF_000298275.1 Orycteropus afer afer
GCCATCCCATTTGTGGTATATTCTTGTCAGAGCAGCACTAGGTAACCAGAACAATATCCTTTGTATAAAAACCAAACCAAACTCACTGCCATTGAGTTGATTGCAACTAATAGTAACCTTCTTTGGGTTTCTAAGGCAGCAAATCTTCCATGGAGTGGCTGGTGAGTTTGAACTGCCACCCTTCTGGTTAGCAGTCAAATCCCTTAGGCACTAGGCCACCAGAGCACCCAAACCAGAGTTTGGGGTTTTGGAATATCCTTTATAGTTTTTTTTCTTTAAAAAAAGTCCAGAATCCAATTAAATAGCATTGTCATATCTCTACTCTTTTTTTTTTTTTTAAGATCTAGAACACTTCCCTAGGCTTTTAAAAATCTTTTATGCTGTTGACTTTCCCTTTTCAAAAGTTTAAGACAAAAAAAATCAGGTCAGGTTCTTTGTAGAATGCCCCTCGATTTGGATTGCGTGATTGTTGCTCTGTGCTTAGAATCTGGCTAACCGTTTGGGGCAGGGGTGCTCTGTAGGCCTTGTTCAGTGCTCAGTGCGTCAGTTCTGCAGGCGTATGATGTCATTTTGTCCCATCATTGGTGATGTTAACTTTGATCGCCTGGGTAAGGCTGTGTTCGCCAGGATTCTCCATTTTAAAAGGACCATTTTCCTTTTGTAATTAATGATCTTTGGTGAGACACTTTGAGACTCTCTAAATATCCTGATCCCCAAAAAGCTTTCACCCAATGGTTTTAGCAACTATTGATTTTTGCCAGAGTCAGTTATTATTATAAGGGCTATAAAATAGTGATTGTCTTTTTCTATCATTTCTGTATTTATTAGTTGACATTTGTTTGTGAAGAACAGCTTTCCCTTCTCACCACCTCCATCCATCTGTCCATCCATCTATCCATCCATCTATCTTATCAGTATGGACTCATGAATTCTTTTTGAAATCAATAAGTTATAATTCATCCCTTAGTACATGCTGTAATTGTCCCAAGTTTTTCCCCAAGAAATCCCCTTCAAGTTAACTCCTCTGTCCTTTGGAAATTACCCCACAGGCATGTGAACATCTCATTAGTTTTGGAGAAACCAGGTGTTCCAGGCTCACCACCTATTCTTGCCCCAGCCCTGGAAATGGCCACTTTTCTACAGCGACCTTCTTCCTTGGGGACTGGTATTTAGAAAGGCATCATTGGTGCTTTGCAAGCTCCACCAGGTGATTGCAGTGTGCAGCCGAGACTGAGAACCACTAGGTTAGCATCTTCCAAGTGGAGGCCGCTTGTTCCCACAAGGTGTTTTATCATTACCTGTACTTATTGATAGGGATCTCTGGTGGTATAGTGCCTAAGGCACTTGACTGCTAACCAGAAGGCTGGTGGTTCAAACCCACCAGCCACTCCTTGGAAGGAAGGTTGGGCA
>NW_006921991.1:2053610-2062960 GCF_000298275.1 Orycteropus afer afer
GATGGCAGTGAGTTTGTGTTTTTGTTTGTTTGTTTGTTTTTTGTTTTGGTATAGGTAGTGGTACTGATTGGTTGCTGAGGTTCTTAGATTTTTGTGGACATTATTACTTGGGAGAATCTGGTTTAAATGCAGATCCCTTGGTTCCAGTCTCAGAGAATGTGATTCAGTAGGTCTGCTTTTGCATTTTAATATTATGACACAAGTTGTTCCCAGGTCATGCCTAGAGAAAATGCTAGAAGTAACCTTGGGAACTGCAAATTAGAAATCTCTGATTTTCCTTTTTTTTTTTTTTTTTTTAAGTTTATGTATTTTTTGTTGTTTTTGATAACATTCACAGCTAAAACACATTAATTCAAATTTCAGCATGTACAACATTGATCACATTCTTGGAGTTGTACAACCTTTCTCACCCTCTTGTTCCTCACCTATTAACATAAACTCACTGACCACTAAGGTTCCTATCTAGTCTTTCAAGTTGCTGTTGTCAGTTTCATCCCATATAGATCGATCTTAAAGGAGCGCAGCGCTCAAGGTACACATTCTTTATTAGTTAAGCTAAACTGTTGTTTGGTTTTAAGAAGAATTCAGGCGATACTTTTGGTTTAAGCCTTAAAGATCATTGCAGGGCAGTAGTTTCAGGTATTCATCCAGCCTCCATGGCTGATTTTCCTCTTTGATTTTCATCAGTGTTTTCTCTCTTTCTGTACGATCTCAGGATGCTTCTCTGCCCTCTAGGCATGTGTAAGGATCTATGAGATTAATTTTAGTGGGTTCCTTGAAAATGTCAAATGATTTAAAACCCTGGTAGTTTTTTTTTACTCGTCTTCTGTTTATGAGGAATGTGGGATATAAAAAAATAGAGTGTGTGAGTGTTGAAAGTTCTCAGTTGACCCAAAGGCTTTTTCTACCACTGCATTATTTATTGCATACTTTTGTGGTCATTGACTGAGTTGGCTTAGTAAAGTTTTCTTATGCTGTTAGAACCCTGGATGAAGACTCTAAAATATAAATGTATGGATGGGCTGTTTCTAAGACTGGGTCATGGTACCATTTTCAGTTTCTGCTATTCCATTTTTAGAAAATGTGACTGTATTACATTTCCTCCCCATCCAACCAGCTTTATTTCATTAAAATATGGGCCCCAGTTCCTAGCAGCTGTAAGGAAACACTCCTGATTTGTGGGAGCTCTGGTAGCATAGTGGCTAAGTCACTTGCCTGCTAACCAGACGGCTGGCGGTTCAAACCCACCAGCCACTCCTCGGAAGGAAGGTTGGGCAATCCTACTTCGGTAGTGATACTGCCTCGGAAACCCAAGGAGGGGTCGCTATGAGTCGGGGCCGACTCGACGGCACGTAACAACAACAACAGTTTGACATTTTAACCACGTACCATGTTAGCCCAACTAGTCCATTATGCAGTCATAAGACCCATGGGCAAGAATTCTTAAGAACATTCAGATATGGGAAGCAGTGTCTCTGGAGTTGTATTGTCTAGTTTGAAATCTTAGGCCCTTCACATACTAGCTGTAAGACCTCTGGTAAAATATTCAATCTCAGGGCCTCCTCAGACTCTGGTGTATAAGAAGGTTGTCAGTGATCTATCCCAGAGGTACAATGTATGTATAAATGTAAGGTGCTTAGTAGTCTCAGGCACATAGTAAGTGCTCAGTAAATCTTAGCTGCTATTATTTTATTTTATTAGGAGCTCTGGTAGCATAGTGGCTAAGGCACTTGACTGCTAACCAGATGGCTGGCAGTTCAAACGCACCAGCCACTCCTCGGAAGGAAGATGGGGCAATCTACTTCCGTGGTGATACTGCCTCGGAAACCCAAGGAGGGGTCGCTATGAGTTGGATCCGACCTGACGGCACATAACAACAACAACAACATTATTTTATTAAACAAAAGTGGTCATGAATGCAAGGTCGTTTATAGGGTCTAGCGAGAGAGTTGAGGGTGTGGTTGCCTTGTGTGTGTGCCTGTGTCATACATATGAATACATGCTTGCACATATATGTTTCATGGCTGTCATACAGTATGGCAGTAAACTAGAGATGTCTCAAGTATGCCTGTGAAATCTACTTTAGTCATTCCCTTTTGGTAAGACTTGTGTTCATACACGTTTGCATGTATGTAGATAAAATTTGTGTTTATTTATACCTCATTTAAGGAGATCTGGTAGCACAATGCCTAAGCATCTGACTGCTAATCAGAAGGTTGGTGGTTCAAACCCACCAGCCACTCCGCAGAAGCAAGACTGGGAAATCTACTACCATGAAGGTTTACTGCCTCGGAAACCAACGGGGGTTGCTTTGAGTTGGAATCCACTCACCGGCAGTGGGTTTGATTTTGGTTATCCCTCCCTCAGTTACATGTAAGGAGATTAGTTGTCCTGCGATGTAAGCCATGATAAAGGATGGGGGCAGTGGAGTGGTACTGACATGACTGAGGAAAGCGTCTGTTTCTCTCCTCTTTGTAGCTGTTCTAATACAGATTTATATTATTGGATATTATCAACACATATATTTAATTTTTTTAAGTTTTTTTAATTGTAAAAATATAGGTAGCACAACATTTGCCAATTCAACTTTTTTTGCTTGTACAATTCAGTGGAGCCAATTACATCAATCATGTTGGGCAACATCCATTGCTGTTATCTGCCATCCCTGTAAACAGAAACTCAATGCTAGCTAAACAGAGCTTTCCCCTTTCCCCTTCCCTCCTACCCCTGGTCACCACTGTTCATCTCTGATGTTTATACATTTGTCTGTTCTAAGTGTTTCATATTAGTGAAGTCATATAATATTTATCTTTTTGTGATTGACTTACTTAACTCAGCAAAATGTTTTCAAAGTCCATGCCTGTTGTAGTATGTATCAGGACTTCATTTCTCTTTATGGCAGAGTGGTATTCCACTGTGTGTATAAACTGCATTTTGTTTTTCCATTCACCTGTTGGTAGGCATTGGACTTTTTCAAGAAAATTTTATTTCAAGACCCAGTTTATTTAATAGGCAGAAAGGCCAATAAAATGTGTTAAAACTTGAGTTCCTATGCACTGGGCTCTCAGCATGAAGGTAGTAGCTCTAAGCAAGGGATTCTACACCATAGGCCCTGGGCAAGTCATAGCTTCTTTCTCTAGTTTACACTAGCTATTGTAAGGAGATTACATTGTCACCTACCTGCCTCCTTAAGGAAGGTTAAGACTCACTAGTAAGCAGCAGTGAAATGCCAGGAGAGAGAGAAAAAAAAAATGGCCAATGATATCCTTAAATTTCCTGAAACTTAGATGTACAGGCGACTGAAATATTTCTTCCAACTCTGAATATTGAACTGGGTTATAGCTTAAGTAGAACTAACAAAAAGAAAGAAAGAAATCAATGATAGGTAGAAATTGAGGCCTGGGAAAGCAGCAGTCCAGGATATCGGGAGCTCCTCGTAATGAGAGAGGCACGGTGTAGTGCGAAGGTTGTGACTCGGCAGTGTATCAGGAGGCAGTTAAGTACAGATAGCAGAGAATTTGAGATAAGCTGTAGATTGAATTGGTTCACCCAGCTTTGGAAGAGAGCTCTGAACTTAGGTCAAGCAGGTACCTCCACTTACTAACTTTCTGACCCTAGGTGAGTCACCAAGCTTCAGTTTCCTCATTTGCAAAATGGTTGCTCCTTCTGGCTCTTTTCTTTTTCTGTTTAACTAGTGTGGCTGGCAGGATGAGCTCCCTAAAGCAACCAAACCCACCACCATTGAGTCGATTCCAACTCAGAGCAACCCTGTAGGACAGAGGGGAACTGTCCCACAGGGTTTCCAAGGGTGATCTTGATGGAAGAAGACTCATTAGTAGACACTGATGTTTACTACTGAGTCTTTAGTGCTACAGCTTTCTTCTGCAGAGAAGCTGGTGGGATCTAACCATCAACCTTTTGGTTAGCTGCCAAATGCTTAAACTACTGTGCCACCAGAGCTCCTTGCAGGATGACACAGAGTAGTGGATATCAGAAGTGCTTTAGAAGCGGTCCTGAGCTATCCCAGTGTGAGAAGGGGAATAACTGTTTCTGCTTGAAGTCCAGTCAGGGCACGCTGTCCACCAGCAACCTCTGGGTATCTCCTTTGTGCCCTTTGGAGGCTTGACTTTTCTTGGTGCTTTATGTTGACAGCATCTTTATAGAATATAATTTTCTATATTATATTCCATACAAATGTCAATATTTTCAGAAATACCGACAAGGCTGACCAGGAGGAAGTCATGACTGTGTCATTCCTCCTGCTCCCGGGCAGACTTTATAAAAGTTCGAGTCTGTGTATTCTGTTCCAGGTTCTCAATCTGCTGGGCTAGTCTTTTCTCTGAGAATGTATCACTTTTTCTTTTGCTATTTGTGCAGTGTTAGTCTAGGTAGTACTTTCTACTCAGGATCTTAGGAAAATAAACACTAAACATAACCGTAAGGTTTTTGTTGTTGTAGTTCCATTCCTCGATGGTTAATGTGCTCAGCTGCTCACCAGAAGGTTGGTGGTTCAAGTCCACCCAGAGGTGGCACCTTGGAAGAGAGGTCTGGCAGTCTGCTTCCCCAAACTCAGCTGTTGAAAACCCTATGGACCCCAGTTTTCTCACATACACACAGGGGGGTGCCAGGAGTCAGGGTCAACTCCATGGCAACTCATGGTATGGTATCAATTGTTTGGCTTCAGCTAACACTATATCTTCAGATGGTATTTTAAGTCACTTTGGTCAGGACTTTAGTGACTTCTATGGTTGTGTCAGTTTTTAGACATTGATTCATTCTATTATTTCATGTTGTTCAGATCTGTATCTGTAGACTTCACTTTCTAACATAGCATCTAGCAAATGAATGCTCTTAAACATTTGTAGTAGAACTTCATCTTACGGGCTGCCTGTGGAGGCAGACAAGTTGCAGGGGAGTGGGAGAGACAAGCCAAGATTGTCTCGTCATCTAGATTTTCTTTGTTATAATGAGAAATCTGTTGCCTTTATGATGCAGAGGCCTTGGTTTGACTTACAGCTCATCGGAAGCCATGGGATGGGATGGAGTTCTTTGCACTGGAGTCCTGCTCTTACTGACGTCCCACCTTGGACAAGCAACTTGGGCTAGGCCCTCTGTCTCTACTTAGGCTTGTATCCCTCTGCCTGTTGACAGTGGTCTTAGCACCTGGGACTTTGCGTGAACTTTACATGTTTGTTCTTCTTAAGACCAGGCAACTTGTGATTTTGTACAAAGGGGTGGGATATATTTGTATAGTCACCAGAGATGTGATTAGACGAGGTGTCAATCCTGAGCTTCTGCCCAACTCTTTTCTTCCTTAGAAGTGATGTATGGGCAAAGAAAAGTGGAACGCAGAGAACTAGGCCACTGGCTTTTGAAAAACATTGATCAGTGAGCATATTGGATTCAGCAAAGAGACCTTCTCCTTTGTATGATGTCATGCTGTTTGGAGACCTCAATGCGGCCTGTGATCACATCCACAGGGGCTTCCTTTCTTGGAGAAAAGATTGAAGGAGAAAAAGAGTTCCTGTCGACAGTATCCAAAAATAATTCAACATTTCTAAATGTGTTTCTTTTAAGTTGTTGCCTTTGGTTTTCCAGGCCATGTGGTGGCATGAGGGAGCGGCATGAAGTGGTCAGCTGTGAGCAACAAACTTCTGAGCGGTGTTGGTCTCACTTCCTATCTCCCATCCACCTCTCTCTGGCTTGGGCTTCCACTGCTCCGTCTGTCTCTGTCTCTGTCTGTCTGTCTCTGTCTCTCTCTCACACACACACGAATGTTCTTCCTTCCTACAGTGCACATCTGTGGTGTGGATGTGCTGTGGGTAGTTGTGTCTGGATTTAAACTAGGTCTAAGCCAGGGGCTCCCACTTGGAACACATTCGTTGAGCACAGTGGTGTCACCTTGAGTGTCCTCTGGTTGAGTGAAGTGTGGTCCTGCCTTTTATTGTGATTTGCCTGGCTTGGTCCTGTGTAAGCAGTAAGGGCTTTTAATGAATCCCATGGGACAGAGGGACAAGGACAGAGTAGATTTGTTGAATTGCTGTGGGGCCTTTGAAATGGTACCAAGAGAAGGCTGAAATCTAATTGGCCTTTACTTATCAGGCCTGAGTTCCAGCATATTGAAAAGGTGATGATTAGTAATGAGAAGGCCAGGATACTTTATCTTTTCCTTTGCACATTTGGGGAAAATTCCCTCTGCCTTGCTGGCATTAGAAGCAGACCATTCCCTCCTCTCTACCACATCCTATCAGCTTTCATTAAAAATCAACGGCAGCAACTACCAAGCCCCATCCATAGAAAACCGTTTAAGGCAACACTGTGCTCCAGTGCTTCAGGGGTGGGGTTTCGCCTTCTGCACAAATGGATCTGTTTCTCATATTCATGCCTTCCTGACCCAGCAGCTTTTAAAAGACCAAGAAGCATTGCTCTGCTTTCTACTGCCTCTCCCTATGAGACCAGGGCTGCCGTGCCTCTAGCCATTTCCCAGAGAGCATATTTGAGACAACTCAGCTTAATTTGCCTGCATGCCTAGGAAGCCTCTCTTTAAAATCTTATTTTGGGAGAAGAGCTGTATCTAAATATTTTGCTTTTCCCATCCAGGTGAGCGACGGAGGCGCCGATGCCAGGTGGCATTCAGCTACCTGCCTCAGAACGACGACGAACTTGAGCTGAAAGTTGGTGACATCATAGAGGTGGTAGGAGAGGTAAGGGAGCTGGGCAGGCAGTGCGATTGCTGATTGCCGTGCTCGGTCTGTTGGAAGCCACTGGTTTACTCACTCAGGAGTAGCCTGTTGCCGCAGATTCCAAAGCTGTTTGGCCTTGAGTCTGAATTCCCAGAGAGAAATGCCTACAAGCCACTTGGAGATAGATGTGGGGCCAGTTAAAACCATTATCTTGCTAACACACCTCTGAAATTTCAACCCAGTGCCACAGATTTTTTTTCCTATTGAGTCCCTCTGCTTCAACTGATATTTGATTGCAAATATCGAATATCGAGAGTGACCCTGACTCATCCCTAGAGTATAGATTCCGTATTGATTCCAGGTGACAATGTTGGATTTAGTAGGAAGGAAGAGAACGGACATTTCTTAAATGTCCTAAAAGGCCTTAGTATGTGACCAGCATGAGCAAGACTCTTTGCACATGTTGGCTCATTGACTCTCCACACCCACTTTAGTTTGCAGATGAGGAAAGAGGCTCAAGGGAGGCTAGAAGAGGCAGGGCTGAGGGCTGAAGACGGGTCCATCTAACTGGAGACTCTTGTTCTTCCCATTGCAACACATTCCCCTTGTTCCTGGTTGGTCCTTGCTCCTCAGAGCTAGTTCTGCTGGTGAAATATCCCACAGGACACTGGGATGGGCTTCTCACTCCCCACTCCCTCAGGCCTGGGGGATGTTGGGCCTTGGGCTTAGAACCTGATCATTCATTCTGATTCAGCATTTGAAGCTGAATATAGAAACACAGTTTTCTGACCGCTTGCATTTCCTGAATACCATTTGACCTTACAGAAGCCTATTATTTACAAAGAAAGGAAGCTAGAAGTCAAGGAGGAGTTGAAGTGAACTGTCACATGGGTGAAAGTGGCACAGCTGATGCTAGAAGCCAAATTTCCTGACTCTCCTACAAACAGAAAGTGAGCATGTGTCAAAGCTTTATTAAATTTAGTAATGAGGAACTCTACAAGATGGCAAGACTGACTCGAAGAGAATTGTGAAAGAGCAAAGTATTTGTAGTGACTGAAAAAGAAAATGCTTGATTAAGATTGCTAAGTTAGATGCAAAACTACTTAGTGTCCTGCAGGGCAATAAAACTATAACCTATGAGGTTCTCTTCTCTAGGGGATCAATAATTTGCATCTCTGTCAGTCAAAAGTTATTTGAATCATTTTCAGATTTTGATCAGTTAGCATCCACACTAATGGAGTTGTAAGCTATCCTCATAAATAGTAAAGAGTATGTCAAATAAAGATACATGTCCCTAGAGAATCAGTTAATGGGATTGGGGCAAGGGAAGAGCAGCTGGACAATTCCTGCCATGACATTAGTAGGACGTGCAGGAACCCTTTTTGCCTATTTCCGAGTTTTGGCTAATTTGCATGTATATATCATTTATCCTTTTTCATCCCTGGTGCCAAGCAGGGCACATAGGAGAGACATTTGTTGAAAGGTGAATAAGTAAAAAATGAATGGACAACAGAGTAGAACATTGATCCCAATGGTTGAAAGGACGAATTTCTTAAGACTAAAACCTGGAAGAAATTCCAGAAGAAAAAATAGATGTGTTATTAATTAACAAAAAATTTTAAATTTTTGGTATGATTTTAAGCTGGGATTGCAAAAGAAAGCAAACACTAAATATATTTTTGCAACAGATTATGACAAAAAAAATATATGTAACATACTGAAATATGTTAGGAAACATATTGACCTACGCTGGTAAATGTAGGTCAATTTGCTCTAAACACAAATCCCACAAAAGGAAATAAAAATCTTAAACATGTGAAAATGTTATACCCTGATTTAAAGAAATAAAAATTAAAGCAATAATAGGTTCCTGTTATATACTTATTATGCAAAGCCTAAAAAATATTTAGTGGTAAGATTGTTGGAAAATTTTAGAGTACCTGGTGACTTTGTATATCTGTGTGGACATTATATACAGCTATTCAGCAAGATGCATCAAGAGCCGTAAAGATCTGCATAATACCCTTTGACCCAGTAATCACATTCCTAGAAATTGATCCACAGAAAATGGTTAACAATAGGTAACTTTAATATAAAAATTTGTGTATTGGAATTTGAAATCCAAAGTGATCAAGCTGTCCTATAATTGTCTCTCCAAATAACTTTGAGGTAAACACTTGATTTTCTAATGAGGAGAGATGGTAAAAACGTTCTGTTAAGGAGAGGGAAGCCATGTTTAGGAGTAAAAATGATTAGATTGAGACCACCACCATACAGCCAGACACAACTAACATATTAGCAAGTTTAAGTGTATTTATAATTAATCTGCATAGCTGTGGGATTGATCAAACATTTGAGCCCTTACTTGTGAAAGAAACTGTGTTGAGATGGAAGTTATAATGCTGCCCACACTAGACTTTTAAAGGAACACCCCGTTGAAAGGTTCCTTTCATGTTAATGGCAGTGGCTTTAGTTTTGGTATCATATTTTAAGAGGTTTACTAAGATTAATCTGTCCCTATAGGCAGCTTTCTCACCTGGGAATGGTGACAGGGTACAACTTCAGGATCTTGATTTCCTGGAAAGATTGGTTGAATCAATTTACTATTTGTTCATATTTTCAAGTTGGAATAAACACAAAGGTCTTAGCATTGGGTCGCTTAGGAAT
>NW_006921991.1:2063060-2063646 GCF_000298275.1 Orycteropus afer afer
CTTAGGAATTTGGGGACCCGTACACTGGCTGGTAGTTGTTTTGGAGGGCAGGAATGATCACCGCACAGCATGTCGTATCAAGTATTGCCGAAAGATGTCTACAAAAGCCCAACCAGGAACCCTTTACACTGTGATGAAAATCATGGATGTTGTGGTTCTGTCCCATTGGGCGGAGTTTGCCTAAGTCTTGAATAGAAATGTTTTCTTAAATCATTTCCCTTTGAATTACCCTATAGACTTCTCTGTTGAGGGACCACTCTCGTGTGGAATAAATTCACTTTCAGAAGTACAAGAGGATAGAATTAAAGGAAAAAAAAAAAAACTTTACTATGTGTATGGGATATTCTGGCCCTACCAGAAAGAGGTAATCATGTAATGAACTAATGAGGAATTGGGGGAAAATATTGGTCCAGGCACTAAGGACCTAAATGACACTTGTTTAGACTGGGCACAACCAGCTCCACTTACCCTAAAATCAACACCAATGGTCATTTAAAATAACTAAAATGGAAAATAATGTAGGTGTTTATACCTTCAGGAAGTGGCCCCTTAAGTAAGTAAAATATATATATATATATATATATAT
>NW_006921991.1:2065821-2077188 GCF_000298275.1 Orycteropus afer afer
TTTCCAACTCCTAGCACCCCTCCTTGGGTTTCTGAGGCACTATCTCTACAGAAATAGATTGCCCAGTCTTCCTTCTGAGGAGTGGCTGGGGGGTTTGAACCTCCAACCTTCTGGTTAGCAGTCAAATGCCCTGTAGGCACTATGCCACAAAAGAGTATATACCACATCATTCCATGGAATCCCTGGGTAACACAAACAGTTAAGCACTCAACTACCAGTTGTAAAGGAGCTCTGGTAGCTTAGTGCCTGATGCGTTTGAGTGCTAACCAGAAGGCTGGAGGTTCAAACCCACCAGCCACTCCTCAGAAGGAAGATGGGGCAATCTACTTCTGTAGTGACACCGCCTCGGAAACCCAAGGAGGGGTCACTATGAGTCGGGTCCAACTCGACGGAACATAACAACAACAACACCAGTTGTAAGGATGATGATGCCAAGCTACCCCGAGGTGTTGCAGAAGATAGGCCTGTGATCTGCTTCCAAAAGTCACAGCCTTGAAAACCCTGTGGAGCAGTTGTGCTGTGCACATGTGGAATCTCCATGAGTTGGAACTGACTTGACGGTAACTAATAACAACAACACAGGAAGTTTTAGAAAAGGCAAAACTTAAGTGAAGGTGCTAGAAATCAGATTAGTGAATGCTTGCTGGGGATTGACTAGGAGAGGGCACAGGGGAATTTTCTGGAGTAGAGGAAATGTTCTGTATGTTGATAGAGGTGTGGATTACTCGAGTTTGTATGCATTTGTCAGAACAGATGAACATATGTGGTTAAGATTTATGCGTTTACATGAATTATGTTTTAATTAAAAGCAAAAACCAACTGAGTATTGCTCTAGTGTTTTAAAATTTCAAAACACCTTCCTCTGCCTATCATAAATAGGAGAAACAACTGGTATTGAAATTCTCATGTAATTATTTTGAAATATTTTGAACACAGTTTTTTTACTAATGTTAAGGTCTACACCTTTCCTTAGAGTTTGATTTGCCCAGTTTATGTTATGAAAGGTTGATAAACAAAGGGCTCTTGGAGCAGTGATGCTGAATACATTTGCCTGTGAACTTCTCCCTCCCCTATGCTTGCCTTCCCTGCCCCCCACAAGCTTCTGACTGGGGTTTTGGGTAACACAGAGTTAACTGGATTAAAAAACAAAAACAAAACAAAACAAACAAACTATAGCAGCCATGCCATAGATTTTTCTGGCTTGCTGCTCTTAGCCTGAGACAGACTTCAGACTTGGTAAATCCGTTGTTCCCTTGCTCAGTGCAGTTGACATGTAAAACTTCACCAATGATAAACTGGAGCTCTTCCGAACAGCTAGGTACCCACAGATGGACAGAGTCATTTTTACATCCACAGACATCACCTTAAGTGCTTTATCAATGTAGATCGCATGCTGGATTGTGGTGGTGGTGGTGATGATGGTGATGTTGGAATTTATCCAGCTGTTTCCGCAACTTACAGCAGGGCTAAAATATAGAAACTACTACTTTGGGTCCTGGGCCCACTTGCATGCTGTTGATCCTAAAGACATGGAAATTGCTGGACACCTGGAGACACAAACTGTTTAAGTGGTTTTACTCTGTCTTTTTCAAATACTTACAGGTGTAAGCTGCTCGCTTCCTAGCTCTCAGCTGAAGGTGGGGTTCTCTGTTGGGGAGCAGCCTGGGCGCCACAGCTGGCTGAGTTGGTCATGGAGGGATGCAGCCTGGGTTTGTTCTCAGTGTAGAGCCATGGCCTGCAGAAAACTGTTCATGAGTGTGTGAGGGGGAGGTGGGCATCTGAGTCCTTTTACTCTCCTTAGGGCAGAGATTGTCAGCCCTCAGTGACATCCATATTCCTACTTTATTACAAAGAAACAAGCTTCTCTCTCTCTCTTTAAACAGAGAAACATAAAAATGAGCAAGCATGACTTCTAAGCAGGGGAGGTACAAGCTCTGTATGACCCTTTTTTTTTTGTTGCAACAGCTCCTCGAGGGGAGGGTCTTTAGCTGTTTTGTTCACCGGTGAATTTATCCCAGAGTCTTCGCCATTGCCCACCACGAGTATGTGGTGATTACGTATTGGAGAGATGAATGACCTGGGGCCTGTCTCTTGGAGGGGCACACAGACCCAGGCGGCCAGTATGCCATTAAGAGCAGCAGCTAATACTGTCAGACTCTTGGTCCCTTCTGCTTCTCAGAGGAAGGAAAAAGACTTTTGTGGGAGAGTCAGGGTTTCATAGGCCCCTGTGAAGGATTTTCCTCGGTGATTTCCTTGTCATTCATTCATTCACTCACTGTATGAGGCACTGTGTCTTACTCTTTGAATGATTGAATATAATCACTCTGGACTTCTGAATCCTCATCTTTATACCAGAAGATGAGCTAAGATATCTCTAAAGAAGGATAGTGTCAAGGTCAGAATCATTTTCCACCTGAATCTGGAGGCCAGAGTAGCAGGCTATGTAAGAAATAGTAATGGACGGCTCTCACTGGTGCTGGGGTCTGCCTCTCCCCACCTTGTGATGGTCTTGAACTCCTAGACAAATTAGCCTCCTGCTGGTAGAGCTTGAGGTGATGCAGGGCCCCAGGTAATGAACAGTGGATTTACTGTCTATCCTTCCACTCACTACATAGCTAATGTAGACCTCTCCTCGTCATCCCATCGGCCACTCCCCTCAGACTGCTGTGACGGTGATATGGGCATCTGGGGCTGTGGTGAGGGGAGGACACCTCTTGCCTTCCCAGCAGGCAGCCCGCAGCTCCCATGTATGTTGGGCATATCCCTCAGCGATCCCAGGCTGGAGCTGCTTATTCCTGGGAGCAGGAACGTTTTAGAGACTGTCACACAGAGTGGAAGGACTTGGCCCGCTGCCCCGCATTGTCGGAGGTTGTGCCAGGACTACTCATTTGTGGCCCATGCCCTTGTTTTCCCTCCTGCTCTGTGATTCCCAGGAGAAAGAAGGTCACTTTGGTTCCTTATTCAGAACTAGCCCAAGGGACCTCATGATACAGATCCTATGACTACTTATATTCAGGCTCATGGTGAATCTTCCTAAGCATCTTAATCCTATAAAAAGCTCCTTGAAAGAATTATAGGTGCCAGTTGAGTTGGCACAGAACCATGCAATGATTTAAAATGAAACACTGTTAAATGCCACGATTTGGTATTGAATAGTCAGCCATCAGGACGGTTGTGCATGGATGTAGTTGTTGGAATCTTTCCTGAAGACTTTGATTTGCTTGCAGCTGCTTTAAACATCCCGTTCTGGTTGTACCCATTCCAGGGGGTCCCTCAGCTCCCCCATTTCTGCAATGTCTCCTATACCCCCTCTTTCCTGGTTATCTCTGTCTTTTCTACTCTTCAAGCCCTGCCTTAATTTTTCTTTCTTTCTTCTCAAAGCCTGCCTTTAGCATCCCAGATCTCAGGAGCTCGACTTAGTGTGACAATTTCAGTTTGTGCTAAATCATTACATCCCTGCTCAGAAAAGTGGGCAGTAGTAGCCAGGCACTGGGAAGGTCTTCTGGTCTCAGGCTGGAAGAGGCTGTGGTTCATGTGTGCTCTTAGTCCCGTGGACTAGTTTCTTCTTTTAGTCTTTGATTTCCTTCATCCTTGTTTCCTTCTCTTTTGTTTCAGATGGGTAAACACCAGTAGTTGTGTCTTAGATGGCCGCTTGCAAGCTTTTAAGACCCCAGATGTGACTCACCAAACTAGGATGTAGAACATAAAATGTATGAACTGTGTTAGGCCAGTTGACCAAATTGTTGGCTTCTTTATTAATTGGAGATTAGGGTCTAAACCTGCAGATCCAGCTACTCCCACGAGGTGTTTGGTTATGTCTAGGAAGTATTCCTAGCTGTGCCCGCTATTTGTTTCTACCTTGTTGTTGTTAGTTGCCATTGAGTCATTTCAACTCTCGGCAACTGCACGTGTGCAGAGTAGAACTGCTCTGTAGGGTTTGCAAGGCTGTGACCTTTTGGAAGCAGATCACCAGGCCTGCTTCCAAGGTACCGCTGTTATCGTTAAGTGCTGTCGAGTCGGACCCGACTCCTAGTGACCCCTCCTTGGGTTTCCGAGGCGGTATCACCACGGAAGTAGATTGCCCAACCTTCCTTCCCAGGAGTGGCTGGTGGGTTTGAACCGCTGGCCTTCTGGTTAGCAGTCAAGTGCCTTAGGCACTATGCTACCAGAGCTCCCAAGGTATCGCTGAGTAGGTTCAAATAGACCCTTTGGAAGCCTATAGAGAGAACTTCTACCTTCAAGAGGTCTTGACTTCTTGACCCAGGGCTGCTTCACTGTTTTTGCTAGTCTGTCTAATTAATTTTGGCAGTTTGGTGAAACCATTCTCAGTTTTTAAGTAATATTTTTAAGTGCATAAAATAAAACACATAGGATACAAAGAAACTATTCATATTGAAGTAATTATCAAACTATTTTAAAAGGAAATTTTGATATAGTAATCTGTATGCTTCTTTATTAATACATGAAATACCAAAGTCTCCCAGCAGGTGTAATAGCTATAACTGTTTCAAATAGTGATGACTTTACACGATATTTTGAGATACCTGCAACCTCTATAATGTGGTATGAAAATATCCATGATTTGTTTGGTGAGAAGTCACAGGTACTCTTATTTTCCTACGGTTTTTTACCTGTGTTCATAATGGAAGGAAATGCTAAATTTCAGTTAGAAGTTAGTGAAAATAAAGTTTTTTTTTCCATTTGATTTTCTGAGCCCCAGGTTAAAACCCCCTCCCTTAGCCTGCTTCTCAAATGACATAGTTTACTTCCATGTTCCTTGTCAACTTTTAATCTTTGGGACCTTCAGCATTCCTTGTGTGAGTTCTGTACTCTGCTCATAAAGATGGTGAACAAAACTGGAAACTAACATGTCTAACCCCATCCCTATATCTCTTTGCTTCCGTTTGCATCTGTGTAGGTAGAAGAAGGATGGTGGGAAGGTGTTCTCAATGGAAAGACTGGAATGTTCCCTTCCAATTTCATCAAGGAGCTGTCAGGAGAGTCAGACGACCTCGGCATTTCCCAGGATGAGCAGCTCTCCAAGTCAAGTAAGAAAGCCCACACCTTGGGTAGGAAAGGGGCGGGGGGCCATCAGGCTCTGCTTCAGCCTCCCTTCTTGTCTGTATCCTGTGCTGAGAGGCTGTGATGAAAGCTCATGAGGGTTTTCTGTCTTAGCCCACAGTGGCTTAGCAAATTGATCATGTTCTCTGGATAGGTGATTGTTAGCTTTCATGCCGTGCTATATGCTGTCTCCTGGGTCACCCAGGTTGGTGTGCCTCCATAGACTTCTAAAGTGCCGTTCAGTGTAAGTTGGCAGTTATTTTTAGAATGAACCAAATGCAATTGTCAGTATTTCTCTGCATCCCTGGAGAAAAATAGCATACCAAAAAAAAAAAAAAAAAATCCTTCATGGAGAGAAATTCTGTGACCAAGAAGAATGCGTGTCATTCCCATAAATGTATGGCAAGACAACAGAGAGTCCAGGCCCCACCTAGGTGAGCGTGTGTGTTCTCAGACGGTGAGAACAAACTTCAGGTCTTTCTTTCTCCAGGTCCTGAATGTCTCCCTCCAGCTTCTCTGCTGCCCTTTCCAGCTCACGGAGCAAAAGGTCAGGACCGGGAAGCTTTGTTCTCCCAGTCGCTAACCCAACTTCCTCTGTGGGCGTCTGTGCATCTCTTGTGCCGTCTTGAGCAAAGTTCATGTGGGTGTGAATGTTGTAAAAGGCTTTACTGTGTCCTCATGGCACAGCATTACCCGAGATTGAAGACTTTTCTTTCTGTTAAGAGGAGAACAACTCAGTTTGCTAAAATAATTCTCAAACTCCTTTATTTTCCCTTTGGAAAATCTTACTTGAGTGATGTTCTCATGTTACCCTGTCTATTTTATTTGACCAGTAGCATGATTGGACAAATTCCTGATTTGGAGGCAAAGCCATTCAAGAGATGTGCTCAACCAATGTCCTTCACTTGGTGTCTCAGCAGCTCTGGAATATGTAGCCGGTCATCCATAGAAACAGCAGGGCTTCGGGATGCCCCCTCCCCTCCACTGCCAAGCCTGGATCCGTCATTTCCATTCCATCCTAGGTTCATGCTAGGAAGAACATCAGAGGGTTTGGGGACAAATGAGTTGTCTTGGAGCTCCTGTTGCTTTTTCTGACTGGGGGTATGGCACTTCTCTGCTATCACAGCCCATCTGGGAGCTCTGGTGGTATAGTGCCTAAGGTATTTGATTGCTAACCAGAAGGCTGGAGTTCAAACCCACCAGCCACTCCTCGGAAGGAAGATTGGGCAATCTCCTTCCATAGAGATAACTCCTCGGAATCCCAAGGAGGGGTCGCAATGATTCGGGACTGACAACATGGCAGTTAGTTTGGTTGGGTTTAGTATAGCCCAGCTATTGAGGGGCGAAGGTTTCCTTGCTCCCACTTGATTGGAAGTTACTGTAGCTCCAGATTCCACACTAGAACTCTAACTGCCTTGGTATCTCCTTTTGCACACTGAAATCATATTATACATGGTAATTAGGTCCTATAGTAAAAATACTATACCTCAGGGACCTTGTGGATTGAATAGGCTTTGTTGAAGTGAGAACCAAATAGAATCATTATAACATTATTTCCATGGGGAGATGCATTACAAGTTCCAACAAAAGTAATGTATATAAACCATCTTGCCCATAGAAGGCCTTCAGTGAGTGGTGGCTCTCATTGCTAATAGTGACAAACCCTTGGGACATACCAGTTAGTAAGTGGAGACTGCTTACACACCGATTGATCCCCTGTTCACTGAAGCACTGTGCCTGTGTTTGGAAATTACCCTGCAATTCTTCTACTAATACAGAAGGAGGTGTTTTTTGGGGGAGGAGTATTGGACAACGAGGACCCCTGGTGGCACAGTGGTTAAAGTGCTTGGCTGCTAACCAGAAGGTTGGTGGTTTGAACCCATCAGCTGCTCCATGGAAGAAAGATATGACAGTCTACTTCTGTAAAGATGTAGAGCCTTGGAAACCCTATGGGGCATTCCTACCCTGTCTTATAGGGTCACTGTGAGTGGGAATCCACTTGACAGCAGTGGGTTGATTTGGATTTATCAGGCATCCTCTTTGGGAGAGCTGTGACCTCTTGGTATCCTGCCATTCCAACTGTGCACCTAAGAGCTGGATGGTCAGAGAAGTGACGACTTTGTATTCGTGGAGCTATTGAAAAAGCTGTCTCCTCTCACTCCAACTCAACAATAAGGCCATTAGACCCTGCCTGTCTCCTTAGCTCAAAGCATATGGTGCTCAAATTCCTGGGGCAGGAGGGTTAGGGAGCTGGGATGGTGGTATCCACAATCACTTAACCTGTGTTCATGTGCTCAGAAGGAGCTGTTTCTGCTTGTCAGACTGCCCCTCCCAACACTCATTCAATTAAAAGCCCCCATTTCAGGATCAGGAGAGCCTACTAGTCATAGGGATGTTTAGTTTCAGCAGCCAAGATTCATTACAAGGAATCTGTCCATTATTGGGGCGAGGGGGGGGGTTGGGTCCTTGGAAGGACCTGGTCTCCTAATAAAGATGGATGTTTCTGGTAAGAACCACATGACTTTTGTACTTTCTTTATGTACAGGTTAGAAGAGGACACATCTATTCATCTCTCCATTTGTCCATATCTATCTATTCATCCATCCTTTACTCGCACTCTTCATTCATTCAATGTTTATTGTTACTAAGGCACTGTATAAGGCAATAAGGATATACAGAGACAAAGGAACCCGAGCCCCTGCTTTTTCAGTAAGCTCACATTGCACAAGGGGAGTGCCCAAGTCAACGGAAGGTAAGGAAGGTGCCCCCGGTGCTTTACTAGCCAGGGTCTGAGGAACAGTAGGCTACAGAGGCAGAGAGGCCACTCCCATCAGTATTCGGGGTGGTCACAAAGGGCTGCAGGGGAGAGCAGATGTGATAATAATGTCCCTTTGGCTTGCTCAGTTGAAATAATCCCCAGAAAGGGAGAGAAATAGCATCTGTCAGTGTTCAGACAGGTTTTTCGGCAGCTATTTATCATCCTGAATTTGCTTCAGCATGTGACTCTGGTGAAATTGATATAATCAGCTCCTATCACATGGAGAAATTATGCTCACTGGAGCCTTTGGTTCATGAATGAATCCGCTTATCTCCCCCCCACACACACACACATACACAGAAGGGTGTTACTACTTTTAATGTGATTTAATTTTTTAAAGTTTTGTTTTGAAATGGCTAAAATATAGATTCACAGGAAGTTACAAAAAATAAGAGTACTGGGATGTCCCCGTACCCTTCATCCAGTTGCCCCAGTGGTAGCATCTCGCATAACTATAAAACCCAAAACCCAAACCTGTTGCTATCAAGTCGATTCCAGTTCTTATCAGCCTGTTGGACAGAGTCAAACTGCCCCACAGGGTTTCCAAGGCTCCCAGTCTTTGCAGAAGTATCCAGCCACATCTTTCTCCTGTGGGTTCCAACTGCCAAACTTTCTGTTAGCAGCTAGGTGCTTTAACCACTGTACCAGCAGGGCGCCTTTGCGCAAGGATAGTACATGCATATTTGCTTTTGTTATGAAACTGAGAAAGGCAAATATAATGAATGCACAAAAGACATCTAGCTTTTTATTGACAGGAGCTGAAATGTACTTAATTAAGGACTTTGTTAGAGCAGGCCATTTAATGCTCCTTATAAATTACACTTACTTTAGTAGAGCTTGGTTAATACATGATCTCTAGTAAGTTCAACTCCTGATGTTTGTGCCATTGTGGTAATTTTTAGAGATCGTGTGACATCATATAAAACTCCTCTTAATTTAAATGCTTCCACACATTAGGGTGAGGGCTTTTTTTTAAGGACAGATAGAATCTATGTTTGGGTACATATGAAGAGAGCCATGTGTTCAGTGAATCCTGGTACACTTCTTTTTGTTTTTATCCTCTCTTTCTCTCTGTCACACACACACACAAACACACAGCTGTATGTGCACATGTTTATTTGGCATTTGCACTCTTCACGTTTCTACTTCCAGAAAATATTGGAGGTTGCATTCTGTGAACCAATGGAGTGGTAGGAGAATCAGTGGCTTTATGTTTGTAAAGAAATGTGCCACATCTGCTTGACTCTTGATAGATGCTCAGTAATTGCTTGTTGGGTCATTTATTATTCTGAGGAGACATTTTTCTCTTTGAATGACAGCTGCAACTTGCTTAAACTTGCTTTTCTTTTGTCCTGATGTATTTTTACATATGGTGGTATATACCTCTTAGCTTTCTTAGATCTTTATTCAGGGTAATCTGTATATCATGGAAAGAGTTATAAGCAATTGTAGCTGTTGATAATTTGGTTTAAACATTTTATCTCAGGGGAGGAAATCCAGTTATGTAGTAGCAGAAGTTGTTGGCAGCATATTTAAATTTGAAAATGTTTACCTTTGTATCTTTTATAAAGATAGCTTTGTATTTATTGGATCTCTGATAACACAGTGCCTAAGGCATCTGACTGCTAACCAGAAGGTTGGTGGTTCAAACTTACCAGCCACTCCACGCAAGCAAGACTGGGCAATCTACTTTCATAAAGATTTACCATCTTGGAAATCCAGTGGGGGTCACTGTGTGTTAGAATTGACTCGACAGGAGTGGGTTTTTTTTTTTTTTTTGTACCTTTTAAAGAATTTATGAAACCTTAAAGGTTTTATTTTTTTAAGATTTGAATAAAAATTGAAGTTTTGTAGAGTAGAAAGAGTATTTTAATGAACTTCTGTCACCCAGTATATAGGCAATTTTTGACCTATAGCCAATTTGTGACACATTCCCACTCAAGGAGCTTTGGTGACATAGTGGTTAAGGCATTCGGCTGCTAACCAAAAGATGAGTGGTTCAAACCCACCACCCGTGTATGGAGGAAAGATGGGGCAGTCTGCTTCCTTAAATATTTACAGCCTTGGAACCCAATGGGGGTCACTGTGAGTTGGAATTGACTGGATGACAGTGAGGACATTCCCACTCACTCCTCCTCTCTATTATTTTGGAAGCAAATCTCAGATAGCTCATGGTTTCATCCAGGGTTATTTCAATACATACCAACAAAAGGGTTCTTTAGGATACCATTATCACAGGCCCCCTCCCCCCCAAAAAAAAGAAAAGCACCTATAATTACTTAAGGAGCTCTGGTGGCGTAGTGCCTCAGGCATTTGACTGCTAACCAGAAAGCTGGTGGTTCAAACCCACCAGCTACTCCTCATAAGGAAGATTGGGCAATCTACTTCGGTAGTGATACTACCTCAGAAACCCAAGGAAGGGTCGCTATGAGTCAAATCCGACTCAACGGCAGTGAGTTTTTTTTTTTTTTTTTTTTTAAGGAACTCCTACAAATTAATAAGAAAAAGGCAGATAACCTAATAGAAAAATAGGCAAAGGATCTGCACAGGCACTTCACTAAATGGGATATCCATGTGACCAATAAGGAGTAGCTCTGGTGGTGTAGTGCCTAAGGCATTTGACAGCTAACCAGAAGGCTGGTGGTTCAAACCTACCAGCCATTCCTTGGAAGGAAGATGGGACAATCTACTTCCATAGAGGTACTTCCTCAGAAACCCAAGGAGGAGTCGCTATGAGTCAGAACTGACCACAGTGAGTTTGGTTTTGGTTTTATAATTAATACAATAAATATATGGTCAGTTTTCATCTTTTCTTAATTGTCTTAAATTTTTTAAAATCTAGATTCAGATAAGGCTGATCCTTTGCAACTGGTTGAGAACCCTCAAGTTTCATTTAATCTTTCAATTCCTCCTCTGTATCACCTTTTATTTCTTGCTTTTTTTTTTGCTGAAGAAACTGAGGTCATTTGTTTCCTACAGTCTGCCTTTGGTGATTTCATCTCTTCAATTAATTACTAGATTTAGGGTCTTATCAGATTCAGATAATATATATGTCCACACACATATGTATGTGTATCCCCCCCCAAGACTATTTCATAGTTGGGGCCACATAATGTCTGGCTTTCTCTCTTTTTTGATATATGTGGCCATGTATGATTTGCACTCAGATCTCTTCATTTATTAAGGGTCGAAGAATGGTATCCACGGGGAATTTTTTTTCAAAAGAATGAAATGCTAGAGATCCTACAACGGATAGAGATCACTAGTGGAAAAAAGTGTTGAGTAAATTAGATTTTTTAAAAAACCCAACCATCCAAGTGGTTGTACTCATAGTGAAGGCAGAACCTTATTATATTAGGGGTGGAGAAGAACTTAGAGCTTGTCTAGCGTAGTGTTAGACAAGAACTCTAAAGCCAGTCAATTAATTGCCTTTTCAGTTACAATTTTATACATGCTAGTATTGACTAAATAATGTGAAACAGGGCAGC
>NW_006921991.1:2077366-2083168 GCF_000298275.1 Orycteropus afer afer
TTTCTTAGATTCTCAAATAATTTTTGTAGAACTAGAAAAAGTATTCTTGTTAGTTTTTTTTTCTTTAATCTTATAACTACAGGAAAATTTTCATTGTTTCCCATAATCTTCAGAGGGAGAAATTTTGCACTTTCTCTCTGTAATCATTAATAACCATGAATTTTTAGTTTGAATGGAAATCCTTATTTTCCTAGTTCTTTATTTTAAAATTTTAAGTTCCGATAGTTTAGTGACTGGTCAAGCTAAGTCAAAGATGGAGATGATCTTTTAAAACTTACATGGAAAACAACTCCCATGATGCAGAAATATTGTTTGATTACCTCTAAGAAACTCCCCTCCTATAGACAAGCCCCCACTCTGAGGCATCACTATGTATTTCTCTTTCTTTTTAATACTAGATGATGTGTTAGCAGTGAGGAACAACTAGCAAACTGATGAAACAGAATTTCAGGCAAAATTAGATGCTAGCATAAGCATGGGATTTTGTGTTCAAATTTTAAAAAATTTTCCCCTTTATTGTGTTTGTGTCTTTCAAGTGCTAATATTTGCTAGTGGCAGTAGAGTATTTCCCCCAAATAAAGTAAGCATAACTCATACTCATGAACTTACTAATGAGTCTTACCTTTTGCTCTTCCAGTAAAATGCTTGTGTGTCCCACCTCTCCTCCCTGGCCCAGGACGAGTAGCCTTGCTCTACCAGTAGGCCGTCAGACTTTGCTAAAAGTTTGACTGTTCAATGTCGTCAGGGCCATAGTCTACCTCAGCGATTCTCAGACTTGTTCCTGGGGAAGAGCACGTGGAAGTTATGCTATACTTTGGGGAGCATTATCAAAATAAATATTATTTTTCCCCTACCCTTACTTTTTTTCTAACCCTGAGCAGGATGCTACTGTTCACTTTCAGAGGGCCTAGCTTGCAAAACAGCTGTGTTTCCTGGAAGTATCATTTGATTTAATGATTTAATGACTTAGGTTAAACAGAATAAAAATTTGCCCCAATAGAAACTCGCCACTATTCCTTGCTCTGCTTTTGTCCTCAAGGTCTTCAAGAGCTGTAAGTCTAATAAGATCATTTGAAACACTTGACTGTTTGTCTAGATGACTCTTTTTTAGCCAGCGTTTTGAACATCGTAAGTTTTTGTTTTAATTGGACAGAGCATTATCTGAGGGAAGGTTTCAAAACAAGGGGTATCACCTTGCTTGGCGGGCATGGAAATTGGAAATACCCCATCCCACCTCAGTTGTCCCTGTCATTGTTCACAGTCCCCTGTGCATTCAGAGCAGTGGGACCTGGAAGCTGACACTATGACTCCTGTTGTTTTCCCTCTTTCGAATGGAGTGTTTCTAAGAAGTAGACAAGTTGCTCTCCCTCTCTCAGTTATCTCTCTAAACGTGGTCCAGCTTTTCATTCTTCAGACTTAATATGAAGGCCTATGACTGGTCTCCAGTTTGATGCTTAAATTATAAGCCATAATAGAACCGATTCCTTCACTAATTTAGAGCAGTGCATTTCATTTTACCTGCCAGTGGTACTCTCTGTGGAGCTGTGTGTGTGTGCAGGGGGGACAGTGAGGACATTCAAACTGGAGGAGTTTGTGAACTTTCTGTGCACGTACTCATGGTGCCAGAGGTATTTGGGCTTTAGCTTTGTGTCTGGTCTTATGCTGTTGATAACTTCTACTTGTAACAAAATAAAAATAATTTGACATTTTACACTGAATGAGCCCTGTGACCTCATGTTTAAATACAGTCTTAGGACTGATAGGATTAAACCTCAATTAAGTTGTTTAAAGAATTCTGGTGTCCTAGATGCTAAGTGGAAACCTTTTAATGTTGATATGGATGCCACTGTTGGTTTCAAACTTCCTTGTTGAAAACCTCCCTCTACTGTATTAATACATGTTCTTGTTTTAAGGTTCTGAGGAATATAATTTTAAAAAAAGATAATTTGATATCTTGTTTAGAATCTTAGAGTCATGGAAACCAGTTTTTATCATATGGGGCTCTGGGGTGGAACCTAAGTCTTTATTAAACTTGGGCCATACTCCTCAAAGAGAAGATTGCACTATATAATCGAGTTAAAGAATCTAATCAATTGGATTCTCTCTTGTTAATTGAGGTTTTCCTATTTTTTGAGTTATGTGCAAATGGCTCTTTATATGGGGTATAATCCAATGCACCAGCATTTGCAGAGGCAAGCCCTGATTCTGATGCCCTCACTGTTACATGGGGACTTTGGGCTCATTCTGTAATATTCTTAACTTCTGCCTAACGGTCTCTAATTAATTTTGCGGATGAAGCTCTTGCAGCGGATTCATTGAAGGCAAGTTGAGTTAAAGACTCTTCCTCTTCCTTCTTTCGCCATCATTTGCTCTCCCTTTCCCCCTCTCTTGTTTTTCTCTCCCCTTCTCTTCTCTCATTCACTGTCAGGAAAGACTACCTTTGAAGGGACAATTCTGTACCGAGCTGCACCAGGAAAGACGGAGGGCCACAGACGCTATTACAGTGAGTGACCTTAACAGCAGGAGGCGATTGTAAAGATAAGCTCCGAGCCCTTGTGTTTTTGATGCAGCTGTGCTTTTCTGAGCTGCTAATGCTTATGCCAAGTGTCTGTGTGAACTTCTGACCCAAGGATATGTCCTTATTTGTCTCAGATAAGTGCCATCTCCTTGGTGTTGCTACGGGAGCATTCTCACCACCAGTCCCTGGTGCTTCTTGTTTGCTTTGTGGCTCTATCATGTATGTGACATGCGTGCATGAACCATGCGTGCAGAGAAGGGGACAGTAGCATTTGCCATGGCATATGCATTTGTACCAGTATTTTGGGGCTTCGGCGGGGTGGGGTGTAAGATGGCTTGCCATGGAGATGCCAGCCTCTCGTGATTATTGCCTTTTCTGATTAGATCATTGGAAGCACATAAGCCATTTATTCATTGCATTGTTCAAAGGAATAAGAATCTGGCATGGAAGTCCATGCCAGAAATGGTGTTTGGCTTTGCTCACCCAGCCAATCACCACACAGCAGGACCAACGTGTAGCCTTTTGTGCTGTGAAAGAAAGCTGCCAAATGTTGAGGGGAATGAGATGGATGAGACTCTGAATTAGCCTTGCGAAACCCCTAGAGCAGTCCCTGCCACCTAGTAAGCACTGTACATGTGTGTGCCAAGTGACAAACAAACAGATAAAAGTGGCTCACCGATCCAAATCAGTCAGTGCTGGAATAGTACATTAAATCACACGAAAGTGGACAGTTGTACAACTGATGATAGCAAATTGGAGGAGGCTTTGTTGATTTTTCACCTTGAAAGAAAACCATCCGCTTTACTGTATTCATATATACATGATACAAGAGAAGGTTCTATACTTCTCAAACTTCTTATGGTAAAGTTTATTTCCATCTCATTGTGAACAGAGACGTGGTCCTTCTGCACATAATTGCTACACAGGCAGCACTCCGCCTGTACCTCATGCAGGAGCTTGACAGTACCTTGACTGGTCTGTGCTCTGTCCCCAAGACGAGTCACTGGCTGTATGTCCAGAAGTCTCACCAATGCACATTGCTATAAACCTTTCTAAACACTTACCTCACTGTGTCCCTGTAACAAACTTTTTGTGGGCCGGCCCCAGTCCACAGACCATGCTCTGGGTTGTACTGCATGGGAATGTCATCTGGCATTCTGCATGACATGGGGACATTTTATGGGATAGTGTATGTGATAGGCACCAGCGGCTAAAAGATGTAGCACCAAACAGATACAAAGATCAAAAAACACTCTTCTTTCCTTCCAAACAGAAGGAACTACATTTGGAGTTATTTCCCTAAGCCATGTACTCAGCTATTTAATTACATATTTAAAAGTGATCTAACCAGGCTGCCAGAATTTCCAGAAGAAAAATCTGTATGTTTCCTTCCAAGGTCATGCTTGTGTGGTTGAATGCCTATGCAACCTCTCCCAGTGTAATATAAAGAGTGCTTCTCACAGTGATTCATGTGAAGTTACGATGGGCCCAGAAGGCAGCTACCACCTAGAAACAGAAGCTTAGTGAAAACTAGGATGGCAGTGAATGGAAATGTTATGGTTCTAGCTAATGAGAAATGAGAGAAGAACCCTTCACCTTACTCTCTTGAAGAACTGAAGCTCCGCGCCCTGATCCATTTGCCCTGCTGCCTTGTGGTGGTGGTGGTGGTGTATGTGGGGCTGGGGGGTTACAGCGTGCCTATGGTTCCTTTCCACTAACCACTTCTTGATTCCACTCTCAGATGGTTCTTTCCAAAGCAGAAAAGAATATCCAAGCCGTTTGTCACATAGAAAGAATCCATACAGCAAAATGAAAACATGTTAAAGGGGAAATGACACAACATTTAGACTCCAAAATTACACCTCCAGTAGGGATATTTCCAAAAACAATGAACAAATAAGCACACAGGAGGATAAGGAATCCAGAGCACACTCTGTGTTTGCACACTCACGGCCGGTCTCGCAAATTGCAGCCGTGCCCCGGTTGCATGGTGCCCTCTGTCCTTACGATGCTGTTCTTTAGTTAATTAGCACGTACAGTAAGGATCATTCCCCCTCCCCACCGTTTGGCTTGTAAAAATCATTTTATTGAAAACAGCAATAAACAAAACCATTGTTTTAAGGGTTTGATTGCTGAAAGTTGTTAGCAATTTATAATGATCTTTCTGTATTTTGTCTGTTTTCGTTTAACAGTTTCTTCCTGCACTGAGACTTCCTTAATTGAATGACTTCAACATTTTATGACATTTTATGCAAGCGGTTATTTGGTGTATCATTCTCCTGTGCTAGGAGGCCTCCTTACCCATACGAGACAAGTGCACTCCTGGCTAATAGAGAGCAAACTTTGATGGCGTGCTTTCATCCCTGAGGCATCGTTATCATGTGGAGATGTGCAGGAAATGCTTGGGAGCTGTCCTGCTTGTCAGGAGGCTTTAAGAGTCAGGTTTAATGACAGAATTTAGTTTCCCATAAACTATCCTTTGAGTCCTGCCCTTTGATGGTGTAACCGATATATTGACCATCCTAGGAAAAATGTACACTCAGACATGAACTGGACCCCAGTAGGCTCTTTCAGGAACATGATTGTGGGCAAAGATTGGGCAGAAAGGAATCTGGGGAGGTAAGTGTCCTGCTGTCTTGCTGGTTGCTGTTTGATTTCAACACAGACCACAAGAGGTCAAAGGAAGGGTGTCATGTCCTCAGTGTTCTTCTTTGGGAAAGGGATTCAGTTTTGAGGAAAATGATGGTCTTAAGTAGGCAGAAGAGTTGCGGAGGGGGGTGCTGACCTCTGGCTTCCTTTCCCTCTTTAACAAACAGGATCATCTTGCTAGTGAATGAACCCTTCTTAATGTCCGGTTTAGTTTAATGCCTTCCTAGAGGAACACGTCTGCATGCATTTATTCCTTGTGAAGCCATCCAAAGAGATTTAATTCTTTGGCAGTCATAATTTTGTGTGGTTTCTTTAATTGCTAATTTGTTTAAATAGCTTTTAGCTTTAGTTTCCCTTTAGGAAATGTTACTTTCCTTGCTAATTGCTAATTGACATGAGTCATAGAGATTGGAGGTACAGTATTTGGTGTACTGCCTGGACCAGGAGGGGAGGAGGCAAGGTGCAGGGGGCAGCGGGGGGTGGTGGTGAAAGGGTTGTTATCACACAGACTGTGGCAAAACGAACATGGATCAGAGCAAGGCTTCAGCTGAAGAGAGGTGAAATCAAAGAAATTACTTTGAAGTTAGATTTCCTGAAAAGTTGTTTTTATTCACTTCTTAAAAGGGCTACATAGT
>NW_006921991.1:2083723-2089556 GCF_000298275.1 Orycteropus afer afer
GCATGGGAGGGAAAGACACAGGGAAGAGGTAACTATGTGGAGGAAGTGGGAGGGGAGCTGCTGCACTGTGGGAAATTGTTGTCAATGTCATGAGACAGTATATATGAACTGTTGTATGGAAAGTGAGTTTGCTCTGTAAACTTTTGCCCAAATCACAATTAAAAAAAAAAAAAAGTAAGGCCTAGCTAGGCTCAGAAGACAGGGAGGAATAGGACAGAAGGACAAAGGGAAATGTAAATATGAGGAAGTAGGAAGAGTGCTATTACAGTGTGGGGATTGCTATGCATGTCCCCAGACAAGATGTGAACGAATTCTTGAATGAAAAACCAATGTGCTCTGTAAACTTTGACCCAAATCACAATTTGGGGGAAAAAAAAAAAGGCTAGGGCTGGGGAGATTGAAAACTCAAACTGAATACAAAACTCTAGTGCAGATGATTCTGTATCCAGTGACACGCCGAGAGGTGGTGACTGGCTGGCCTGGCAGTTCCTCAGGGCTACGGCTGGTTTCTGAGATCTTTCTCTCCCCGTCCCTGACTCTTGGCAGGTTTACGGGAAACCACTGGCTCCGAGAGCGATGGCGGTGACTCGAGCAGTACCAAATCTGAAGGCGCCAACGGAACTGTCGCAACTGCTGCAATCCAACCGAAGAAAGTTAAGGGAGTGGGCTTTGGAGATATTTTCAAAGACAAGCCAATAAAACTAAGGCCAAGGTCGATTGAAGTAGAAAATGACTTTCTCCCAGTGGAAAAGGTATGTTTGCCAGTTTCTGTTTTATTTCATCGTAATGTGGAGTACCGTAAAGTCGTGCCTGGTGGGCTCTGGAGTCTGAGGCTTTGGATGGCTCTTTGGGGCTTTTGCCATCTTCCCATCACATCTCTCCCTCTTTGTGTCAGTGGCTTCCCTCCAAGGCTCCTGCTGTGGTTGCCTGCTTCCCTTCTGACTCCCCTCCCATTTGTGGAGCGTTTTTCAGGATGGGTTTTCCAGTGGAGTGGCACTTCTCTGTTTCCTCCCCAGCAAAGCCTCTCCTGCCTGGCCACAGTGAAACAGTCAGTTACTTTGACCCTGATACCTTTCAAATGCTCACCATCTCTCTCTATACTTTTCTCTACTGCCTTGAGTTTGGGTGTGTTGACTTGAGTGTGTTCCATGGTACAGAAAAGATATTGGGGATTTTTTCTAGGGGTTAGGTGGATATGGTTTCAGAGTGCTGAAAGAAGTCTCTTGTGGGTTTGCCTGTGTGTGTGTGTGATGGAGCTGGCCTGCACTGTGACTCCCTGGGTTGATCCCACCAGGAAGCTGCCTGTTTTGCCTCTGGTGAGAGGCAGGCAGTGTGTTGCTGCTGAGTACACGGTTGCCATGGCAACACACCTAGAGCCATCCATGTTTGTGGCTGTCAGTGATGTCTGCTATGGCACACTTTTGAGCATCATACCCTTGCTTAGAATTTGATAAACACTGTGGAATTTTCCAGTTAGGAATAAGCAGCACTCATGCTGTGCTTAGGGAATGTCTGTTAGTTCAATTTAGTACTGAAATTTTTGCTTTGACGCCTGTGCCAGCAACCACCTTGGGAGTTGGGGCACTAGTAACACAGCTAAGGCAGGTTTATTGGTGGCTTTGAAATGTTTTCTGTTTTTCAGTGAGATGAAATTTTAAAGGTTGCATCATCTTCCTCAGCTGTACAACTTCCACCCACCAGCAGCCTTTTCCAGTGTCATCATGCCTTAAAAACAGAATCTAAAAAGAAAACTTTTTGGACACTTATTACCCTTACACGTGAATAAGGCAGAAAGAGAAGCAACTTAGGAACTAAAGACTGTTTCATTGTTGTTCTTTCGTTGAATTGTCTTTGAGCCAGTGTTGTTTCTTTTAGTGACCAATACACATATTTCTCCAGATCTGAAAAGGATCTCATCAGTATCCCAGCTTGGGAGCTCATGTCTGTTTCACATAGTCAGATGCGGATTCCTGTAAATATTGACAAAAGAGCAAGTCCCCATCTTGGGAAAGAGGAGTGGGTGCGGTTTTTCTTCATTTTATTCAAGTGGTTGAAATGAGCATGACCACTGACTCAGTCAGCTTGTTGTTATGTCAGCAGTTAATCCTTTTCATTTGGTATGATTCTGTGTCTTGTTCTTCTCTATGTAGGAGGACATTGCATTATTGCTATTAATATTTGTTTGATCTGGTAATAATACATTGGGTTGTTGTTATAAACAATATCAGTGTCAAATACAATACTCCCAAGTTTATTTCTCCTTTAACCCCAGAGCCATATGTCCAACTGTCTACTTCAGTATCTCCACTTGGAAGTCTTAAAGTCGTACCAGCTTGTCCAAACCCGAGCACCTCATCATCTCTCTCAAACTGCTCTGCCTGCAGCCTCCACTTCCTATATGGAGGCAGCCCTGTCTTTCTCATTGCTCAGGACAAAAATCTTGGAGTTGTCCCTGACTCCTCTCCTTTTACATCCCATGTCCCATCCATTGAGAAACCCCATCAGCTGTGCCTTCTAAATATGTCCAGAACCCATCCACATCTCATCACTACCCATGGTCCATTGCCATCTTTGCAGTGATCTCTGAGTAGTTTTTCCTGCTCTCCCCTCCCCCAACAGTCTAGTCTCTCCAATGCAGCCAGGGAGAGCCTTTGCAAATCGATGTCAGACCATGCTGCTCTTGGTTTCACACACCCCTGCAGACACTTCCTACTTCGTTCAGAACAGAAGTGAAAGCTCTTGCCATGGCCCACGTGGCCTAGACCCTAGACGACCTGACCCCTGTTACCGCTCTGACTTTCTGCCCAGCTGCTTTCACTTCGCTGATTCCTCAGACGTGTGTTGCACACTCCTACTTGAGGACCTTTGCTCCAGTGGGCTCCCTTGCCTGGGCCGCTCTTCTTCTATAGCATCAGCTGGCGCCTCCCTCTCCTCCCAGAAGGCTTTGCTCAAATCACACCTTCTCAACGAGGCCTGCCCTGACCCACAGATTCTGATGCCCGCTCCCCTTTCCCTACATCCCTTACCTTTCTTTTTTTTTTCCCATAGCATGTTCTACCTTTTTACCTAACATTTCTTTATTATGTGTATTACACATTTTGTTCACTGATGTACACTCTGCTCAGAACAATGCACGGCACATAATAGATGCTCAGTAAATATTTGTTGCATGCATAATACTGAAAGCCATGCTAACATAGCATTTTACAGATTATGGACATCTATAAAATGAGAGGCTAGGGTTGCATAAGTAACAGTTCCGTAGTTGAAAATGAGCACACTGGTACTTCAGGGGTAGAATTCTTACCTTCCATGGGGAGACCCAGGTTCGATTCCCAGCCAGTGCACTTCACGTGCGACTACCACCAGTCTGTCAGTGGACGCTTCCACATTGCTGTGATGCTGAACAGGTTTCAGTGGCACTTCGGAACTAAGATGATGGACTGGGACAAAGGCCTGGTGATCTGTTTCCGAAAATCAGCCAGTGAACACCCTCTGGATCATAACACTCCAACCTGAAGCCAATCACGGGGACGGTGCAGGATTGTACAGCGTTTCATTCTGTTACTTGTGGGGTCTCCATGAGTTGGGATCTGACTCAGTGGCAGCTAACAGCATAGTTCACTATGTCTTTGTGAAACAAAGGACAGATTTATTACATTGGTCTTGGTGACCTGAAGTTTTAAGTTCATTGCAGTAATATGCGTACATGGATGTGTGTGTATCCTGGTTCCGGATTTGTTTTCACAGTGAAAGTAAGTGCTGGCAGCTCTCCAACATACTTCTCACTGTGAAGCCTCTTAGGGAGGGCAGACATGACCTTCCCAGCCCGCTTTACTGGCTGTGGACAATTTTTATATCATGGAAGAGGGCTTGAAGCTTTCTACGCCCCCTGTTGTTGGCGCCATGGATAGTTGAAGAGATTTAAGGACCCATTATGTTCTTGTACAATGTGGCACAGCGCTGATGAGTGTGATACTGTTTTATTAGTGTACAGCCTGTTTCTCATCACTTTTGAGATGGTTTTGTGTCTAAGATTTATGTTCAAGGAAGGACACTTCCTTTAAGAATTGATCTCACAGTTTTTATTTTGCCGAAGCACAAATTGAGTCTCAGCTAGGCACAGGCAGGTCTTCCACTCAAGCTGTGCCTGTTGGCTTTCTCACTCAGCTGGTTCGATACCTTGGAATAAGGGAAAAGAGTTATTAAGAGTGACAAGCATCATATTATATATTCCTTTCAAGTTTGTGAAGTATTGAGATCGACTTTTTGGAGTCAGGAGATAATTTGATGTTTATTTTACCTGTGCTTTAATCCATATCAAGGAGCTCTGGTAGCATAGTGATTAAAGCTTTGGCTGCTAACCAAAAGGTCGGTGGGTTTGAACCCACCAGCCGTTTTGTGGGAGAAAGATGAGGAATCTGCTTCCATAAAGATTTACAGCATTGGAAACCCTATGGGGCAGTTCTACCCTGTCCTGTAGGGTCACTGTGAGTGGGGATTGACTCGATGGAATGAGTTTTAGTTAATCCATATCACCTTATCCAGGATGATTGAATGTTGATGATAGATTTTATACCCAAAGGGATAGTACTCCTACCCTGAATAAAGAAATTGTGAGAATAAGGTATTCTCTTATTGAGCTATGAGAGAGGATTCCACTTAGGGATCTTTCTAATACTAACCAATGGATAAACTTGTGAATATAGTTTTTAAAGTACCACTTAACAAATATTTACAGAAGAAATGATACAATGTCTGTGGTTTCCTCCCAGTGTTCTGAAAGGTAGAAAAGTGCATGGGGATATGGAAGGAACAGAAGTGGTTATGACTTGATTGTTGAACTGAGAATGATTGCATATGGAGTCATTACACTCTGTTTTTATGTGTGTTGGAAATTTTCCTTGATAAAATCTTAAAAAGAATCTTAGGAAAAAAATGTACCATTTAAACTAAGCTTAGAGATGCATGTGTACTGTATCAAAATAATGGAAAATGCAGTGTGGCTATGAGTCAGAGCCGACTTGATGGCACATAACAACAACAACAAAGATGATGCAAGTTAAATATAAGATTAGAGGAGCATGGTACCAATGTCCCAGCCTACTTACCTTAACAAAGCCAATTAATTTCAGTTGAACCATCTGTAAAATGGGAATATTCTTTATACCTATCCTACCTCACAGGATTTATTTATTTATTTATTATTAAATTATTTGTAGGAAAATTCTTTGTACATTGTAAATTTATTTCAACCAGTACTTATTGACAACAAAAGGTCCCCAGATCCTGCAAATAGTTTATACTCAGTTACTTATGTAAAGGCTACCAGTTCAAACCCACCCAGTGGTGCTGCAGAAGAGAGGCCTGGAGGTCTGTGTCCATAAAGATTTCAGCCAAGAGAACCCTGTGAAGCTCAGTTCTGCTCTGTAACACCTGAGGTTGCCGCAAGTTGGAATTGACTGGACAATAAGTTTTGGTTTGGTTTATATGCTTAGCCCATAGGATACATGGTAAACAAGACCAGGTCACTGTCTTTGGGAGCTGCAGAAAAGCAACCAAACAATAATGATACAGCATGGGAAATGCCATCATTAGGCAGAGAACACGACGCTGTGTAGTAGAAGCCCTTGAGTATGGCTAGAGATGGTGTGGTGTTAGGGAGTCTAGAAAGTATGTGTGTTTGCACATGGGAGTTGCTTGAACAATTTCTCTTAGGAAGATCAGCACGAGGCTGGTCCCCACGAGGCGGAGGTCAAAGATGTCCCAAATGTCCAAACTACCATGCCACTCCATCATTTCAGACATTAACTCCTCCTCCTCCTCCCAGTAA
>NW_006921991.1:2095618-2100175 GCF_000298275.1 Orycteropus afer afer
GAGTCCCAGGTCCGTGAGTAGGTCTGGCGGATCCTCCCAACTCTCGGGGTTTGATGAACCTCGATCAGCAGATCAGATGACGGCTGCTGTCCCAAATCCAGGGGTGAGGTGAGGATGATCCAAGACACAAAGCCAGAGCAAAAGGAGGGCGAATCTTCCCAGGAGATTCGTAGGTGTACCCTCAGGGCATCTAAGGGTGGTGATTTGAATTATGCCCTCCAGCAAGGCAGGACTCAAGATACATTCCACCTGTGTTGCCCCAACAGAATTAACCTAAATCCCATCACAGAGTCGATTGCTAGTCATTATAGGGAATGACTACTACCAGCTGCCCAGCCAAGTTGATACCTGACCTTAACTACCACACCACCCCAAATAGGCATGGATGATGAGATTTACAAAATATCACAGAACAGAGGACAATGGCTAGAAGGGCCATATCAAGCAATTCAGTGCAGGTGTGTATCTACTTCCTCCAGGAAGTGATGTTTAGGGCTGCAGGAAGTGATGTGTAGGCTGAGAACCATGAGTTCAGTAGGCATTCATCAAGCAAAGGCACATGGAGTTACCAAGGTGGGAAGAGCTACATGTACAGATGCCTAGAAGAGAGAAAGACAGCACAGACCATGTATAGAAAGGCTCTAGCAGGAAATGGGGAAAGATGAAAACAGACAGAGAAGATCATGAAGCCTAGATCATGAAGGGCTTTGTGAGACTTCCTGTGGAGTTTGGACTTGATCTTGAGGGCAGTGGAGAGCTATCAAACACTTTCAAGCGAGAGCGACATGATCAAATAGGTAGTTTAGAAAAATTATTCCAGTTGCAATGTGAGGAGTGGATCACAAAAACAGGGAAACTAAAATTCAGGAGAGAAGTGACAGAAACTCTTCTGATAAATAATACCCCATCTCCCAATATAGGTTCAGGAATCCTGGTGGTTCAGTGGTTAAGTGTGTGACTGCTAACCAAAAGGTTGACAGTTTGAGCCCACAAGCCCCTCAGTGGGAGAAAAAGGTGGCAGTCTGCTTCTGTAAAGATTTACAGCCTTGGAAACCCTTTGGAGCAGTTCTCCTCTGTCTTACAGGGTTGCTGTGAGTTGGAATCGACTAGATTGCAGTGGTTTGGGGGTTTTTGTTTGTTTTATAATAAGTCTTGATAACTGGCAGTATAAGTCCTTCATTTTTTATTCCTCTTCTTCAAGTTTGCCTGGACTTTTTTTGGACCCTTGCATTTCCATATATATTTTAGAATCAGCTTGTTAATTCTCATGTACAAAAAACTCTGGAATTGTGTTTAGGATTGTACTGATTCTATAGATAGGCTTGGGGAGAATTGACCTTATAACCCAGAAACATGGTTTATCCCTCTATGTAGGTCTTACTCATTTTTAAAAAATTCCCCAAGCTGTACACTTGTGATTTGCATTTCTTCCTGTCTGTATGATATGTTGCACTATTATTGATGAAAGCAAAGGTAGAGAGAGAGTATGGGTTAGTTGGAGAGCCAGATGGGCCTGCCGGCTGAGCCTCATGACTAGGCGGGGTCTCTCTCTGTCTCTCTCTCTCTGTCTCTTTCTCTCTCTCTCTCTCTCTCACACACACACACACACACACACTGTCAGCAGCTCTGGACTGGGACAGGCCCGTGTGAGATGGAAGGCCCGACCCCTTGAGGACCAGTAGAGAAAGCTAGCTACCACGAGGAGGAAGGAGAAGCACTAAGGAGAACATGCCCAGTTTCTTTTCCCTCAAATTCGTTGTTGGATAAATCATCTCCCTTTCCCAGGGGAGAGTGAATACAGGGACAGTGAGTGTCCAGGAGTACTACACCAGTTGAACTCCCTTTACACGGAAGGACACATCAGGACAAGGCAAGAAACTCTTCTCTCCAGTAACTTAAACTTATTGTCGTGGAGAGAAGTGCATGGCTTCAAGAAATATTTTCGAGGTAGAACCAAAAAGTTTGATACTATGTGGGGGATGAAGGAGAGGAAAGATTTGAAGATGGTGCTTTGGGCACCAGGCTGAAGCAGCTGTGGTACCATTCCCTGATTAGTGAACACTGGAGGAGGAAGATGTTTGGGGAGGAAGGTCATGGGTTCAGACTTAGATTGTTTGGATTTTGGTATTTGTGGGCTCATCAAGGAGTTCTGATGGTGCAGTGGTTAAGGCATTCAGCTGCTAATCAAAAGGTTGGCAGTTCAAACCCGCCAACTGCTCCATGGGAGAAAGATGAGGCACTCTGCTTCCATAAAGATTGACAGCCTTGGAAACCCTATGGGGCAGTTCTACTCTGTCCTACAGAACCACTATCAGTCGGAATTGACTCCACGGCAGTGGGTTTTTGTTTGTGGAACCATCAAGTGGACATCCAGAAGGCAATTGGTTAAATAGGTGTGGTGCTCAGGAGAGAGCTAGAGATGTAGGCTTGGGGGTGATCAGCCTCAAGATCAGCTTGGAAGACTATGAAGCAAGAAGGCTGCCCGTGCTGGGACCTTATACTGATAAGTACTGTTGGTCCCTTCTGTCTCCCATCTGTGGACCTGGGCGGGAATTTCCTCAGCAGCTCCTTGCCTGTGTTCCCAACTTGGCGCCACTGTCTTTTTCTAAAGCCCTCTTTTTATGAGTCATGTGATGATCACTCTCAGCCAGCCACTTAAGGAAGGGGGAGTATTAGGTGTTACACAGGAATGGCTACATTTCAGATCCTCTAATGAGTCCTGGGACCTATCCTGGCTTTTCAAAGCCAGCCCGTTCTGTGTCCAGGCTCTGCAGGCACTACTAGTGTGGTCCCCTTAGCTGTTGGGAAAAACAGTCATTTTTGCTTGGGCCCTTCAAGCAGCCAGATTGGAAATGATATTTTGAAACCTCATGGGTTGCCAAGTTGGTTGTTTACTTTACTGGTTACCGTACAAAGAAAGAAGCTCCTTTCCCATAGTCTTCCTGTCTTAGCTGGTATCTGTTAGTGGCTTGGACATTTCCCTCTTGAAATGATTCTGTTTTCCTTCTACATTTTCTTCTGTATTCCACAACTAGATGTTGTTTTCCTGACAGTCTGTTTTTCAACTCTTGTCATCTTGAATCACATTTATAGCATCACTGTCACCTAAATTAATGCCTTTATACCATCAACATTATACTTGCAACAGAGCACTAGAATTAAAATCATATACAAATGACAGTCACTAATCACATTTAACTTTTTTTAATCAGCTAAATTTCAGTAAGATAAGTTTTAGTACGTTCATACATATCTCAGGTAGTCCTTTTATCCATTCTATTAAAAATTCATGAAGCCATATACTTATGCAGAATAAAACATCTAAACATCTAAAGTGAGGGGTCTTAGTTCCTTAAAAATGGGAGATCTGTCTCAAATCCCTGTTGCTGTTGTCCGGTGCCATTGATTCAGTTCTGGCTCATAGTGACCCTGTGTCCAGCAGAAGGAAACACTGCCCGGTCCGGTGCCATCCTCACAGCCCTGCTGTGTTTGAGCCCACTGTTACAGCCACTGTGTCAATCCATCTTCATTGAGGGCCTTCCTCTTTTTCGCTGACCCTCCACTCTACTAAGCATGATGTCCTTTTCCAGGCACTGGTCCCGCCTGATAACAAGTCCCAAAGTATGTGAGACGAAGTCTCACCACCCTCACTCCAAGGAGCATTCTGGCTGTAATTCTTCCAAGACAGATTTATTTGTTCTTCTGGCAGTCCATGGTATAGTCAGTATTCTTTGCATCGCCAGAATTCAAAGGCATCAATTCTTCTTTGGTCTTTCTTATTCATTGTCCAGCTTTCAAGTGCATATGGAGTGATTCATAATACCATGGCTTGGATCAGGTACACCTACTCCTCAAAGTGACCTTTTTGCTTTACGAACACTTTAAAGAGGTCTTTTGCAGCAGATTCTGGAAGAATAGAAATAAGCAGTGTGGACCCCCAGGAGTTAATGATACATTCTTTGACTAATGAAGCACAACTGGGTCAAACCCTTGTTATGATTCTTTGAGGCCTACAGTATAGGATGTCCCTCATTTTGATTAAAAAACAAGATTACGTGCCAACTCTTGAGCTGATAGAGAATCCAGGGTTTATAATGAGCAGACAGTATTCATATGTTCTCTGATGGCCTGAGCTGAGTGAAATGTCTGGGATTTTCAGAGTTAAGTTTATGTGTTATCTTTCCCCAGAGTGTTTCTGCTAAGTTTCCTTACCTGGGAAAAGTAAGGGCGGGGGAGGGAAAGAGAAACAGAAACAGTAATTACAGGGTTACTTTTTAAGATGTTGGGTGGTGTTTACTGTTTTAGATACACTTTACGTGTACTTCCTAAAACACTCAACATAACGGATTGGGTAAGAAATGTTCAATTGCAGCCAGATCATCACCGAGAATCTCATTTCCAGGAGCCTTTAAAGCATAGTTTTAGGAGAATCGTGGTTAAGCGTACAGACCAGACAGGGAGGTTGCAAAAACGGCAAGGAGGCCACATGTTCTGACCTCCTCTAACCCTACAAGGGGAAGGCAGGATTACCAGCAGTAACCCAAGGCCTATTACTGC
>NW_006921991.1:2101125-2111051 GCF_000298275.1 Orycteropus afer afer
ACTCGACGGCACATAACAACAACAACAACGTTAGTTATTAATCATTCTTCTTAATAGGAGTGCCTGTAAGTAGCCTTTTAGTTTCTAAGATACTTTCTTTATAGTTTTTATTAGGGAAAATTTCAAACTCTAAGTAGAAAGAACAATATCCAAAAACCACACCTGTTGCCATCGAGTCGATTTTGATGTACAGCGACCCTAGAGGATAGAGTAAAACTGCCCCGTGGGATTGCCAAGGTTGCAAATCTTTACAGAAGCAAGCTGCCACATCTTTCTTCCACTGAGCTCCTGGTTGGTTTGAACTGCCAGCCTTTTGGTTAGCAGCTGAGCACTTTTTAACCACTGTGCCACCAGGACTCCTTCGATAGAGCAGTGTAAGGAACCCTGATATACATCTGGCCCCAGCACTTTCCAGGGTAGGTTTTGATTACTGATACTCGCAGTTGCAGACAACTCTTGTCTTTTTGGTATTCAGTAGACTGAGACCTAAGCTTTCTGGAAGGACCAGTGACAGATCCTTTGAAACTAAATTAGTCTTTTCTATCCATTTATGCTTCTCAGAAGAGAAGAGCATTGACAAGGTGCTAGGACTTGAATTTCTCTCTATCTGTGGTAGCTGGTTCACATCACCAAGCCTTACATATCAGCCACTGGGACTTTGTATTTGTTTACAGTTCCTTATAAATAGCTGGTACAGTATAGTTGGCCCTCAATAATTATTTGTTGAATGGATGAATGAATGTGGTGTTTTGCCCTAATCTAGTTGAAATTGCAGAGGAAGACTCACTCTGTTTGGATCTGCTCATGGTCAAGCTACAGATTCACTCCTCCATTCATTCATTTCATTCAGTTAATTACTGATGCTTTATTGAATGCCTTTTATGGACCAGCATTGGCAGCTCTGGAATTTTCTATTTAAATGAGCTTAGGGGTGGTGATCTGTTTGGAAGGGGATTGGCTAGGTGACATATCTAGAAGGTGTATTTGTATAATAAATGCAGTTTTTTTTGTTTGTTTTTTTTACCCAGCAGGTTATTTATTTGGGAGAGGGTGGATCTGATGATGTTTATTGAAATGGTGTTTACCACCTCCTCCACCAAGTCGACCCTTGGAGTAGCCATTATTTACAGACTCCTGGTTTAGTGTTTGGATTGTCACTGTGTCTGAGAGAAGTGGGTATGTATAAAAGTCATCATAATATAGGGGCTAAGGACTTGCAGGGGTATCTCCAAAGCATTCCTGAGAACAGAGAGGAAAGAGCTACTAACTTTCTTGGTGGTCAAGAAGGAAAGGGTGGCTCTTGGGGAGATTTTTGCAGGGAAGGTGGTCTGTGAGCAAAGTGGTCAAAAATGAATGAGGATTAAGGATGGGGGGCAGTGTACACGTGGACAAGGAGAGGAGGTGGTCATGCTGAAGGAGGTGGTCAAGAGGTAGATTTGGCTGGAGGGCAGGAGAGGAGGTGGTGGCTGGAAGTGGGTAGGTCAAGTGGGAGAGCCCACTGATAGGGTTGCAAGTCTTCTGGATGGGCTGGGAGTTATTGGAGGAGTTGGGCTGGTTAGTGATATGATCATATTTACATTTTTGAGAGATAACTGGGAAGGCACTGTAGGATGGGGACTGGAGATGGGAGAGGAAGTAGCTGGGAGAGTTGCCAGCCCCAGGGCTCTGTGGTTGATGACTAATTGGCCAAGCACCAGGAACTTCTAGTAGCTCTTGGAAAGGGGCAGATGGGCCCACCTCATGCACACTCTTTAAGCTGGGCCGCTGTAGCCAGGGCTGGCAGCAGGACTGACGGAAGAGCCAAGTTTCCTTTCAAAGAAAATTCTTTTGTGTATTTTGGTAACCAAAAAGCCAAGAGTCTGCATTTGACTATCTTTGGTAATAGATAGGCTAAGGATATAAAGATAATTAAAAAATTAAGTTGGGAGGTCCTCGTTAAGTACATTTATGTACATGCACATAATCATGTGTGTCTATAAATCACACATATGTTTATATACATATACATTCAGCAGGCTTATCTTCATAACTAGGTGGGCTTTTTTTTTTTTTTTAAATGATTTCAGAATAGTTTTAGCTTTATGGTAAACTATCAGAGATAGTACAGAGAGTTCTCACATACCCCACAGCCAGTATCCCCTAACTCTATTATTAACATCTCACGTTAATATGGTGTATTTGTCTCATTTAATGAACCAATATTGATACATAATGATTTACTGAAGTCCATACTTTATTCTGGTTACCTTAGTTTCCCCCTAATGTCCTTCTGTTCTCGGATCTCCCACAGATACCATATCGCATTTAGTCATCATGTTTCCTTAGGCTCCTATTGGCTGTGACAGTTTCTCAGGCTCTCTGTCACAACCATGGCAGTTTTGAGGAGTATTGGGCAGATGTTTTGTAGAATGTCCCTCCATTGGAATTTGTCAGGTATTTTTCTCATGTTAGACCAGGCTTATGGGTTTCAGGGAGGACTTATCGCTGTTGATGTTGACCCCGATTACCTGGCTAAGGTGTTTGGCAGGGTTCTCCACTGTAAAGTTACTCTGTTTCCCGCCCTCTCTTTCCATTACTGTCCTTTTTGGAAGGAAGGCACCATGTACAGCCCACACTTAAGGGGGTGGGATGTTATGTTCTACCTCCTTGAAGGAGGAGAAATCTGTATAAATTATTTGAAATGTTTCAGTATGGAAGATTTGTCTGTTTTCTCCTATCCTAATTAGGTTTGAAAAAGTGTTTTTTATCCTCTGAATTTCAAGTGCTAACTTGTAGCACTTGCATCACACTTGTCATTTACTGCCTAGTGACATTTCTCACTTTCTGTGTGTGTGTGTGTGTGAGATACATAAACAGATGTATGTCTTATTTCCCCTAGTAGATTATGAATTTCTTGAGGACTGGGACAGAGTCTTACTCAAAGCCCCACACAGAATTGGATACCCTGAAGACAGTTAATAACTATTTAATAAATGGTTTTTAAATTAATTTAATTGAAAAATTTAAAATCTAACCCTGATTAATAACTGAAACAGATCATCAGAATCTAAGCATGTAGAGAAAGGGGGTGTGGTGAGGGTATGGCTGACTCAGTGTTCTGAGTTGTGAAGTCATCCTGAATTTTTAATAGTAGCTAATGGCGTGCTTAGTCTGTGCCAGGCACTTTTCTAAGTACTTTACGTGTATTTCTTATTTAATCTTCATGACAGCCCTATAGGTTGGTGCTATCATTATCCCCATTTTACAGATATGAAAAATGAGACAAGCTTAAGGTACATCATGTGTTCAAGATTTACAGCTAGAAAGTGTGACCCAGCTGGGATTTTGATCTCAAATACTCTGGCTTTAGCATTAACTCATCACCCTTGGCTCCAAATTCATTGAAATGATGATTACAGTGATGCCACGTTTGAGGAAACAAGATTGCTGTTGAAACACTGCCTTCCACTCATTGAGGATCCACTGCTGATGTGGCCATCAACAGTGTGTTTCCCCGAGAAGAGTTTCTATAAAGCCATGGTTATTTTTCCTTCAAGGAACCCTGGTGGTGCAGTGGTTAAAAACTCGGCTGCTAACCAGAAGGTCAGCATTTTGAACCCTTAAGCTGCTCCATGGAAGATGTGGCAGTCAGCTTCTGTGAAGATGACAGCCTTAGAAACCATATGGAGCAGTTTTACTCTGTCCTGTAGGGTCGCTATGAATCAGAATTTGACACAGTGGCAGTGGGGATGTGTGTGTAATTTTCCTTCTTTAGGTCCCCCCCCCCCTTAATGAGTAATTTTTGTGTAGTACAACTAATTTTTTTTTAAATCAGCCATTTTAATAATTGACATTTTCTGTACAGATTATAATGTAGATAGTGCTCACCTCCCGATCATATTGTCTGTTGAAAGGTAGTTTGCTTTGTATTTCCTCTCTGGTGTTTTGAAACAGAAGAAATGGTCATTGGATCCTGCCAAGTAAACACTCACTCAGTGTGTTCCTTGTTTGAATGGTCACACCTGCAGGCCCCAGGAGGCAGCCTGGATTCCTGCAGGGACGACGCCAGGGAGGAGAGTTTGTCTCGTGAAGCCACCCAAGCCTTGAATCAGCCCTGGCTTCCTGAGCCATAAACAAATGTGAGCTTTGTTCTCCTCATTGCTCATTTGGTCCCAAGTATGACTCAGGGTTAGGCTGGGTCCTGCAGGCTCCGTGCCTTTGGCTGGTGGAAGGAAGTGGGAGGATTCCGGGGTAGTTCTGGGACCTTTTCAAACTGCAGAGAGGAGGCTGACTGCATGATGGGAGAGGAGGTATTTCTTTTTTGCTTTTAGAGATGTAATAAATCCCCCTAACTTGTATCTTCTCTGTTGCATTTTGTAGCAAGACTTGTAATGAGTTTGCATTGATGGGCTAAAGTGATGTGTGTGTGGCAGGCAGGATCCCACAGGAGGGGGAGCTGCTCAGGAGGAACCTCTGAAGGGAAACATTCTTTTTTAAAGGCAACTAATGCTCCCGGACACTTAGCTCTTGTGATCCCCCCACCCCCTTTGGTCAATCCAGCTATTAATTGTTACAGATGTTTTCAATTTCTCTGTCTTGAGTTTTCATGTGCTCATACTGCAGAGAGTAATTCAGATGGGCAGTTTACATAAGCAGTAACTGTTACACCATGTCACTGAGATATTTAGCAATTACAGATGTTGGGGCAGTAAACAAGTCCAGCTAGATTTTCAGGTTAGTTTGGGAGAGAAGACTATGGCCACGCAAAGCAAACCAGCTGTGTGGCACCTCACTCTGGAGGGGCCCAGAGACTCGACATATTCCTTGTGAATGGAGAAGCTGTGAGTAGTGACTATTGGGTGCTGTGGCAGTGGCTTTTCTAGAGGTAAAGATAAGTAGCTAATTTTGTAGTACTGAGCATTTATTTTTATGTACTTACACATAGAGTTAAAAAAGGCACTAAATTATTAGACTTTCTAAGAGTTTGCTTGTTTCTTTATGTGAATTGTTCGTATTTGTCTATCTAAATGCAGAAGTCTGTCATTTTCCAAACACACAATAAAATTCCCTAAATAAACCACAGGATAAGTAAAGCTTACAATGTGTCATATGTCTTCTGTATTCCTGTCTCTTACTTAAAAAAAAAAATTAAAGGAGATTTGATCATGGCTATAAAATATATCCTTTTATGCCATTTACGTGTCAGCTTTAACTTATAATATTTTCAAATTTTTTTACAAAAAGAAAAAATAGTGTGACAAAGAGGAAACAAATTGTTTTAACATACTTTAACTTCTTCTTTTTTTTTTTCAGTCAGAGAATTTCTTGAAATGTTTTTTTCATGGTGTCTGTTGAGTGCCTGGAAGGACAGAGGCACATACGTGAGGTGAATGCGGGCAGGGGTGTTGACTCAGACAAGAACATACTCATTTGCAGTGCCTTAGGAGAATTTTCCTGGAGCTATCTTAAATTTTCTGATCTTATCACTGGATAGCATCACTCAGAGTTTTGAAAAGTAGAAATCAGAATGAGGTATTTATAGACAAAATGGAGATGGTGACTTCATTTGGGAGCTGAGTGAGGACAGAATTGATTGTAAGGTATGAAATATGGAAAAGTCTCAGCACTGGCCTTGGGTGCTCTCCTAAGAACTTCTCAGACCCCCTCAGACTAACATCTGGAGATGAGAGAGGAAGGGCAGCCCCTGAGGGCTCTGGAAGGCTCTGCCTTGGTTCTGTGGCCTGTAAACTACTTGTTGCACCACCGGGGGCTCCCTGAACCCTTTGCTTGTTTGTTTCTCAAAATGGAAATAGTCTGCTACTTCTCTGATTACTGGAGCTTTTTGTAGTAATAATAGTTATCCTAACAATGAAAACGCATGGAGAAGGGCATGATGAAATAAATGGCAATTGCCTTTACCCCTGTTACCCAGGAACGCTAGCGTTAGCATTTTGTATGTATCCTTCCAGACTTTCTCTGAGCCTGGATGTACATGCAGCACACCTATGTCACTCCTCATACAGTAATCAGGCCATATTGAATATTGTCTATTTTTTTGTACTTAAAATATTACAGGCCTGCTTTTTCTGTCAGATAGTCAAGTGATCATTTTTAGGGTCTGCCTCCATTGTGACAATTCATTGAAGCAGTCCCCACTTGATAGCTATTTAAGTTGCTTCCAAATTTTTAGTAGTGGAAACATTCTTGTATATGCATCATTAGACCTTCTCTGATTATTTCCTCAGGCTCAATTGTTATCTTCTTTTAAATGCCTTTATTGTGATTTTGAGTGACAGAGCAAATCAGCAAATCAGTTTTCCATTCACGAAGGCACACACCTTTTGTTTCATGTCCTTGATTGCAGCGCCTCAATGTAACATCACTCCTCCCACTTCTTCCCTGTGTTCCTTGTTTCCATTTCTCCTTCTCTTCTAACCCTTCCTGCATTCTGAACTTTGTCCTGGGGCAAATGCTGCCCTTTTGATCTAGAATGATTGATTGTTCTAAGGAGTGCATACCTTCCTAGAGTTATTGTTCATGGTGTAGACCTGTCTATTGTTTGACTAAAAATTCAGCTACAGGAGGTGAGTTCAGTTCCAGGTCCAAAGGGTGACCAAGGGGTTCACGAGTCTCTGTCCAACCAGTAAGCCTCAGCTTTTTGATGATTTTGAGGGTTTTTTTTGTTTGTTTTTTAAGAATCAACAGTACTTTTTTGGGGGGGACACAATACACTCTGTAATATATGTCTTAATTGAATTGTCAGATTATATATATATATATATATTCTAAAGAAAGGGAGCTCTGAGCTCTGGTAGCATAGTGGCTAAGACACTTGCCTGCTAACCAGACAGCTGGCGGTTCAAACCCACCAGCCACTCCTCGGAAGGAAGGTTGGGCAATCCTACTTCCATAGTGATACTGCCTCGGAAACCCAAGGAGGGGTCACTATGAGTCGGGGCCGACTCGACGGCACATAACAACAACAACAAAGAAAAGTCCTTTATACAAGAAAAGCTTTGTGTATATCTTTTCATTGTTTGCTTCTTTTTCATTTTTTATTTTAATAAACATGCCTATGAAAGGCAAACATATATTAATATTTGATAAGGCTCAACTTATCAGTTATTTCTATCATTATTAAATCTTTTTGTATCTTATACAAGAATATTTATTTTTTCCAATACAGTTTTTTGAAATGAACCTCTTTTCTCCATTGAATTCCCTTGGGATTTTCATAAAAAGTCTCTTGGCCACATGTGTGAGGAATTACTTTTGGACTCCCTGTTTTGTTCCCTTAATATATATGTCTGTTCTTAAACTAAGGAGCTCTGGTAGCACAGTACCTAAGACATCTGACTGCTAACTAGAAGGTTGGTGGTTCAAACCCACCAGCCACTCCGCAGAAGCAAGACTGGGCAATCTACTCCTGTAAAGATTACTGCCTCAGAAACCCAACTGGGGTCACTATGAGTTAGAATCAACTCGATGGCAGTGGGTTTTTTTTTTTTTTTTTTAAATCCTTAAACTAATGCTGAACTCTCTTGATTACTTTACGGTAAGCTTTAAAATGAGGTAGAGTAAACCTTCCGACTTTACTATTCTTTTTCAAAAGTTTTTGGCTTTCCTGGAACTTTTTCATGTCTAGATAGATAGATAGTAAATATTTTAGACTTTGAAGACTACTTTCTTCTGTAACTATTCAATCCTGCCTTCACTGCATGAAAGTAGCCATAGATAACATGTATACAAATGGGCATGGCCATTTTCTTTAAAAAAAAAAAAAAAATTCATTAGGGATTTCATAATGGTGATTTTCTAGTTCTATTAGTCGTTCTGCCTTTTTTAATCAGAAAATCTATTAGTTAATTAATTAATCTTTCACCCAAGTTAGTATGTGTCTACCCTCTAGTTAGTGGTTTACTCTCCCTTTTCCTCCTACCCCTGGTAACCATCAAAGAATATTTCTTGTTTTGTGAAACCTTTCATTGACTTTTACTATAGTGGTCTCATACAATATTTGTGCTTTTGTGATTGACTAACTTCACTCAGCAGAGTGGCCTCTAAGTTTATCCACGTTGTAAGATATTTTACAGATTCATCATTATTCTTTAATGTTGCTTAGTATTCAGTTGTGTGTATGTACCATAGTGTGTTGATTTGTTCCTCTGTTGATGGGCATTTAGATCATGTCCATCTTTTTGTTGTTGTGAATAGTGCTATGATGAACATGCCAAAACAAACAAACAAACAAACTCACTGTTGTTGAGCCAATTCTGACTCATAGTGATCCCTCCTTGGGTTTCCGAGGAGGTATCTCTGCAGAAGTAGATTGCCCAGTCTTCCTTCTGAGGAGTGGCTGGTGGGTTTGAACCTCCAGCCTTCTGGGTAGCAGTCACATGACTTAGGCACTATTCAGCCAGAGCTTCTGTGATGAACATGTTGTTGTTGTTATGTGCCATCGAGTGAACGTAGGTGTGCATATATCTGTTTGTGTCCTGGCTCTTACTTCGCTAGGATATATACCTAGTAGTGGGATTGCTGGATCATATGGTGTGTCTATTTCCAACTTTTTAAGGAAGCACCATACATTTTTCACAGTGTTGCGCCATTTTACATCATCTCAGGTTCCACCAATCTCTGACTAGTGAGCCTCATCTTTTTTGATTCTGAATTTTGTTCCACATTTTTCTCCTTCTCTATCCAAGACCACCTAATGTGATCCCTTTCAGAGTAGTCAGTAATGGTATCTGTTGGGCACCATTTAGTTCTTCTAGGGTCATGGAAGCTAAGGTTCACGTGGTCCATTAGTCCTTTGGACAAATTGTTTCCATGTATCTTTGATTTTGCTTCACACTTCATACAGGAAGAGATCAATAGTTGCACCTTAGATGGCTTCTCACAAGCTTTTAAGGCCCCAGTCACTCCTCACTAAAGTAGGATGTAGAACATTGTTTGTGAACTGTGTTCTGCCAATTGACCTTGATGTCCCCCAAGACTATGGTCCTGAGACCCCAGGTCCGATGACTCATTCTCTCAAGGTTTTTAGTCATGGTTAAGAAGTTTTCATAATTTTGTCCCCTGTATGCTCTATTTTCATAGGTTTATTTATAGCATATGTAAGTACCTATGTAGATACATATATGTAGATATGTAAATACATATCTGTCAAACCTATATATATCTGTGGGTATAGTCTCATTCTTCTTCCCATAGTGGTTCAGCTTGTACGTCTATCTGTATCCACTTATAGATCATTGATTGTTGTTATTACTGTTACTGCAGAACTGTGTATGGATTAGTATTTACCTCTCTTGTCTTTAACTCTTGCATTCCTCCCAGTGTCTTCCTTTCCTTATGCTCAATTTTTTAAAAGAGGAATTTCCAGATTGAAGGTTGACTTAAATATTTTTGGTTTTGTTTTTAGTGAAAATAAACCAAATGTATGGTATAAAGTTCAAAAAGAACAAAATTAAAATATTTTCTGTATCAGGTACTCAGTTTTACTTCCCAGTGGAAATCCCTGCAGAAGCATTCTGTGTACTCTTCTAAAAATGTAGAGTTGGTTTTTAATGTGTTTTCATGTTGCCGGTCACTAAGGAGAAAGGATAATGTTCTTCTCATCTGACAATGATGGGTCAGAAAAAGTTCTGCTGGCTGAGAACCCCCATTGAGTAGCTGATCAGTCACACAGTCAATCCCAAGAGATTGCACATTGCTTAAAAGAAAGACTGTTGTTGTTGTTATGTGCTGTCGAGTCAGACCTGACTCATAGTAATCCTTCCTTGGGTTTCTAAGGCGGTATCATTACAGAAGTAGATTACCCAACCTTCCTTCGAGGAGTGGCTGGTGGGTTTGAACCACCAGCCTTCTGGTTAGCAGTCAAGTGCCTTAGGCACTACGCTACCAGAGCTCCTAAAAGAAGGACTGTTGTTGTTGTTGTTATGTGC
>NW_006921991.1:2111151-2113629 GCF_000298275.1 Orycteropus afer afer
TTGAACCACCAGCCTTCTGGTTAGCAGTCAAGTGCCTTAGGCACTACGCTACCAGAGCTCCTAAAAGAAGGACTGTTGTTGTTGTTGTTATGTGCCGTCGAGTCAGACCCGACTCATAGCGACCCCTCGTTTTCTCTCTCTGTTACAGGTCATTTTTCTGAAACTTCTTGTATACCTTTTCAAGACTATTAACAACACTGATAAGAAGCAATGATGTAAAGTGTCACGATTTTATATCCTGGAGGAGCTTACATGTATCATTTTGGTAACTGTCTGGTTACTGCATTGAGAGAGCTAGATGCCTTCTACATCATACATGTCCAATTTTAGATTTAGTTTCTTTTACTTCAAACTCCAGTATCCCCTCCACATTCAGGTGTTCCTACAAGCAGAGGAAATTGCTAGCTGCCATTGAGTCCAAGCCTAACTCATGGTGACCCCATGCGCAGTGGAATTGGACTGTTGGAATCCATAGGGTTCTCACTGGCTGATGTTGGGGAAGTAGATGCCCATGCTTTGATTCCTAGGAGACTCACTCACCATATAGAGTACAATTTTTTTTTCACATGATGAGACTATAGGCTCTTTTGTTGTTTTTCATATCTGAAGAGGCTGAAATGTTACGAAGCCGGGTAACTCTGTGTCTACACATGTGAGTAGTCTGCCTAAGCAATACCTGTCACATTACCAACTTGCAACATAGAGGTGAGCAGAATGTAATGGATGGGCACCCTTACTCTGCTTTCAGTGAAGGGTTATAGAATCTCAGATGTTTTGTGTAATTTTTGTATTCGGTGCCCAAAGTTCATACAACCCCAGGTTTTTCTAACTGGAGCCTTCAGTCATAGGTCTTTAGGCAGGGGAGTAGAGAAGTGGTCTGAGTAAGAGATGAAAAAGGGTCTAGAGAAAGTTAATGAGAGGCTGGAAGAGATAAATCTGGATCAGGGGAGGGACCACTAAGTTTCCAAGTATTAAGTGGTTTCATGGGGCCAAAGAGCAATATGTTGGTGTGGAGCCCATCCCTGACTTTAGTCAAGAAACTATTTGAAATGAAGATTCTAATGTGGATCATTCATATTGCCATGAAATTGAATGGCTAGATAGAGGCAAGGATATCCTAAGAGAGGATGACTAAGAAGCAGTGAATGAAGATGGAGGAGAAACTGGAAATCAGGAGCTGTGGAGATATGGTGATTACTGCTGAAAGGAGAAGAGGCTAGATTGAATCCACAGAAATGAAGAAGGATGTCGGGTTTGATGGTTAAGTGTTCTCTGGTCTCATGGATGGCTGAAAAATGGGGAGACCCATTTAATTTGAGGCATGGTGATCAGTTTGGGCATAGGGAGCAGTAGTCAATACTGATGGCTGATAAACTCTTCATTGTGCTGTGGGTGGGAAGATGTGGAAGTCTTTAACTGAAATTCCTTGTAAAATCCAGTAGATCACCATCGGAAACCAACTTCTCCGAAAGAGCTTAGGTATAATAACCCAGAAGTAGGGAGTGGGGGGCGGTAAATTCAGAAAGTACCACTCCTGGTCTTTTTCCCCTTCTGTCACCATCTTTAGTGAATAGTGCCTAAGGCATTTGAATGCTAACTAGAACACTGGTCGTTCAAACCCACCATCCACTTTACTTGCCTACAAAGACCGGACAATCTATTTCTCTTAAAATTTACCACCTTGGAAACCCAATGGGGGTCACTGTGAGTCAGAATCAACTCGATGGCAGTGAGTTTGGTTTAGTTTTTGGTTTTAGTGAATCTGTATTGTATTTGCCCTGTGTGGAGAGGATAGCAAGCCTTTGTGAAAGGCACAAAGAGGAATTGCTGCTCTCGGCAACTTACACGTGGAGAACATTGAGACGAACATTCTCCATTGTAATAGAAAAGAACAAGGAATTTCTCAAGACCAGAAGATGCATTAATTGGGATATTTTACAGTGCATGTTGTCTTTCCCCATTAAAAAAAAGGCAAAATATATCTTTTACAAAATAACATATACCCTCAAAAAGTGCCATTTAGGAAATCACATGATTAAAATAGGTGATTTCTTGGGTTCATCTTTTTTTTCCTTAATATTTAAATGAGTTTTCTTCCTCTCCATTTGGTGTGATTTGATGCCTTTTTGTATGATATAGAAAGAGGAGGGGGGAATGGGGAACTGTTTTAGTACAGGAAAATGAGAACATGCAAAATGAGTAATGAAAGACTCACCATTTGTTCCCATGGTAAGGATTTAATTTACAGTTTGGACATCCTAAAGAGAATTTACAGCCTTAAGTGGACTCTCTACTTCCTCCTGAGACTTGCTATTAAACTAAAGTTAAAATGAGTAAATGAATGAATGAATGAATATGAATGGTAGCAAACCAGACTGAATTGAACTTTGCTCCTCCAGACCAGAAATTGTTCTATAAAAAGATTTGTTTTAAAGGAATGTTTCCTCAACCTGTCCTCACTCTAAACTTGAAGCCTTA
>NW_006921991.1:2113734-2129059 GCF_000298275.1 Orycteropus afer afer
GAAGGAAGGTTGGGCAATCCTACTTCCGTAGTGATACTGCCTCGGAAACCCAAGGAGGGGTCGCTATGAGTCGGGGCCAACTCGACGGCACATAACAACAACAACAACAACAACAAGTCAAAGTATGTTCATGTCAAGTGGAGATGGTTGTCATATAGCTGAGAAATGTGAATATCTCAGAAATCTGTACAATTTTAAAACTATGATACACTTAAGTAAATAGTTCTAAGAGTAGTAAGGAAAAAATAGAACATTGAAACTTTTGGGGCATGGTTTTCATCACACATCTTCCTTTTGAGAAACTATTATAATTAGATTTGTGTCTGAAAAGGAAGGTGCCCTGGTGGTACAGTGGTTAAGTGCTTGCTGCTGACCAAAAGGTCGACAGTTTGAACCCACTGGCTTTTCCTCAGAAGAAAGATGAGGCAGTCTGCTTCCATCAACATTTACAGCCTTGGAAACCCTATGGGGCAGTTTTACTCTGTCCTCTAGGGTTCCAATGAGTTGGAATCGACTCCATGGCAATGAGTTTGGTTTTTTGTTTTGTATTCTTTTGGTGTCTAAAAAGAGTCTTTATTTGTGAAGAACTAAGGAACTGCTAGAAAACTGAGAAAAATGAAGCTATGGATCCTATGCAAATATATCAGGCTCCTTACGTCAATACTTCAAATACTGGGAAGGGAAGACCCTATAATAAGCATTATCTTTGATCATACTTGGAAAACAGTTTCAGAGTGAAGTTATTGTTAACTTTTTTTTCCCCAGTCCCTTTCAGATGTATTAATCAGGGATAAGTTCAGCTAGGACAGCAGGAAATACATTCTTTGACTTAGAAAACATTTGATAAACTGTCTCAGTATTTTATTTGGAACACCATTAATTGGAAATGACTTTATGTCATCTGTGTAGTCACTGAGAATATGAACTGATGAATAACTATAAGTAAAGGGTGGTGATAAATGGCAAGGAATGTTCTATATGGGTGGTGTCTTGTGAATTGCTGTCATGACTCATTTTACATCTGCTGTATTTAAACATTCTTATTAATGACTTGGAAAAGGAAATATAATGACACACACAGGGAAGCTGTATGTGATCCCGAGTTAAGAGCTATCTCAGATCAAATCAGATCTTACAGAAAGCCATCAATAATATGGAGAGGTAGGACTATCATTTTTAGTTACATTAGTATACATTTTTTTTAATTCTAGTTTTTTTTTTTTTTTTTTTTAGTATTAAAGTTACAGCTGGTCATTGCAGAAATACTGGAAGGTAGAAAATGGTATAAAGAAGGAAAGTACAAAAGCACCAATAATATAATCACCCTGGGGCAAGGGGCAACCACTGTTAACATTTTTTAAAAATTAACTTTGATTTTTTGCCATACATTTTTAACTGTTGAGATCATACCACGCTCAGTTTTTTTCCACACACACTAACTTTGTATCTTTTTTCACTTGGCATCATATAAAATTTCCCATGTTACTGCAAACATTCTGTAAACATCTTTTTAAAAAGGCTGTTACTGCTCAGTGTTAAGGATCTTGATACCTAGAGGATTTGAGAGAACTGAAATTTGGGGGGTTATGTTGATTGCCACCAGCCTTCTCTTTAAATCTCCTGTATTGTTGCTGAGAACACAATACTTTATTGACAACATAAAGTGAAAGTACCCCAGAAAAGCATTTTTGGCTTGTGGGCTGCCTAGTGGTAGGCATTCTCCAAAGATGTGTTGAAATTAACGTGCTCCATATGGGATCTGAACAGGATTCCAGTCTCCCTTCCTTTGCTGATACTGAAAGAAGCCTTTAAGAGCAGCCTCTGCGGTGGGCCTGGCCACTGCCAGGTAGACGCTTGCGAATTCAGCTTTTCACATTGAAGTGCCTGTCAGTAATTTCCACTCGTGGCTTTAGAAATCTGTACCACATGAATTTATGCCTTGGGAGGAGTATCTGTTAGGCCCAGCAATTTAGGATTTTTCCCTCTGTTGTTGAGTGGGTGCCAAGCTTTGTAAAAGATGGCTTTGGGTAATTTTCTTTGGTGGTGTGTTTGCTCCTGAGTATCAAAATTCTAAATAAAAGGCTTTCTGTCCTCTGACAACAGAGGCCGTTTTTTCCAGACACACGCCTTGTTGTTTTTCCGTCGTTAACAGTAGATAGCAGTTTGAATGCAGCTAGAAGCGGTTGGCATGGGCTGGCCCTTGAGGGGCTCCTCTGACAGGCTTCCGGCCACTCACTGTAGGGTGCCCCCTTAAAGGAAGCTTGAGTGACCTGAAAGCTCTGGGGGTCCTTGGCTTTGGGCCTCCTTATCTCTCCTAGTTCCTTCCGTCTGCTTTTCCTCCCAGGTGATGACTAGATGGGTGGTGCTTATTCTCGTCCTTTCTCCTTTTCAGCATTTCCACCTTCCTCGTAACAGGTCTCTGCTGTGTAAATGTCTTCTGAAATTACTTCTTGCTTTCCAGTCCCCAGACAAAGGCACAGGGCAGTTAACCTGGTGTTTGAAAAAGCTGTTATAATCGAAACAGTAATTCTTTGTAATTAGAATTGATAAACATACATTATGATGATGGATTTTTTTTTTTATTCAGTAAAATTCAATAACAGTAGTAAGGGCTAAGCACTTTGCATACTTTTTTTTTGTTTAATCCTCCTAGAAAATCTATCAGGTACAGATTATCACCTCCATGTCAGATGAGGAAACGGAAGTAACTTGCCCAGGGTCATACAGCTGGTGAAGTTTGTGCTCTTTGCAGCTGTTCCTGCTTAATACTCATTCACTCCTCCTGCTGGCTGCGACTGTGAAAGGGGAATGGGCTTATTTGCTTCATCGTTACGTGCCTCCTTGTGGCGGTTATGCTCTTAGTTCCATTGAGTTACCTCCAACTCACAGTGACCCCGCGTCCAACAGGAGGAAGTGTCGCCCGGTCCTGTGCCGTCTTCACAACCACTGCTGTGCTTCAGTCCATTCTTGCGGCCACTGTGTATTTTAAGTGCGTCATGCCTAAGGCATTTGGCTGCTAACAGGAAGGCTGGCAGCTCAAATCCACCAGTCACTCCTCGGGAGGAAGATTGAACAAGCTATTTCCGGAGAGTTACCACCTCGGAAACCCTAGGAGGGGTCGCTATGAGTCGAATTGACTTGACAGCAGAGAATTTGGTTTGGTTTAGTTCAGCCTAGGAGCTCACCTTTCAGCACTGTATCAGGCAGTATTATGATCCATAGGGTATCCACTGGCTAATTTTTAGAAGTAGTAGTCTGTCTTAAGGAGCTCTGGTGGCACAGTGGGTAAGGCATTTGGCTGCTAACTAGAAGATCGGCAGTTAAAACCCACCAGGTACTCCATGGGAAGAAGATGAGGCAGTCTACTTCCATAAAGATTTATAGCCTTGGAAATGCTATGGGGGCTGCTATGAGTTGGAATCAACTCGATGGCAGTGGGTTTTTCGTTTTTTTTTTAAGTAGTCTGTCTTGGTCCGGAAGCTCCACTGAAACCTGTCCACCATGGGTGACCCTGCTGGTTTGTGAAATACTGATGGCATAGCTTCTAGCATCACAGCAACACACAAGCCACCACAGTACCACAGACTGACAGACAGGTGGTGGGTTACATCCCTAGCACCTAGAAAATGCGTCACACACAGAACTTTCCGCATAAATCTCAATAGTTTTGATGGCTGTTGAAATAATTTGTTGTTGACTGATGTAAATTAAGAATATTCAGCCCCTCTAATCTGCAGGGTAAGCCAGTGGAAATTATAGTTGTTAGGCAAACAAATATGGCTAGTAAGTCATCCCAAGGGGGGAAAAAAAAAAAGAATATTCAGCCTCTCCAATGTACAAGGCAAAGATGATCGAGACACAGTCCAGTACTTACAGTCCAGTGGATTCAATAGACATGTACATAAAAAGCCATCCATACAAGACACAGGATAGTGAGTGCCATTCTAGAGTTACAGAAAGTTCAGTAGGAACATGGGGGAGGGGAATGAGAATTCTGGAAGCTGGAATCTAGGATATTTTCTGGTGAGTCTCACAATTTGGATTCAGCCTTTGTTACGTATGTGTAAGTAACTAGTACATGGAGTGCCCTGAGCCTGATTCGGTCTCTCTTCTAGGAGCTCCATGCTTGAAGCACTTCTGGGTCGTCTTTCTAAGTATTCTCCTGTACATCCAGAAAATCTAACAACCGTGTTCCTGACCTCTGGGTATATTTAGGCAGTTCCAGTGTGAGTGTGTGATGTGAACTTGTTCTTCCTAATAAAAACGAAATATAAAATAATATCATTCAGAGTCACCGTAAGCAACTTCGGATCAGGGCTCTGAATCAGTCCATGTGGGGTGGACATGTAAATTCTCAGCCTGGGGTGGAATTGGAATGAACCCCGACTTTAGCTGTAATCTACTGTGCTCTTCTGTAAAACAGAGGAGCCCAGTTGATTAAAATAAGGAAGAAGTGTTATTCTTTGGGAGTCTGTAGAACAGGTGATGAAAACAAAGAATCAGTCGTACAATATTAAAGCTGGGGCTGTTGTCCATGAACAGATTTAGAAATTGTCCTTATGTAGGTGGCAGGTTCTCTTTATTAGCAGGGGAATAAGGAGTGCTTCAGATGAGAACAAGGTGAAAGAATGCAGCAGGCTGCCATGAGATGCAGAGGGTCTTGATATGGGTGGGTTGGTTCCATAATTCACCTCACTAGATGCTGTCTACAGCCCTGATTATTTTGTAATTGAGTATCAAGTATCAGGATATCAGCACCCCATGAGTAATTTCTTGCCATTCCAATCAGCGTTCCTAGGCACAGAAAGGCTTTTAGGGAGAACAGAGTATGCCTTAAGCCTTTTAAGTAGCAGTTTTACTTCAAAGCAAAACATTGCTCCAAGTATTACTGCTATTCTGATTGAAACGATTCCCTTTCCCTTTCTTGGGTTCAAGAACAGAAGAGCGCTTCCCTGCAGATTTCTTTTGGAGAAGGAAATTTCCCATTTTTGTCTCTAGCCCAAGACATTTTCGGAGACATACTTGACTAAACTGTTTACTTTAAATTTGTCAGATTAGAAAGATGCTTTCCCATACGTGTCAAGAACTGCTTACGTGTCAGTCTTTTTAAAAAGTGTTTTCACTTTCAAATGGTAGATTGATTGGTGTTTTAACAGTAAGCCAACTATTAAAAATGATCACAGGCTTATTGTTTCTCCGCTGAACTTTACCCCGCCAACATCAGAGCGCTCGGAAAGGGACGGGTTCTCTGTACCGCTTCCCCCAGCTGCCATATCTGTATCTTTTGACTCTGTAATCAGAGTCTGAACTTAGTATTATTCTTTGTACATAACTGGAACTCAGTAACTATGTGAAATGCAAATATGTAGACCCAAGAATATAACAGAATTTGAATTTTTTAAAAAATTTTCCAACTATATTTAAACCAATCCACACCATTGATTTATCCCTTTGGTGACCATGACATATGGATAGGTAAGCACTTTAAATATTTCTCAGTCCTCTGTCCTCTTCTGCATCCTTAGTTTCACTACTTTGGTTGGATTATTGAATCATCCTCCTAATTGGTCTCCTTGACTTTTGCACATTCTTTCTTTTCTTCTCCATTCTTCTCGTTACCACCAGATCGTTGGTCGTACAGTCACAACTTTGATCATGCCATGCCTCTGCTTGCTTTTTATGACCGCCAATTGCCTTTAAGAGAAAGTGCAAACCATATAACATTGGCCTCAACTTCCCTTTCTGGCCTCCTAGCCTCAGTTGCTCCCCCTCCCTTTGTCACTTATTGAGAGTGCCCCACTCCCTGTGCCTAGAAGTCCTTCTTCTCTGCACAGCTAATGCCCTTTCACACATTCTTGCCTTTGCTTTTGCTTTTCTTGAGCTAGAATACCCTTTCCACCCTTCTTGACCATTCCTCAAGTCCCATCGTTGCTGTGAGGCCCATTTCCCCAGGGAGCCTTGTCAGTGACCCCCTTTTCCTCTTCCCTGTGAACCTTGACTTTAGTGTTTATCCCTCTACACTTTTAATGAGGCTCTTTGGTGCTAAATTCTGAAGTCATGAAAGATCCAGGACCCTGCCACTCCTGTCTTTGTGTGCCCAGCATCCAGTCTAGGTCAAGGCTCAGGATACTTCCAGAAAAAGAATGCCAAATGAACGAATGAATGGAACAAACTTCCATTTTAGACATGTTGTAGAAAGAAAACTGAATAAAAGGTGGCTTTGTCCTCAAGTATCCCATACATGTCAAAATGTCACAGACAAGTGTGGGATGTATGTTAGTGAACATCCTCAAAAGTTGCTTCATTTGACCGATTGGACTGTAGTGGAACTTTAAAGAGTAATGAGATTCAAATATATTGCGGGAGGAGGTACCATCCCTAGGTAAGGGGAACAGCCTGATGTCATAATTAAACAAATCAAAGTATTTTACACCCAGAAAGAATCTTAGTAGGTTAGTTGGGTTGTTCAGTGTCACATACTTTATAGGAAAATTAGGACTTGATCTACTTGTGTAAAGCATCTTTCATGTTAAAGCACTGGCCAAACCGACCCCAAACCAGCCCCATCATCCTTGCTCCTGCCATACTAGCCTTTTCTCTCCCTTATCCACATTCTTCTTAAATTCCCCACATGCATCTAAAAGGAAAACATTATTAATCAAAAAAATAAAACTAATCCTCTGGTAGAAGGAAGGTTTGAGATTTCCTTTTATTTACCATAACAATGGAAAGCGATCTTTTAAAGTATAATGGCAAATTGCATTTTGGCAAAGTGGTATATGAAATGAAAATCTGCTTTGGCTTGTTCATCCTGTGTGAATCAGATGATCCTACAACAAAATAGCATGCAGGCTCCTCTCTCAGGAACAACAAGGGTAAGATGTAAACAGTGTTTTCATATATTGTCAGATATTTGGAGAGCCGCCTTCTATGATTTTAATATTGTCTGAAAATACATTCTCCACCTCAATGAGCACTTAAGTCGGTTTTGATTCTGTCTTCAACACTGTTTCCCCAACATGAGTGGTAGCCCTTACTAAAGCTTTAAAAAAGTCCTTTGTTTCAACAGAGAAAAAGAATCCTACCCTTCATGTGACTTTTTAAAATAATTCTTTATTTGAGTTCCAGTTTTTTAGGGTATAGTCTCTAGAGGTATTCAAAAAGCAAACAAATGAACCAAATGATCAGATCCTGGCAGAAGTTAAAGTGAATGATAAATGATAGAATTTGGCTCAGATTTTCAGATACACCTCTCCTAACACACACACACACACACACACACACACAATGTGTATGATAAACAGATATAAACCAGATCTCATATGCACGTGTTCAGTAGAATGATAGATACTGAAGTTTTATTGGACATATTGAAAGAGTAAACCCTGAAAAACCTACTGGGAGCGTCTGTGATGGGATCAGGTGTTTTGTGTTCAGAGAAAGTTTACAATTAGTCTTGAAAGCACATGGTAAGATAAGAGCTGTTGGGAGACAGGACAAATTGTGGCAATTGGAAGTAAAGCCTTGAATTTCATCTGGACTTTGGAAATTTACATAAACAGACACGATGGTGCATGCTTTGGTAGTAAGGGGTGATGGTGAAAGGTGATGAAAAGTTGAGTCTTGTGGGAGATCAAATGAAGGAGATTGAATATGGGAATAGGATCCTTGTCTAGAACGCCACTGCAATAACCCATGGTAGTAATGAGGCTCTGAGTTGGGGTTCAGGTTGAGAGGTCAGAGAGGAAGGGACAAATCTGAGAACAGAGCCTTGGTGATGGGTTAGATAGGAGGAGGTGCACTGAAAGGGTAACCAAGGATGAGTTCTCAGTTGTGAGCCCAGAGATACAGATGATGCGCCAGAATGGAGGTGTTAGGAAGAGCAGGTGAAGATTCTCACCCAGCTATGCCAGACGGTTGTGTTAATAGGTATCACTGAAGTAAGAATTCTATCATGAGATAAGTTTGGAATACACGGAGATAAAGTTAAACGGTAACTATAGGACTTCTCATAGCCTTTAATGTGCTACTGTGCATTGCTTAAACCAAGTATTCAGTATTTCTCAAATTTACCAGATAATGGGATTATGTGTTTGGGAGGTTGCTTGACTGGTGGGACATCTTGGGGAACACGCTTTGGAAAGTGATTTCAGGACAAGAGAATGGTTGTGTGCGTATACATCTGGGTGATGATGGCCAGTCCAAGTGAAGATCTCTTGATCATAATAGATAGCAATCTTGAAAGAATGTGAGGAAGCAGGCTGGTATGAGTCTTTGGAAGTCATGTGCACAGAGGCTTTTATTAGAAACATGGCTGGAGTGGGATTCTTTTTATAGCTACCAATAATTAATAGGAGGTTGGAGGTGTGTCTGTGTGGGAACAAGAGGAAGTAAGGCAGGGGCAAAAGAGTCCCAGAAAAACAGACAATGTGCTGTTCCCAGAGACCAGGTTGAAAAGAGCTGATATATAACTGACTCTGACAGAGGGACTCTAAGAGGCAGAGAGGCCCTCAGATTTGCCAAACAGGATATCTCCTGTTGTGTTATGTGTTAGGATGCTAATGGTAGGGCAAGGAGTGAATGGATGTTATCCTAAAACTGCATGCTCCGTTCCATCAACATTTATTGACCGCTCATTTTGTGGAGATAAGAGAAAACAGAATATCTAGGTCCTGCTCTCAAGGAGGAAGAGAAAGTGGGAGAAAGGCAATTAAACTTACAATAACTATATCACAACTACATTTGTTACAGTTGATAAATGCTTTGAAAGCAGCCACAAATCTATCGAAGTCTTTAACTGTGATTGGACAAAGAAGTTTAATATAACTGAAATCATCTCTCTAACTTTTCTGAGACAACCAGGGAAATAAACATGTGCCCGACAATAAAAATAAAAACCGTGCCCAATTTCATAATCAGAAAATTGCTTTTTAAATTTTATTTTTTTCTTGTATCCAAGATTTAAAATAGACTCTAAAGCATATCTCTTGCAGGAAGTTGGACTTGACATAGTGGTACGTGAGGTGTTTAAAGGTAATGCTTGTCTCTGGAGTGAAACTACAAATATATGTGTCTTCCACTTTACGTTTTATTTTTAGAATTTTAAGTTGTGCTTTACTCTAGCATATCTTCTGTTGCTATCAAATAGCTTAAGCTGGGCCAAATGTGGGAGAGTTGACAGTTGCTAATGTAAATTTCACAGCGAGTAGACAAGCCTGCCATTAGAAGTGCACAAGGCACTCCATTGTAAAGACACTCCTTTGTGCTATTTCTGTTCTGGCTCTGACATGAGCTGGCTAGTGGGGCTTCTGCTTTGCTCCTACTGCTCCCTGCTGTGAGCCAAGAATACTTTTCATAATGCCACCAGTCATAGGTACTCATGAAAGGAGCATGTTTGTCAGTGCCTCTGGTAGAAAGAAGCATAAGAAGTTTGCAGTGAGTTTTAACATAGTTTGTGTATTTTCCTGAATTGTGAGGATAAAAGAAAACTGGAAGGTTGCTATGGGCCTGTGTCGATCCTCTTTTGTTCCTCGTCCCATCACTGCCTTCTGTGTCTGTCTCTCCATAGCCTTTGTAAGCCCCGGATCTGGGTTAGGCACTCTGAGCTGTTTGGCAGCCTCAGCACACCACTCTGGAGAACCCCATGTGTTGCTCTTTCAGAGTCGAGAATAACGTTCAGATTTCTCCTACCTTTCCTTTGGCTTTCGGGTCTCACACTTAATGGACACCAATAAATCTGTACTGTATAGAAAGGCAAGGAGTCCTGTCAGACACTCGCCTTGTAAAAGGAATACCTTCAAAGAGCTATCCTTTATTTTATGTTTTACTGGCTGTTTTAAAATTCATCTCTTAAGTTTGTCTTTGTGTGAGCACCTGATTAATGTCTAAGTAAAGCTTCTGACCATCACCTTCTTCTAGAATACTTATGAAAAAGCCTGGCCTGTCAACAGGAGGGTTTCACCAGCTACTAAAATGCAGGGAGATCTCTCTCTCTTTCTCCTCCTCCCCACTGAACCTGGTTACTTTTGTGATATGAGTTGTGTGTGGTTTTCCTGGAGAGACTTTCAGAGATGGGGCATAAACTTTCTTTTCCTTAGAATTGCCTATAAGTAGGCCTTTCTCTACTCAAAGGAATTTGCATCTGAATTAGAATAAAGTCAGAGGAGTGATTTTTATACCACAGATTTCAGTAGGATCCTGGGCTGATGCTCCAGTAGTCACAAATAGAAACAGATACATTAGTCATTAGGGAATTGGATTCCACTGGCCTAGAATCCAGTGATTTTCTTTCCTGTAAGCCTTGGTTTCTTCATTTTGGCACAGAAAAAGAAAAAAAGTACTTGCTCCACTTAATGAAGTCATTCAGTAGCTCTATACGAAAAACCAAACTCCCTGCCATCAAGTTGGATCCAACTCATAGCGACCCCTCCTTGGATTTCCGAGGCAGTATCACTACGGAAGTAGATTGCCCAGCCTTCCTTCCGAGGAGTGGCTGGTGGGTTTGAACCGCCAGCCTTCTGGTTAGCAGTCAAGTGCCTTAGGCACTATGCCACCAGAGCTCCCATTAGCTCTCTGTACCGATGCTAAGGGACTGTCACCAGAACTTACAGAGCTAAGAGTGCATACGATGCTCCATTTTACAGAAACCCTCCCTAAAAGAGCAATTTAATATATTTGACAATAGCTAAAGGAAGAGGGACTTTTGTTAATAAATGTTCAAATTAATGTATTTTCAGAGTTATTTATAAAAAATAACCAGGCTTTAAATTGAGGTTGGGATGTGGTAGGAGACACACCTTGACACCAGCCTGGTGATTGCTGTGTGCCAACGGAGGTTGAATGCAATGATCTGCTTATAGAAGTTTCAGCTCTAGCCAACCATCTGTGTGTACATTTGCTCCCAGACCAAGCAGTGTCTTACCAGTTGGGGGCCATGCAGACTAGACAGATGTGGATGTGTGGATTAGGGACTCTTTAGTCACAGTGTAGAGGAGAAGAGGAAGTGTTGGATCGAGCTATGGAGAGGAACCCAAGTGTGTTCCTTCAGAAGGCATATGGAGAATGGACCTGTTTGCAGATCTCTTAGAAGATGAACGAGCTGTATCCTGTGCAGCATCGAGGCAGCCCCTAAGGCAAGGCTGGTGCTTGTCCTGGATAAGGCATCTTCCATCTGCCATGCAGGAGTGCAGGAGTTTGATCCTTTGTCCAGGATACCTGGAGTGGAGATCTTAAATCCACTTCTGTAGCCATCACAAGTGTGAAGTCCTTCTTTATTGCCTACCCAGTGGATGAGAGGCAGATGGATGTGACTCTCAGTTTTCTGTCCACTTCAGCCTGCAGCATAGCTGACGTTCAGTTATACTTGACCTATGTGACTGTGTGTGTATTATGTGTGTGCCTTGTTTTCATGATGCACACCCTTTAAAATGTGGCCTTCTGCTTATTTTAAGCCCAGTGGACCAAAGATGTGTTCAGAGGTAGAGGAAGCCGCCAGGCTAGTGGAAGAGCAGTAATTTATTGTCTTGATCTTTGCTCCTACATCTAGAGGAATGGCAGGCTTCCAGCACATGAGGGCAAGAGGTTCTTGACTGGGGGCGGGGGGAGGAAAGGAGTGAGAGGGCTTGAGGTGGACACAGAGATAGGGAGCACTGCATGCTTGCAGTGCTTAGGCGCCAGGGTTGCTAAATGTTGTTGTATGCATAGGATAGTCTTCTACAACAGAAAAAAAAAAAAAAAAAACTCCCATCTCAAATGCCAGTTATTGGGAGCACTGGGAAGAAACAATAGGGCCTAGCCATCCCCGAAGGTTACTACAGTTATAAAAATCTGTCCATGGTGGCCTTCAGGTTGGTCTGAGCCCATAAAGGCTAAACACAGCCTTCCATTTTTGGTTCAAATATTGACTGATGCAGGAAACATCAAAAGAAGATGGAAGGAATACACAGAGTCACTGTTCCAAAAAGAACTGGTCAATGCTCATCTATTTCATGAGGTGGCATATGATCAAGAACCAATGGTATTGAAGGAAGATGTCAAAGCTGCACTGAAGGAGTTGGTGAAAAACAACGCTCCAGGAATTGACAGAATACCCATTGAGATGTTACAACAAACAGATGCCACATTAGAGGCACTTGCTCATCTATGCCAAGAAATTTGAAAGACGGTTACCAGGCCAACTGACTGGAAGAGATCCATATATTTGTACCCATTCCAAAGAAAAGTGATCCCACAGAATGTGGAAATTATCAAACAATATCATTATTATCACACACAAGTAAAATCTTGCTGAAGACGATTCAAAATGATTGTAGCAGTACATTGACAGGGAACTGCCAGAAATGCAAGTTGGATTTAGAAGAGGACATGGGATGAGGGATGTCATTGCTGATGTCAGATAGATCTTCACTGAAAGCAAAGAATACCAGAAAGATGTTTATTTGTGTTTTATTGACTGTGGAAAAACATTCGATTGGGTGGATCATAACAAATTATGGATAACATTGAGAAGAATGGGAATTCCAGAACACTTAATTGTGCTCACAAGGAACTTATACATAGACCAGGAGGTGGTCATTCGAAGGGAACACGGGGATAGTGTGTGGTTTAAAATCAGAAAGGGAGTATGTCAGAGTAGTATCCTTTCACCATACTTATTCAGTCTGTATGCTGAGCAAATAATCCAAGAAACTGGACTATATGAAGAAGACCATGACATCAGGATTGGAAGAAGAATGATTAATAACCTGCGATATGCAAGTGACACACCTTGCTTGCTGAAAGTGAAGGTGACTTGAAGAACTTACTGATGAAGCTTAAAGACTACAGTCTGCAGGATGGATTACACAACATAAAGAAAGCAAATATCCTCACAACTGGACCAATAAGCAGCATCACGATAAATGGAGGAAAGATTGAAGTTGTCAAAGATTTCATATTACTTGGTTCCAAAATCAACATCAATGGAAGCAGCCGTCAAGAAACCAGATAATCCTTTTCTATTTCCCTAAAGGTCTATAATAATTAAGTGGGCATTGCTTTATACATGTGTGAACATGTGCACATACAAATGTGTATGTATGCATATATCTCATTTAGTTGTCTCTCTGTATAATTTTAGATAGCAAAAGCAGTACATTAAAGATGGAAATGGACAATTTAAAAAAAATCAGATGACATATTGCACTGGGCACATCAGCTGCGAAAGACCTCTTTCAAGTGCTGAAGAGCAAAGATATCTCTTTGAAGACTAAGGTGCTCTTAACGCAAGCCATGGTATTTTTGATCACCTCATATGCATGTGAGAGCTGGACAATGGATACGGAAGACCGAAGAAGAGTTGATGCTTTTGAGTTGTGGTGCTGGCGAAGAATACTGAAAATACCATGGACTGCCAGAAGAAGGAACAAATCCATCCTGGAAGACAGCCGGAATGCTCCTTGGATATGAGAATGGCCAGACTTCGTCTCACCTACTTTGGTCACGTTGTCAAAAGGGACCATTCCCTGGAGAAGGATGTCATACTTGGTAACGTGGAGGATCAGCGAAAAAGGAGAAGGCTCTCAATGAGATGGATAGGCACAGTGGCTGCAACGATGGGCTCAGGCATAGCAGCGATTGTGAGGCTGGTGCAGGACTGGGCAGTGTTTTGTTCTGTTGCACATAGGATTTGCTATAAGTCGGAGCTGACTCGACAGCACCTGACAACATTTTTGATTCAAAAACTGTCTGGCCACCCACCCATCCTTTTGGTACTCTGTTGGTAAAGGTCTCATGACTACCCTGTGCAGCCCTTCTCTTCCTCAGCAGTGGTGTCACATTGTCTCCTCTAGTAACTCCTCTAGTCTCTCTGAACTGACTCACTGAGGAGTGATGACAGGTCTCTCTACCAGTGAGAATAGAGAAGGTCGAAGGAGTTTGGCAGAAGGAAAAAAAGAAGAGTGCAAAAATATTTTATAATTTATGAGAACAGGCATCCAAATTTTTAACTCAGGAAAGGGCATATCATTAATACTCGTGCAATACCTGCTACAGTCTAGGTCTCTGGTTCTCGAACTTGAGCATGCCTCAGGCTCAGAGGGCGTGTTCCAGCAGAGGCTGCTGGGCACCTTCCCCAGAGTTTCTGATTCTGTCAGTCTGGATGGGGCCTGGGAATTTGCATCTCTGACAAGCTCCCAGATGCCGCAGGTACTGCTGGTGCTACTGGTCCAGGGACTACACAGGTCTAGGTGTAGGTTCTAGATAAAAGGGAAACACCCAGACAATTTCTGTCTCAGGAATACCTGGACGGCTAGGCTGGGAGGGGAGGAACAGGCAGCCCTCCATTCTTTTTTTTTTTTTTTTTAATTGAATAAAATTCACATAATGTTATCGTTAGCTCTTTGAAAGTGAGCAGTTCTGGCATATAGTGTATTCATGATGTCGTGCCACCACCACCTCTATCTAGTTCCAAAACAGTCTCATTTTATCATCCTCAAAGGAAGCCCATACCCATCCAGGCTTTATTCCCCATTACCTTCTCAGCCTCCGCCCCTGGCAACCACCAGTCCGCTTGATTTTTCTATGGATTGAACTGTTCGGAACATTTCATATAAGTGGAGTCATACAAGATGTGACCTTTTGTGTCTGGCTTCTTTCATTTAACATGATGTTTTCAACTTCCGCCATTCTTTTTAGTCATGGCCCATTGAAATGGAAGGGCGGAATTAGGGTCCCAGAGCTCCCTCTCAGAAGAGTGTACTGTCAGCTTCCCCCTACCCCTGTAGAAGTCAGTGTGGTGTGTTTCCCAAAATCAACAGGAAGAAAAACAGATTCAGCTTGCTTTTTCCTGCCTTCTGTATAGAAGTAAGTGTATTTAACAAGTGGCCATCCTTTTCTTTTTTATTGTGGTAAAAAGAAATATAACAAAACATTTGTCATTTCAACATTTTGTACGTGTGTAATTCAGTGACTAGGAGCTCTGGTGGTGTAGCGGTTAAGGCATTTGGTTGCTAACCAAAAGGTCAGTGGTTCAAACCCATCAGCCACTCTGCTGAAGAAAGATGGGGCAGTCTGCTTCTGTAAAGATTTGCACCCTTAGAAACCTAATGGGGGGGTCGCTGTGAGTTGGAATCAACTTGATGGCAGTGAGTTCAGTTTTGGGTTTGTTAATTAAGTGGCATTAATTACATTCATCATGCTGTGCAACCGTCACCACCCTTAACAGAGACTCATTGCCCCATAAACAACAACTCCCCTGTCCCCCTTCCTCCCGCCCACCCCTGGCAACCACTAATGAACTGTGATCATTTTACGTTTGCCTGTTCTAGATATTTCATGTAAGTGGGAC
>NW_006921991.1:2129159-2132828 GCF_000298275.1 Orycteropus afer afer
TGTAGCATGTATCAGGGCTTCGTTTCTCTTTATGGAGGTAGTTTTTCTTGCTTTCCATTAGCTTGAATGGACTAGTTAGCTGGGTCATCAGAGATGAGGAGCAGTACTTTTTTTTTTTTTTATCATTTAAGGGGAAATTGTAAGAATATACATCCTGCACAGGTTACTCTAAAGGAAGGCATGGCTTAAGGCTCAAACCATTGGATGTCTAATTTCCTTTTGAAAGCAAACGAAGTTCAGCTTGGAATAATGTTTCCTCTTGCATATCCTGGGAGCTCTGGTAGCATAATGCCTAAGGCACTTGACTGCTAACCAGAAGGCTGGCAGTTCAAACCTACCAGCCACTTCTCAGAAGGAAAGTTGGGCAAGCTACTTCCGTAGTGATACTGCCTCGGAAACCCAAGGAGGGGTCGCTGTGAGTCAAGTCAGACTCAAGGGCACATAACAACAACAACAACAGCATTACATATCCTGGTGTCTCCTCTCCCCTGTCACTAATCACCAAAGTACATTATGTTTTTGATTTCTTCTTCCTAATGTGTTAGCAATAGTGATTCTTTATTATTCTCGTCTCCAAAAGAAAAAAGAGAGAGAGAGAGATTGGCAGGGATGGTTGGGGATGCTATTAGAAGTGTAAAAGGGAATGCAAGCGATTCTTGGAGAGCTTCTATTTTTAGTGTCAATGCCTGATTTTTCAAGATAATCCTAAGAACAGCTTTTCATCAAATTTGACCTTATGGCAGAGTAACATCAAGCTTTTTTCCTCCCTGATGTTTTCTTGGAATCATAAAATGTTATTAGTTTGAATACTTAGCAGTGGAGGGGCGGGATGTTATTTTGGGTTTCATTTTTTTATCTAATGTAGAAAGCCCTCCAGCACTAAATAAAAATGTAACCGTGTGAAATATAAAGGCTTTCTGTCACAAATGTCTTTAAAAATTCATGAAGGGCTGAGGATTTGATTTATCTTACCCTCTTTCTGTGATTTATTCATATTTAATATTAGTTTGTACATTTGAAGCATGAAGAACTTTTTCTAATTCGAAACGGTGGCGAATAGGTCTTATCTGCAGACGAGTTCGGCCATGCTAGTGTTTGAATTCTGTCCTTCATCCTTCCTTAGGTGTCCAGAGAAGATGTGTTTGGTTTTCCCAGGGGCTAGATTACTCACTGATGAAATCTCTCATGATTGGCCAGGCTGGCTGAACCAGCTCTGTGTGGTTTCGGTAGCTGTGTTACTGGTATCAATAGACATTTTCCTCAGGCATTAAGTATGATTACAAAGATGTGGTGGCAGCGGAGAGGAGTGGGAAATGGCCATGCCTTTGGCTGCTGAGTTGCCCGTGTTTTCAGGAACATCTTGTAGGTGTTGTTGTTAGGTGCCATCAAGTCAGTACCGACTCACAGTGACCTCCTGTGTCCAACAGAAGGAAACACTGCCCGGTCCTGTGCCATCCTTACAGTCCTTGCTGTGTTTGAGCCCATTGTCGCAGTGACTGTGCCAATCCATCTCATTGAAGGTCTTTCTCTTTCTCACTAACCCTCTACTTTACCGAGCATGATGTCCTTCTCCAGGGACTGGTCCCTCCTGATAACATGTCCAAAGTCCATGAGATGAAGTTTTACCATCTTCACATCTAAGGAGTGTTCTGGCTGTACTTTTTCCAAGATGAATTTGTTCATTCTTCTGGCAGTCCGTGATACAATCAGTATTCTTCACCAACACCCTAATTCAAAGGCATCAATTCTTCTTTGGTCCTACTTTATTCATTATCCAGCTTTTGCATGCATATGAGACTATTGAAAATACCATGGCTTGGGTCAGGTGCACCTTAGTCCTCAAAGTGACATCTTTGCTTTTCAATACTTTAAATAGTCATTTGTAGCCTATTTGCCCAACGCAGTATGTTGTTTTATGTTGTGGCTGCTGCTTTCATGGGTGTTCATTGTAGATCCAAGTAAAATGAAATCCTTGGCAACTTCAAGATTTTCTGTGTTTATCGTGATGTTGCTTTATGGTCTAGTTGTGAAGAATTTTGTTTTCTCTATGTTGAGCTGTAATCCATACTACAGACTGTAGTCTTTAATCTTCATCAGTAAGTATTTCAAGCCATCTTCACTTTCAGCAGGCAAGGCTGTACCACGTACAGATGGCAGGTTGTTAATGAGTCTTCCTTTAATCCTGATGCCGTGTTCTTCATATAGTCCATTATCTTGGATCATGTGCTCAGTGTACAAACCAAAACAACCAAACTCAACTGCCATCAACTTGGATCCAATTCATAGTGACCCGTCCTTGGGTTTCCGAAGCAGTATCACTGCAGAAGTAGATTGCCCAGTCTTCTTCCGAGGAGTGGCTGGTGGGTTTGAACTGCCAGTCTTGTGGTTAGCAGTCCAATGCCTTAGGCACTACGCTTACCAGAGCTCAGTGTACAGATTAAATAAATATGTTGAAAGCATACAACGCTGACACACACCTTTCCTGATTTTAAACCACATGGTATCCCCTTATTCTATTTGAATAACTGTCTTTTGGTCTATGTACAAGTTCTGCATGAGGACAATTAATGTTCTGGAATCCCCATTCTTTACAGTGTTATCCATAATTTGTTATGATCCACATGGTTGAATGTCAATAAAACACAGTAGACATCTTTTTTATATTTTCTGCTTTCAGCTAAGATCCATCATCAGTAGTGATATACCTTGTTCCCCATCAAACTCTTCTGGAATCTGGTTTGAATTTCTGGCAGTTCCTTGTCAACTTTATTATTAATATTATTACTATTGTGATTTGGGTGAAGGTTTCCAGAGCAAATTCATTTTCCATACAACATACACATTTTGTTTCATGACACTGACTGCAATCCCCATAGTGTAACACCTCTCTTCCCACTTCCTCCCAGTGGTTACTTCTTCCCTGTGTCCTTCTTTGCTATGCATTTCTGCCCTCTTAGCTGTCTCCCTGTGCAAATACTGTCCTTCTGATCTCCCATGGTTGATTGTTCTAAGGAGTGAACCTACCTGGTATAAATGTTCACGTTATATGCCTCCCTATTGTTTGGCTGGAAGCGACAGGAGTGAGTTCAGTTCCAAGACCAAAGGGTGACTAGGGGCCAAAATCTTAGGGTTTCACCAGTCTCTGTCAGACCAGTAAGGCTGGTCATTTTTTTTTTTTATGATTTTGAGTCTTATTCTACATTTTTGTCCAATTCTATCCAGGATCTCCTACACTGATCCATTTCCGAGTGGTTGACAGTGGAAGGTAGCCAGGTATCATCTAGTTCTGGTCTTAGGGTCACATAGGCTGAAGTTAGCATGGTCCACTAGTCCCTTGGACTAATTATTTCCCTGTGTCTTTGGTTTTCTTCATTCTTCTATCAATGGCTGTTTTAGAGTTATCTTCAGCAAAGTTTTACTTTGTGTGATATTAATAATTTTTTTTGATGATTTCCACATTCTGTTGGATTGCCTTTCTTTGGAATGGGCACAAATATGGATTCCTTCCTGTTGGTTGGCCAGGTACCTGTCTTCCAAGTTTCTTGGCTTGGACAAGTGAGCACGTCCAGTGTTGCATCCATTTGTTGAAACAACTCAACTGGTAATCTGTCAATTCCTGGTGCCTTGTTTTTCCCCAGTGCCTTCAGTGCAGCTTGGACTTCTTCCTTC
>NW_006921991.1:2133213-2136188 GCF_000298275.1 Orycteropus afer afer
AGGCAGTATCACTACGGAAGTAGGATTGCCCAACCTTCCTTCCGAGGAGTGGCTGGTGGATGATGATAGCATTAGCTTTAAATGAAGGAAAGAAAATCAACTCAAACTCAAACTCAAACTCTTTCTCTTTCTCTTTTTTAACCAGTAAAGGGAAGCCTACGGTCTGAGGAGTTGGACTTTTCCAAAGCCACAGAGGGTGAAAAGATTGGTGGAAAGGGAATTGCTACCCCTGTTTGTTTTCTCCATTAGCGTAAATGGACCTGGCCAAGAGACCATGTTACTTATAAGCTCTGAGTTGGGCTGAATCTTAGATGGCTAGACGATGGCTCAGTAAGGCACAGGTGTCCTGGATATCCTGACTTCTGCCTGTCCTTGCACCTGCCCATCTATCTATCCATCTTTCTGGCCCTCCATCCTTTCATTCCTTCCTCTTGTCTTTTAGTCCTTCCCTCTTATAACCATCCTTCCACTCTGTAGCTACTTCTGAGCCCCTCCTGTGGACCAGGCACTGTGCCTGCTTAAGTTAGACAGATTCTTATAAAATGAGGGAAGTCTGTCTATTTTCTTAGCTAAAAATAGTGAACCTTTTAATAAGAACATTAAGGAAGAAAGGGAATGAAAGTCAATGAGTGGTAACACGGATAAAGCTGTTTTTACCTAAATTTTCCATCTTCTTTGTCACTGAAGTTCAGACCTATTAAAGACTGTCAGCCAATACACAAAGTAGTGAAAAAAACTCAAGTGGCTGGGTTTTAGAACCAGTTATGAGCATTTAATCTTTATGATCTTGCTTTGATTACATGGCTTAATGGAGAGAATCCTCTTGATAAGTAAAATCAACTTTTTTTTTTTCCTCCAGACTATTGGGAAGAAGTTACCTCCAACAGCAGCAACTCAAGAATCATCAAAACCAGAAATGGACAGCAGGACAAAGAGTAAGCTTCCTTGTTTATCTGTTTTACATTTGAAAGCAATTAAAAGTTTTTCCATCATTGAAATGCTTTGGGACAAATCCCTCTGTAATCTTGATAGTTCTTTCAGGCACATCTGTAATAGCGCACACAAATGTGTTTGGTTAGAACCCTACCAGTAGGATCAACACAAGTTAGATTCGACCTTTTTTTTTCCTTCATTGATGAAATGTGGTTCTTTTCTGCCATGTTTAGTTCACCGATGTATAGAGCTAGAGTTTATCCATATAGACTCAGAATACTTTGCACGTTTTGTGGGGCAGAAAGATTCTACAAAATGGCAACTAAAGCAGTCTAGACTTTCATTGGCCTTTGGGTCAGAAAGGCCTTATACATCTTTTAGTCTAACCATTCAACCAACCCTACTGACTTCAAGCTTCCTCAGCACATCTCTGCTTGACTGTCTAGAGATAAGTCCTTGCTCATGAGATTATCGAGACGACTCTTGGGATGACTCAAATTTTTTTTATAAATTTCTTTCTTCTATGGCGCCAAATATCCTTTTCCTGGAATTTCTACCCATGGATTCTGTTCTCTGGGTCTATATTGGTATTGGCCCATTTTTCTCATAACAGTCTTTTAAGATTTTGAGGTGAGCTGTCTCCTCAGAACCCTCTTAAAGTTTAGTTTTCCCAGTTCTAGAGTTGCCAGAGAAAATACAGGATACCTAGTTAAATTTTCATTTCAGATAAACAGTGAATAACTTTCTGGTATAAGTGTGACCCCTGTAATAATTTGTTGTTTATCTGAAATTCAAATTTAACTCGGTGCCCTACATTTGTATTTGCTAAATCTGGCAGCCCTACAGTTGCTTTAATCATTCTTCCAAGGATGGGGTCATTCTGCATGTCCTTCAGTATATCTGTTCCCAGAAACAAATACCTCACGTTTCTTCTAGCAATTTTATTTTATGTTCTCCAGCTTCAGATTTCTATATGAGGATAATGTGGACAGACTGCTAATCTGGTTTGGAAAGCCAAAGGAGAACAAGAAAAGATATCAAATATATACAGAATTAAGATCAGTATAAAGGCAAAGATAGACTTGGTCACTTACTTGCAGAATAATATACCTGAGGCTGCTTTTGCACTGCAAAATAGGTAGTTTTGAAAGAAAATGAGAATGCTGCCTTAGGCAGGTGAAAATGAGTTTATGTGACTTACCAGGTCAAAAATGGTGGTTCAAGTGACTTAGAGAAATTCATGGATGATCAGTGTAGAGGTTAGAGCTCTGTCCTAATGTCTAAGGTTAGAGTGAAGTCTGGATGCTATCTATCTGTTAATGGTACAGTCAGACTCAGAATCATAGGCAGGAAGCCCACTGGTCTCATGGTCTAGTCTCATGGTTCTCAGTCATGAGTGTACATCAAGATCACTTGCAGGGCTCGTTTAGAAAACACAGATTGCTGTGCCCCACGACCAGAATTTCTGACTCAGTATTTCTGGAGTGGGTTCTGAAAATTTGCTTTTCTACCAGGATGCTGTTGCTGCTGCTGGTCTCAGACTCAGACTTTAAGAACGATTATTCTGAACTTACCATTTTTCTGAACTGGCCCTCCGTTTATTCATGTAGATCATAGGGTTATCTTGCTAAACCTACCTTTAGGCACCAAAATTTTCAAGATTCTTGAGGAGTCCTACAAATGTGTGTGTGTGGTTTTTTGTTTTGTTTTGTTTTTGAGAATTAAAAGTTAAACTGCTTCTGAAAACCTTTCTCTTGTACAGTAGCATATCTTTCCTTTCTTGCGTTTATCTGTTCATTCTATAATTATGGGTATTAACAATTCCGTAAATGATCACAGTTATTAAAAAGTTGCACGGATGGCTGGACTAGTTAATAGGCAGAAAAGGGAGAAGGCACATCAAGCCTCAAAGATAAATAGAATGTGGTCCCTAGGACATGCTGTCTTTGTGACATGTGTGACAACCAGTGACCTTCATCAACCTGATGCTTGATTTTCAGGAATAATCATCTGGGAAGCAGAGAATTTTTTTTTTTTTTTTT
>NW_006921991.1:2136288-2143130 GCF_000298275.1 Orycteropus afer afer
AGTGTTAATAGAGGTCAAATAGAAATTCCCTGTAGGCTGGTCGACTCTATCCAGAGAAAAATAAGCCTTTGGGTGACTCGTGAATTGTTTTCTGGAAGAGGCTGAGCAGGAGGGACCTGAGCATCGCTTCTAGGATGTGGTACATGACAGGGCAGTCTGCAGGGGTGGGAAGGGGATGAGTAAGTAATCTTTAGGCTAAGAGCACATCCTGGATGCTGTCTGTTTCTTTTCACCCTCTGTAATGTCTGCTGGCAGGAGATTCAAGTCTTTTGGGAAGGAGTGGGTGGGGGGGTGGGGGGGTAGGACCATTAGACCATTAGCTATGTTTTAAAACAACCCTCTCCAATAGAAATATTATGCCAGGCACACACACATGTAATTTAAATTTTTCTATTAAGCCACATTAAAAAAAGAAAAGCAGGTGAAATTACTTTTAATATCTTATTTAACTCAGTATATCTAAAATACTATCATTTCACCATGTACTCAATATAAAGCAACTATTAAGTGAGGTATTTTTCATCCTTTTACTTTGAACACATCTCATTTTGTACTAGCACCATTCAAAGTGCCCAGTAGCCACAAGTGCCTAGTGGTACCCTATTGGGCAGTGTAGATTTAGAGTAATTTGGGGATTTAAAATGGGTTCCTTGGGGAAAAAAAGGGGGGGAACCAGGTGTGCTGGTCCGAAAGAGCCTGGTGGAATCACTGAGACTATGGCCCCTAGCTGCCCTTCAGGTCTGGAATTGAACCCACACCTGTGGCTTCCAGCCAAACAAAAGACAGGCATATGGATTGAACATGTACCTGAGGTAGATACATTCCTTGGAGAGAACACTCAAGGGAGAAATAAGGGCTGTTTATGCACAGGGAGACAGCTCAGGGGGCAGGAGTGCATGAAGGGATGGACACAGGGAAGAAGTAACTCTGGGGAGGAAGTGGGAGGGGAGCTGTTGCATTGTGGTAAATTGTGGTCAATGTCATGAGACAAAGTATATGCGAACTGCTGTATGGAAAGTGAATTTGCTCTGTAAATTTTCACCCAAATCACAATAAAAAATAAATAAAATGGGTTCCTTGGGCCTGGATATTAACACATTTCCAAATGCGCAGCTCCCTTAAGCATGTGGGATAATCCTGGCTCTAGCCCAGGCCTTATTCAGCCATATTAACTCCATCTATGCACCTGGCTCTCTAGAAGCACCATAATTGGGGGTGGGGCTAATGAGGAAAAGCTGGGTAGTTAATTTTGGTCTGAGAGTCAGAAACACAGATTCCCAAAGCAGTTCTGCTAATAGCTCTAGCCATGTCACCTTGAGCGTATAGTTTCACTTCTCTCGCTTTCCTCCTCATTGTCAGTGAAGTCAGAGAGCTGTACTAGAGGCAATCCCTGAGGTTTTCCCCAGCATCTGCATCTTCTGATTTGATTCTAAAGGCTTTATGATTCAGAGTGAAAGGTTTCCGCATTCAAAGACTTGAACAGCTGAATGGGAGAGACAAAAGGAAGGTGGGCACTGTGTCATTGGGTCCAGATGCCATTGAGTGTAGATGTCAGTGTGCACATAGTGGGTAGCAGGCCCAGAAGGAGAAGGATCGCTGTATATGAGGACTGTCAGAGACGCCTGGAGGGATGTTTATTAACACATATTTCTCATGGACTCGAGGGCAAGAAGTTCCAAGTTTAATTTTGCCTCACTTACTCTCTCTGTAAAGAGAACACTCTAGAATCATTGCTCTCCTGTGATTTCCGTAAGGCACTTTATTCCACTAATAAAAAGCCCCCTCCATCTGAAACATATCACTGCTTCAAATTTTTGATGTGACCCCATGTTCAGGTAGAAGGAAGCAGCGCTTGACCAGCTCTAGAAACAGCGTGGGAGCACAGCAGCCCCCTTCCTCTGCCTTCTCATTGGAAGACAAACCTGAGACAAAGCTCGTCCAGCAGAACAGACGGGGGAGCTCCTTGCTGCCCAGCTCTGTCTTTAGCATGCTAAAAGACAAGCCCGTGTAGGGTAGAGTTAAGACAGTTCAAACAGTGTTCATGTGACTTGATATTTTCTGAATGAAAGTGAAATGCAACTGATCAGGATTGATTTACACAAGTAATATTATCCCCCTCACCCCCCCTATAAAAAGCCTTTATAATGTTGAAATTCATCTGAAACACACGCTGAAGAACAGATTGCAATCATTTTCATAACAAGAGGAAAAGTGTCTAAAGCTTCGTAATGAATTGCCCTGGGGTTCTTCCAGCTCACCACATCTGGAGTTTCCCTCTTTTTATCACAATTGATACAGATTTGTGGCCTCAGTGGGATGGAAAAGTGGCCTAAAGAAAGGGCTATTTAGCGTCTTTCTGAAAAAATACTTCAGTCTTATGGATTCAGGCTGGTTAAGCAGGTGAGTTGGGAAAAAAAATATATCCTTGACAGAATGTGTATAAGGGCAGACCAAGCTCATGAATGAATTATGACTGTGGTGTCAGGCCTCACCTTACCTTCTATCATAATGGGCCCAGGTGCCACCTGTGTGATCAGTTTGTCCATTGACTTGCTTCTTGAGAATTGTCCTCCCTAATGGGAGCTCTGGTAGCATAGTGCCTAAGGCACTTGACTGCTAACCAGGAGGCTGGCGGTTCAAACCCACCAGCCACTCCTCAGAAGGAAGGTTGGGCAATCTACTTCCATAGTGATACTGCCTCGGCAACCCAAGGAGGGTTGCTATGAGTCGGGTCCGACTCGATGGCACATAACAACAACAACGGTGACCCATGGTGCCTTGTTGTTACAGTTATATCACGAGTCTTTTAAGGAGGAGGAGGAGACTTTATCTTCTAGTCTATATCCCCACCAGTACATCCTAGAAGAGTCCCATGGATACATAATAAATGGTGATTGAGCAAGTGGGTAATTACAAATGATTTACAGTTTATTGGTCTCTGTGTTGAATGGGGCGGGGGAAAATTGTGGTTCAGTGGGAGAATTCTTGCCTTCCACGGAGGAGACCCAAGCTCGGTTCCCAGCCAACACACCACATGCACAACCGTGTGCCATCAGTGGAGGCTCACATGTTGCCGTGAGGTTTCAACAGAGCTTCCGGCTAAGACAGACAGGAAGAAAGGGCTGCCAGTCTTTGAAAGTCAGCCAGTACAGCCTGATCTGTAACCACTCATGGGGATGGTGCGGAACTGGGCACCATTTTGTTGCCCATGGAATTGCCATGAGTCAAGGGCTGACTCATCAGCTAACACCAATAACTACATATTGGATAGTATTAGCCATGGGGCCCCTTTCCCATGCTCCCTCTTGTCAGAAGGAAAAGGACACATTTGTTCACAGAAGACCCTTGAGCTTCTTTTTGGGTTTCTGAGTAGTGTTTACCAGCATTCCCTTGGGACAGACCCTTTACTTTCTCAGCACAGTCCTTGCCCAGTCAGCCTAAGACCACCAAGGATAAACGTGTAGTCTGACAAGGTCAGGTTTACTGACTCCTTGCAACAAGGGAGACTGCATAACCAGGACCTGTGGGGTATCTCACCAAGTAGGAAAGAATAGTCCTGGATCTTGAGGAAGGGAATCGCCTGACATTGCAGTGAAGCAGTGTTCTGATAGGCTCAAAGCAAAGCAGGGCTGTGTGTCAAAGGGTCAATCTCAGATGTGGACTGCCAAGTGGACCCAGATCTTGTTTCTTTGGTAACTAACAAGGTATATGTGCAACCTTGTGTCCAGAAACCCTGCCCTGCCCTGCACTTGGATCCTGCACTTTGGGCTGGAAATGAAGGCTGCTTCTCTAGGTCATAGTAACTTAGTCCCTTCAGGCAACAGTGGGATGTCTCATTCTTACTGTTCTGGTTCCCTAGTGCAGCTCTGACAAGAATATACCACAATTGGGATAGCTTGAACAAACAGGAGTTTATTCTCTTATAGTTTTGAAGGCATTAAGTCTGAGTTCAAAATGCCAGGCTCTAGGGCCTAGATGAAAGCCCTTCAACCTTGGGCTTCAGCTCTGCCTCCTGCTCCCGGCCCACTGAAACTAGAGGCTTTTCTGCACTCAGACAGCAGCTGGCTGCTGAGGCTGAGAAGCCCAAGGTTGACAAGTAAAAAGGCACAGTCCTGATGTTACCAAACTACACAGCAGGCCATTAATTCAAGTCCATTGTAAGTCCTAAGGTCGGCAGAGCATGGCAGGCTGCTGAACAACAACACGGCTACATGCAGGGTTCAAGCATGCCATGAGCTAGAGACCGTTCCCCAAGGCTTCTCCTTATATACAGGAAGCAGACCACATCCCTAAGGCAGCTACTCAGCTGCTCACAGTAGATTCCACCATGGAGTTGGTTACCAGTCTCATCATGGGGAATACTACATCCAGCTGTCCAGCTACTCAACCAGGCCCAGCCAAGTTGACACACAAACTGAACTACAACACTCACTGATAAAATTTTAAAAAAGCAAAATTTCCAATCATCTGTGATTGGAGAACAGACTTTCTTCATGAGTAAGAAAGCAGTAGTCACTCAAGGAAGGGGGGGGGGCTTGTTATGACACTTTATAGCTGCAGTGTGTGTTGGGGAGGAATACTGTTTCCTGTTCACTGTGCTCACTCGGTCTGTTAGCCCAGGCTGATGGAGAGCTGGGCACCTCCTACCTCTTCAGTCTGAGCTCATTTTCACTTTCTTACCATATGTTTAAATAGGAGAAAACCCAGTCAGCTTTCTTGTGTTGCTTTTCTTCAGCCGTGTAATATGCTTATTTCAGCAAGCTCTCTGGGTGCTGCTGCTGCAGCCTGGGGCACGAGAGCCACTGACCTAGATCAGTGTTTTCTTATGCTTTCCCCATCTTGAGAGTCACCCAGGAGGCTTATTTAGTAGGTGTAGTCCTGGTCTCACCTCAAACCTATTGCTTCAGATCCCCAAGAAAGGGGCCTAGGAGAGTAGAGAATCAGCATATGCCCCACAGAATTCTTTTTTAATTTTTATTGTGATTTGGGTGAAAGTTTACAGAGCAAATTCATTTTCTATACAGTAGTTCATACACGTTTTATTTCATGATATTGACTGCAATTCCCCAAAGTGTAACAGCTCTCTTCCCACTTCCTCCTCGTAGTTACCTCTTCCCTGTGTCCTTCACTCCTATGCACTCCTGTCCCCCAAGCTGTCTCCCTGTGCATACATACACTGCCCTTCTGTTCTCCCACGCTTGATCACTCCAAGGAGTATATCTACCTGATATAAATGTTCACCCCATATGTCTGTCTGTTGTTTGGCTGGAAGCCACAGAAGTGGCTGAAGGGTGACTAGGGGCCATACTCTCAGGGGTCTCACCAGACTCTTATCAGACCAGCAAACCTGGTCTTTTTTTCTTTTTCATGATTTTGAGTTTTGTTCCACATTGTTCTCCCATTCTATCCAGGATCTCCTACATAGATCCCCCTCTGAGTGGTTGACAGTGGTAGCTGGGCACCATCTAGTTCTTCTGGTCTCATGGTCACATGGCCGAGGATCTCATGGTCTGCCAGTCCCTTGGACTAATTTCTTCCATGCATCTTTGGTTTTCTTTGTTCTTCTTTGCTCTGGATGAGGAGATACCCATCATTGCATCTAGATGGCTGCTTGCAAGCTTTTGAGACCCCAGTTGCTACTCACCAAAGTAGGATGTGGAACAATATTTTTGCCTCACATAATTCTTATCATCAGGAATGGTTGGGAAACACTACTCTAGAACTTAGCAAATATCTCCTTTCCCCCTATTCCCACTTGTCAGGTCAAAGTCCTAGAACTTTTTACAGAGCTTCTAAGAAGGATTCCTGGGTCTGGCTGGGGCAACAATTTCCCAATTTTTGATACTCTGATACTTGAAGCTAAACACACAGCTCTCAGCTTCTCATCACTGTTGACCTTTTGAGAGCTGTTGGTATACATGCCTCATCGCCTTTGCTTGATTGCTCCTTGAGAACCAGACCACAGTCATGTTTAACTTAGTCTCTTCTCCCCAGAAAACATGCTGGAAGTCCCCAACCTTATATGCAATTCCCAAATACTAAACACTTTGAAAATTAAAAGATTTTCTCACTCACTGGGTGGTAAAACTTGTCCTGAACTGACCTGTGTCTGTTTACAGCTTTTTTCATCCCACTTAGGGTGAGTAGTCATTTGTCTGTTCAGAAATTTTAAAGTGTGTGATGATTTGGGTATACCCCAAACCTCAGTTGGTGGTATTACCCATTATATGGTATGTGCAATAGATTTCCAGTCTAAAAGCTGAAAAATTCTGCCTCCAGTGGTTCTGGATGAAAAAATAAAATAAAAACTGCCATCGAGTTGATTACATGTCTCAGATAATACTTATCATTTTAAATTAAAAAAATTAGAATTGTGATGTTGGTGAAAGTAGACATCACTGAGCTTGATACTTTTATTCTGGTGTCCAAAAGGAGAAGAAAACTTCTAGTTCATGGTGTGACCTGGTATTTCCATCCCTGCTAAAAGCCCTGGAAGGCTTCTACCAGAGTCTGACTTGGACACATGGGGTTTTGATCTTTGTGTCATAAAATTCAGCCCATAGAGTTGTCTTGGATTTACTGTTATTTTTTTGTGTGTGTGCTTTCTGCTTACTGACATGGTTATTCTAGTTTTCTTTGTTTTTGTTTTTAAGCTGGGTTTTTTTTTTTAATTTTATTTTATTTAGATTTGGGTGAAGATTTACAGAGCAAAATCACTCTCGATACAGCAGTTCACATATACTTTGTCTCATGTCATTGACCACAATTTACCACAATGCAACAGCTCCCCTCCAATTTCCTCCCCAAGGTACCACTTCCCAGTGTCCATCCCTCCATACTCT
>NW_006921991.1:2144255-2146243 GCF_000298275.1 Orycteropus afer afer
AGATATGTGCACACCTATGTTCATTGCAGCACTATTTACAATAGCCAAAAGATGGAAACAACCTAAGTGCCCATCAGCAGAAGAATGGGTAACCAAACTATGGTACATACACACAATGGAATACTATGCAACACTAAAGAATAATGTAGAATCTGCAATACACCTCATAATGGGGGTGAACTTGGAGGACATTATGCTGAGTGAAATAAGTCAATCACAGAAGGACAAATACTGTATTAGTTCATTATTATAAAAAATCAAGGGAAGAAACTTTCTTTGTTGGTTAACAGGGGTGGTGAGGGAGGGGAGGGAACACTATGTATTTATATATATATATAAATACATATTTATATATGGCATCAACTCTTTAAAAAAAAGTTACTGTTTTGGAGTTTTTGTTTTTGATGTTTTAGTTTGTATGTTTTTTTATGTGAATAGATTATAAAATCAGCTGAAGGGAGTCATGTGATGTGGATGTGTGAGTTCAGTTCCTTAAGTACTCTGTTTTTAATCTCATGTAAGTGTCAAGAAGTTTAGAGATTGAAATAATGTCTTTTTTTAGAAGGTATACTTGATAGACCTTCTTGGTGGTTTTAATGGAGCAAGTTTCTTAAAAATTGAAAGCCAATAATTAATTAGTATAGGCTTTCATGATCTGGGAGGGCTTCAGAGTCCAGACCTTGCTGGTGGTATACATTTTCTCTTCACATTTCAATCTGTGTGTGTGGATGTTTGGGTAGGAAGAAGAGGACTTCTGGGAAGAGAGAGTCATTGCCATTGCTATCTTAGAACAGCCATTTTGCCAAAGAGAATATTCACATGGCCAACAAGTACATGAAAAAATGCCCAACATCATTAGCCATTAGAGAGATACAAGTCAAAACCATAATGAGATAGCATTTTACTCCCACTAGGATGGCTAAGATTAAAATGAAAAAAGAAAGAAAATAACCATTGTCAGTGAGGATATAGAAAAATTGGAACTTTCATCCATTGCTGGTGGGAATGAAAATGGTACAGCCTCTGTGGAAAACTGGTGGTTCCTCAAAAAGTTAAACAAAACTACCATGTGACCCAGCAATTCCACTCCTAGGTATAGACCCAGGAGCCCTGAAAGCAGCAACGTGAACAGAACATGTACACCAACGTTCATCGTCCTCGTGTGATTGCTCCTTGAGAACCAGGCCACAGTCATGTTTAACTTAGTCTCTTCTGCCCAGAAAACATGCTTGAAGTTCCCAACCTTATATGCAGTTCCCAAATACTAAAAGCTCTGAAAACTAAGAGATTTTAGCTATTCTCAATAGCTTTTTATCACATTCTTAAAGGACTCTAAGACAGAAAAGCTTAAGAACCAATATGGGATTTCAGTCTAATTATACTAATTTGTTAGTTTTTTTTTTTTTTTTTTAATCTTTCTAAAGAAATATAGAGACACAATCATCTCAGTCCCTGGGTAAATTGTGCCTTTACTTCTTGAGGTGCATGTGTGTGTTTATTCCTGTTTGATCTCAAACTAATAAACCCATCTAATTGAGGAAGAGATGGAGAATAACTGCCTCCAAAAATTAATTTCATTCCCTTCCTCTCCGTCTCTGTCTACTATTCATTTAAAATGTATTATCTTCCCACATCCAAAAAGGAGTTGGAATTCTGCTCTTCCTTAGTGGCATATTAAATGCCTCTTCGCCTGTGAATCCTCTCCTGGATGTAGTCTTGCCTTCCTTTGAAATACAACACTGTGCTGTAGTTACTTTCAGCTCATTCATGTGTTGGGCTTTTCTTCCCATCGTTACTCTGCCCTTGCCTTTCTCCAGGGACTAGATTGTCCCTTCCTTGGGAAGGTGGAAGGGGTGTTTGAACTTACTTTTGTATCATAGAGCCTGAGAAGTAGCAGTAATTTTCTCATAGTGGTGGCTCAGTAAATGGCTTCAGTTGAAATAGGGAACATATTTATTCCATATACTACAAAATGAAAATCATGGTCT
>NW_006921991.1:2146343-2154163 GCF_000298275.1 Orycteropus afer afer
AATAATGTTTTTATTTTCAAACAGTGCTGAATTAGGGCCCAAATGCCTTGTAAGTAAAACTAAATTCTTATTTTAAAATATATAGCAATAAATTAAAGAGTGAAGCTGATAGTTGTCTTGTTTTGTCAGGAGCCCTGGTTGAGAGTGGCTCTGACTAGAATCATGAAATGGGGGAGCTGGCAGCATCAGTTTCAGCCCAGGGTGTTCTCGGAGCCCCCAGAGTTTCACTGTTATATTTTTGGGGACCTGGGTGGGAAATGGGACAGCCCTACTCTCCAGTTGAACCAGAGCAGCTCTGCTTTTTGTTGTTTTATGTTGGAGTTCTGGAATACATTTAAATTTGTTTTTCATTTGACAATTTGCTAAAACATTTTAGCTGCTTTAAATAAATTGTGGAAGCTAACCAAACTCTCATCATGCCTCTCCTTGTCCAGTCCCTCGGTTTATAGACAAGGATGTGGAGGCCAGAGCTGCAGTGTGATTGTCTAAGATCTCATGCTGGGGAGAGCCCAACTGGGACCATAACCCAGTCTTCAGTTTCCTGACTCTTGGCTCAGAATCCTCTCCTGACTTGCTGCCCCTCAAATGTTTCTCCACAATATAGATGTCACTTGGGTATCATCTAGATATATGGAGTAGGAGCCCTATGTCAAGGTCTGGGGACACAAAGAGGGGCAAGACATTATTCAAGTACCTCCTCCTTTTATCTAAAATTTCTCCTTTCTGGTGCTTACCAGGTAATTCCATATCCAATACCTCACCCAGAGACCAGCATAGCTGGGGTGATGGAAGTGTTCTAAACCTGGTTTATGGTGATGGTCATCACACAACTGTGCTAATGTATTAAAATTCATTAAACTGAATGTTCAAATTGGGTGAATTTTTTGGTATCTAAATTATGTTTTGTTGAAGCTATTTAAAAAAAAAAAAAATCAGGAGAACACCTGCCTTCTCTAGCCTGTAGGGAAATTATGAACCTGAAACACAATGGCCCTGTGAAACATTTTAAAGGCATGATATATAGTGTTTTCTTGTTAATGTTTTCTCACTGTGTTGGCTATAAGTCAATTCGACGGTCATGTTTTGACCCCATACTATATGGCAGGTCCTGATGTTGCAAGGGAGGAGTTGGGGGTAAAGGGGAATGAAAAAGATATATAGGAAGAGGCTGTTTTTATTTCATTTATTTATTTTGTCAGACTGTAGTTAAGTTTTTGGGAGGAGGTAACTGGAAATTTCCCCTTCTTCTACCGAGTTCCTTCATAGCAGGATAGGTGCCCTTCTACTTTTGAGTAATGAATACCTGGATCACAAAGTAGTGTTAAGCAATAGTGTTATGAAGTCATGTAACAAGAAATCCAGAGGCAGCCCCCCTTGAAGTTGGTTAATTCTCCAGACAGCTCAACAGTGTCAGGGCCCAGGGTCCATTCCACTCTTGTATTCTTGGTGGTCTTCTCATGGTTGAAATATGGCTGTAACAGTGCCAAACAGTGTGCTATCTTCCATGAATGCTGGAATTCAGAAAGGCAGGAGTAACTATTTTCCTCAGGTCTCTCTTTTTATCAGGGGCCAAAATCTAACCCCTTTCCAACAGATTTGCCCTCACATCTCATTGGCTAGAAGTAGATCACATGCCCACCCAGGAAATAATCACTGACCAATGAGAATGAAACTAACATAATTTACTTAGACATGTTTTACTCATCCTTGGGGCTATAGGAGGGTTCTCTATTTCTGAAAATCACGCCTGAACAAGTGACGATTCTGTGTACTCAGAAGGGAGTGGAGTCTGACTGCTGGGTAGTCAACTAACAATGTCTACCATATTTCATTAGCTTTTTTTTTTTTTTTTTTTTTGACTGAAATAAATGGAAACGTGACCTGCTCCTTCATTCTTTGTTGGCCATAGGTGTCTGATGTTTTCTGCAGATTGTCTCCATGGTTTCCATCCAAAGAATTATTCAAGTCAGGACTTTGTAGGGCACTTCTTCAATGATACTGTATTTGTTTCAGTGTTGCAAGTTTTGAGTTTGGATAGTCATATTTCACTAGCACAGTCAATAGGAAAATTGGTAAGGAGCTGTCATTATCCAATTTAAAAATGTTTAACTTTTTCCTTCCCTTTAGAACATGTTACTGATTCAGAATTTGGGAGGTTTGCTATTACTCATTAAAGGGAGATAGACTGTTGGTGGACTTCAAAATATTTAGTAGGCATTTTGATATTGATGGAGCCCTGGTGGTACAGTGGTTAAAGTGCTTGGCTGCTAACTGAAAGGTTGCCAATGTGAACCTACCAGCCACTCCATGGGAGAAAGATGAGGCAGTCTGCTTCCATAAAGATTTACAGCCTTGGAAACCCTATGCGGCAGTTCTCTGTCCTATAGGGTTGCTATGAGCTGGGATCAACTTGACAACAATGAGGTTGGTTTTGTTTTGTTTGGTATTGATGGGATTTTAACATAGGTTAGTTAATGATTAGAAGCCATCAAGGTACAGAGTACATAAGACCTAAGGTTTCCAGCACTAGGGCAGGGAGTGTGACTGATAGCTTCAAGCCATTTGACCAAAAACCAAACCATGTATAATGTTCTCACTCTCTCAGTCTCATATCTCAACCTGTAATACAGTGTATCTGTATTATGGATTTTTTAATTGACTGTATTTCTTATATAACTTTCTTTGATTGATAGGATATTAACCATAATAAATACATTTCAGTGATATAAATTGTACTAGGGACAATATGGGAGTTCTGGTAGCATAGTGCCCAAGGCATTTGACCGCTAACCAGAGGGCTGGCGGTTCAAACCCACCAGCCATTCCTTGGAAGGAAGATGAGGCAATCTACTTCTGTAGTGATACTGCCTCGGAAACCCAAGGAGGGGTTGCTATGAGTTGGATCCGACTCGATGGAACATAACAACAACAACAACAACAGCAACAGGGACAATATAATTGATACTTACATATATAGCTCTAGGTTATGATCTGTCTTCAGGAACTGGCCCAATCCATGGGAAATATCTAAAGCCATCCAAAGTCATTAGGATTGTTGATGTTGATGCAGAATAATATGCCTGTCCCAGTAGATACTGATTGTCTCATATTCTTTTTCTACCTTCTCTCTCGTCTTCAAACCCTAGTTATCCAAGTCTTAACTTCCCAACTATGTTACAAGTATTTTTACTGTTTTCTTTACTGGTACTTTTGTGTAATCAGAGAAGTTTTAACATTTATATCATTAAATAGACTTTCAAAAGCATCTAATTCAGACCTATTTGAATAGATTTTAAGCAGCCTTAGTATTTGTCCCTCTTTTGAGAAGACTGGAACCTTTATTTGCTGATAAGTGGCTCCATCTGTGAATAGGCAGATTCCCACAGGGAGACCGTGGGACATATCTGAATAAATTCAGCCCCCACCACACACACACGTGTGTATATTTGATCAGTATTTGTTGATTAGTGCAAATTTATATACATGTGTTCGCATGCAAACAAATCAACATCTGACTCTGAAGACATGCCACAGTAGGAATGTTTTTCATTGTTATATGTGCTACGTCAGCTTTGTGACGTAGACAGATCCCCTGTTCCTCACTTAGTGTTATAGGGAAGAAGACAGCGAGGCAAAGTTGAAGTTTTTGCTCTTTGTAGATTGTGTCAGCTTATGCATACATCCAAATATTATGTAAAATAGTATAAGTCTGTTTGTCTGTTTTCTCCAGACCAAGGAAACATTTTTGCTTTTCTGTCTGAGAGAAATTCAGTAGTCAGTGGCATTTCATGACATCACGTGGGTTGTGAGGGGGAAAAAATGAAGAGAATAAACATGCATGAGCCAAAAATGAGCAATCTTAGGTCGTTTTCTGAAGATGACCATCTCTTTATGCAGTGGCCCTGTGCTACCTGTTCAGCGTGCTTTTTCCTGAAATTAGTGTGATAAAGAACAGCCTCTCCTGGGCCAGCTCATTAGATAAAGTGTTTTAAAGGTTGTGTTTTCTTTCTTCCTACAGCCAAGGATTACTGCAAAGTCATATTTCCATATGAGGCACAGAACGACGATGAATTGACAATCAAAGAAGGCGACATAGTCACTCTCATCAATAAGGTAAACAGACGTTCCCTCCCGCGGTGTAAATGTGAACTCCTGGGGTGTTGGCTGTAGATGGGAAGCTTTCGTTCTGGCCCTCGATGCACATGGTTTTCATGGGCCCACGTTGAGCATCATTCTGTGTGATCAGGCCAAGCCCAATGAATCCAGGTGAACGGACTCCTTGAGAAGTGAGCAGATGCTGTTTGCCTTGGGCCAGTTGCAGGTTTGCATGGCCTTGCAGAAAACCTCAGCCCCAGAGAGGATAAACCTGAGGGTGCCCTGTTTGGCTGGAGCCCTGCCCTCCACAGCAGCCTTGCTGTAAAGCTCTCTGTGTCATCAGTGTCCAAGGAGGGGCTTTGAAAATGCAGGTCATACCGTTCAAGCTAAACACGCTTCGAGAATGTTTGCTATTCAAATCAAAGGCAGGTGGCGTCCAGAGAGAATTTCTCCTATTTTGTTTGGGCTAAGCAGGTCAGATGAGTTTATTATCACTATAGGCAGAGTCCTGCAATTGGAGAGAGCTAAGAAATCTGTGCAAAGGGATGCCATTAACAGGGCCTTGACTGTGTGATGTTGATGCTTTCATGAGTTGGTGCTCACCAAGTAAGTGGTTGAAAGATGTATCATTTAAGTGACTTGTGGAATATGTAGCCTTTTCTCTGAAGTACAGGATTGTTATGATGGTCAAATATGATGAAAAGTTTTTAAGATGTGTCAGGTAGTTTTATTCTTGTATGCAGGTGAGTGGCATGAACCTGTAATTCCCTTAGTACAGATGTGACTTGGGTGCTCATCACGGCTGCCTGTGTGCATGGATGGGGTTGGCAGGATGAGGAATGTAGTGAAAGGGAGGTGATGGGTTAGGGTGGGGTAGCCCCAGGAGTCCACTACTTCTGGCCATTACTGAGAGGGAGAGGCCACAGTTGCCATACTCCCACTCAGGGCTTACCTTCATAATCAAGGGTGGTTACTCTCCAAAAGGTCTTTAGGGGATGTTTTGGTTACCTAGTGCCACTCTGACAAGAATATACCACAAATGGGATGGCCTTAACAAACAGAAGTTTATTCTCTCACAGTTTGGAGGCTTTAAATCCAAGTTCAAAGTGTCAGGCTCTAGGGGCTGGGTAAAAGCCCCTCAGCCTTGGGCTTCAGCTCTGCCTCTTGCTCCTGGCCCATTGAATCTGGAGGCTTTTCTTCACTCAGCTGCTGTCTGCTGAGGCTAACAGGCCCAAGCTTGACAAGTAAAAAGGCACAGTCCCGATGTTACCAAACCACACAGCAGGTCATTAATTCAAGTCCACTGTAAGTCCCAAGGTCAGCAGAGAATGGCAGGCTGCTGAACAATGACACGGCTACATGCAGGGTTCAAGCATGCCATAAGCTAGAGACTGTTCCCAAAGCTATTCCTTACATACGGGAAGCAGACTACATACCCAAAGGCAGCTACTCAGCTGTTCCTAGTAGATTCCACCATGGAGTTAATGACCAGTCTTACTATGGGGAATAACTACGTTCAGTTGTTCAGCCACTCAACCAGGCCTAGCCAAGTTGACCTCACTGCTGTTGATCTGACTCATAGCAACCCCCATTGGGTTTCCAAGACGGTAAATCTTTACAGAAGTAGATTGCCCAGTCGTCTTTCCAAGGAGTGGCTGGTGGGTTTGAACTGCCAGCCTTTTGGTTAGCAGTCAGATGCCTTAGGCACCATGCCACCAGAGCTCCTAGCCAAGTTGACACACAAACTTAACTACTACAGGGGGTATGTGTTTTAAGTACCTTAATCCAAAGGTGCCAGGAAACTAATGACTAGAAAAGGTAAATAGGTTGCCCAAAGTCAAGTTTTTTTTTTTTCCCACAGAGCAGTTTGTTTTACATTCAACATTTCATTTACATTTAGTTTCACTCCCCATTTACCATCCCCAACCCTAACCTAGTCTCCTCCCCTCCCTACCCAGTAACTGCCCCCCCACGCCCCTCATAGTTATGCACTCCTGTTTGTCCTGCATTTCCTCCGTGCGAATGTTGCCCCTCTGGTGCCCTATGGTCGATTGTTCCAAGGGATGCATTTCCATAGAGTATGTGGGTGTGTCACCCTGGGTTAAGTGGTCTACTCCATGTACATCTTGTTTACTATTGGGCTGAGAGCCAGTCTCTGGGAGTGAGTTTTATTCCAGACCCAGAATGTATCCCAGGGCCATAGTATTGGGGGTCTCACCAGACTCCATTCAACCAGTAATTCTGGTCATTCTTGAGTTTTTGGATTTTGTTCCACGTTTTTCCTCCCATTCTATCCAGGATCTCCAGATCTGACCCTTTCCTGAGTGGTTGGCATTGGTAGCCAGGCACCATCTAGTTCTTCTGGTCTCAAGGGCCATTGTGTCCTAGGGCTGATTGCTTCCAAATGCCCTTGGTTTTTTTGCATTCTTCTTTGCTTCCAATGATAGGACACCATTAGCTGCATCTTAGATGGCTGCTTGAAAGCTTTTAAGACCCCAGTCGCTACTCATCAATGTAGGATAAGGAACAAGATTTTTATGTATTTTGTTGCGCCAATTGAATCTGGTGTCCCCCAGTACTATAGTCCTGAGTTGGTAGGTCCATTGGATCTCTCTCCCACAGTGTGTCTGGCTCTCTGTGAGGGGTTACTCTGTCTGTCCAAAGTCAAGTTTCTTGAGTGAGAGAGTGAGTCCTCTCACCTCCACGTGAGAAAGGCTGTGACTTTCTGAACAGCACATGATCCCTTGCTTCACAAAACTCAGCCACCTTTGTACCTATAGACATACTCTCCTCTTAAGTTATTTCAGCTGTTGGTGTGGAACATGGAAGAAGATCAGAGAAGGGGAGAGAAACATCCCTTATTCCTTTCTGCCAATGAGGCACGCACAGGTTTTCTCTTTTTCATCCTCTTTTTCTCTCTCTCACTCGCTTGCCTTCATGCGGAACCTCAGTTTCTTATACACAATGCATTTCCTATTTTTAACCATAACATTTTTAGTCAAACAAAAGGAATAAGGATATCATTAAAAGGCCATGAAACATAATACAAATACTTAAGTAATTAGCCCAGATAGTTGGTTTTCGTAGTGCAGGTAAAGAGGTAGAGCCCTTTCCCCCATAATAATAAAACAACCAGAGACTTAAATAACTGCCATTCTTTGCAGTGGGGGAATCTATTTTCCTGGAGTTTGTTTTGTGTTTTGGGGGGAGGGTAGCATCTTTTCAATTGAAAACAGATACACCAGTGTACCAGCCGTATCAATAATGTTTAATAAGGTTGTGGGAAAAGAAAAAAAGCTCCGTGGCTAAGTTCTTACTTGAACCTATTTCTGTCATGAGTCAGAATCGACCTGATGCCAATGTTTCTTGAGTGATGTGTTATATCCCAGTCCTTGCCCTGATGCATGTGTATCATGATGATGAGAACACATTCGTCCTGATTATTTTGCCCCTGCATCCCAGCCAGAGGTCTAGTCTGATAAAAAGAATCTGATTTTATTAAGATTGTAGTCTAACAGGGCCTTCCTACCAGACCCAGCCACACAGGAGGGAGAAATGAACAGGTGGGTGTGAAAGGCTCCTGCCAAGAGTCGCCTCAGGGTGACATCAGATTTTCCCAATATAATCAATTAATGTATTGAAAAGCAGCTTGGAAACTGTAGTATAGCCCATTGTTGTTGTTGTTGTTATTTGCCATCGAGTCGGCCCCGACTCATAGCGACCCC
>NW_006921991.1:2154263-2162724 GCF_000298275.1 Orycteropus afer afer
ACCTTCCTTCCGAGGAGTGGCTGGTGGGTTTGAACCGCCAGCCTTCTGGTTAGCAGTCAAGTGCCTTAGGCACTGTGCTACCAGAGCTCCTAGTATAGCCCATAGATATCAATATTGCATTTCTAGAACATGAACTCGTCATCTTCCCTATACACCTGGTTCCTTAACCAGCCAGCACCCTAATGCTGCCACTTGGGTCTAGAATTCCAGTATCATTTTGCCACTAGGTCACACCTGTCCCCACCCCTAGCCAAGCAGCCCTGGAACCCTTGGACACTTTCTTCCTCCCCTCTACTCCTAACACCACAGCTCCTTCTTTGTATATCCCATTACAGCACTTTGATTAGTAGTAATCCCTCTGCTCTAAGGACCATCTTTAGTAACTTCCCTTTCCTTTATTGTAAAACCCAAGTATATTCTCTGGGCAGTCATTTCCCTGAGCAGTCTGGTCTTAGTCTTCTGCCTGGCCTTGGTCCACGTGGCTGTTCCATGTGAATCTTCTCAGCACCACCTGTGTGTCTTTGGGCATGTTAGTCAACCTCTCTGAACCTAAATTTCTTCAGCCATGAAGCAAGGGCCCTGATGCCAAACTTACAGGCTCTCATGAGGATTTACTAAGACACTGTGCATTAAGTGCCTCTCATAAGGAGTGGGCCGCCAGTGGTACCTGGACCCTAGGACTTACCACTTGCACTTTGGCTGCTCTTCCTTATACCCCAGCTTCCTGGGAATGGGAGGACCCTTGTGACTGGGCCTGGTGTGCTGCTCAGGCTAGATGTCATGCTGATACCAAACCAAAACCAAACTCACTGCTGTGAAGTTGATTCTGATTGGTAGTGACCTTGTAGGGCAGAGTAGAACTGTCCCATAGGGTTTCCAAGGTGAAAATCTTTACAGGAATAGTCTTTTCTTTCTCCCACAAAGCAACTGGTGGGTTCAAATTGCCAACTTTTTGGTTAGCAGCCAAGTTCTTTAACCACTATATCACCAGAGCTCCTGTCATGCTATTAAGTAGGTAAAAATGGTGAAAAATCCAGTGAAAATAGTTAAGATTTCACAGGGGGTAAGATTTTGGAGCTCTGGTAGCATAGTGCCTAAAGTATTTGACTGCTAACCAGAAGGCTGGCGGTTCAAACCTACCAGCCACTCATTGGAAGGAAGGTTGGGCAATCTACTTCCATAGTGATATCGTCTCGGAAACACAAGGAGGGGTCGCTATGAGTCAGGGCCGACTCGACAGCACATAACAACAACAAGATTTTGGAAGCAGTTGGAAAGAGCATGCCGTATTTTGCCTGCTCAAAGTGGAGGGAATAGAATCTGAGTCTGTAAAGCTCTGCTAGTGGTACGGAGAAGTCTTACCTCCTCCCACAGAGAGGAGTCACCCAGATTCACGTAGAGGAGTGTGAGCTCTTGCTGTTGTAAAATGAAGAGTTTCACCATGTTCTGTTGCATATGCATTTCCATATGTATGACTTGAGATGAGAGGCCCAAATTGCCATTCTCGAAATTCAGTTGCTCTAGCTGGAGAGCTTCCTCGTTGACCTGGATACACCCACTGTTTCCCTCTGGTAGTCCATTATGGGGCTCCTTTGCACTGCCTTTCCACACTAGGGCAGGAGTCACAGGACAGGCACTGCCCTCACTTCTAGTCCTAAATTGTCAGTTCATGTAACTTTCTGGAAAATGAATCAGACATCTCTAATGTGTGCCTGTAAACCCTCCACAGCTCTGGAAATAATGTACAGAGACCCAAATTATTTGTGTGTATCTCTGGACCCTGGAGTTAAATGTGGCAACCTGAATGGTTTGTTTTTTAGTTTAATTATAAAGAATTCTTTTAGATTTGGGAAAATTTCCACTCGTGCAGAACACACCTGTGTTTAGCTTTTATTTCCAGTCACTCAGAAATAGCTCCCTCTTCTGAGTTCCTGCCGCCCCCATCCCTGCCTTTTTCTCAGTTTGTGCTCACAGCAAATTTGAAAAGGTTCAGAAGCCTGGGGTCTGTTTTCCAACCAGAGACATTCCCTGGAAAGGACTAAGGCTTGGTGGAAGCCAGGCCAGGGCATGGCTGCCTTCAGGGACTGTGGCTTGCCTTGGCCCCCAGCCACTTGGGGCAGAGGAGCTCAGCTGTGGAGAGGGAACATGTTCCCATTCTTGGCATCTGAGCCATAGTCCCTTCTTCTGGGCCCCTCTAGCCTGGGAGGAAGAGGTCTTGAGATGACCCTTTTGTCGCCAAGGACTTTCAGGTTTTTTCTATAAAAAAAAGGTTCCCCTTAGGCAGCTGTGTCTTTGACCTCTAACAAAACCAACACAACCCTCGCGTTTCTTCGTTGTTCTAAGCATGTTAACAACATAAACACAGAGAGAGAGAGACAGAGACAGAGAGAGCACCTATTGCTGACTACACTCACGTATTGGTAGAGATGGAGGGAACGGAAAGAACAAGGAGGCCCACGGTATTATATACAGGTAGGAGTATAAAGATAACCGCTAGGGAAAAAACCAACACTGGGAGTTTTGCCTTTTCCTAGGGAAGTATCAGATCAGGGAACCCAAATATTTGGAGCTAGACACACTGAGGACAGAAGTAGAACTGAATCCTAATAACCCAGCTTCCTTCATTTCTACTTCAGCATATTTTCCTCTCTCCTTTCCTAGACAGCGATTATTTACCTTAATACTAGTTAATGTTTTCCCAGTGCTCACCATGTTCTAAGCCCCCCTGTAGGATATAGTGAGGATGGCAGATAGAGGCCCTCTTCAGCTCACCAACTTTTCCGAGGATGCAAGAAGCACAGCCAGTTGCAGGGAGGAGAGGTGGGCAGGGGGCAGGGGGCTGGGGGCCAGGAAGGGTGGGATGGCAGTAAGGAGAACTGAGAGGGTGTGCCAAGCAAGGGAGGGCAAAGCATGAGCCGGGACAGACGGGTATGAAAGAGTGGGGAGTATTGGGGCTAGCAAGTAAGCTGGCAAGTGATCATGGGGTAGGGAACAGCTGGGGACCAGGCTGAGGGCCCAGGGCAAGGCCTGAAGGCCCCCGCAGGTGGCCAGTATCCACTTAGGTTCTGCTACTAGCTCACTTTGGTCACTTGGGCAAGTCACGGAAGTGCTCTGTGCCTCAGTTTCCTGATTCGTGAACTGAAGAGATTCCAACACCCTGAATTCCTGGTGATCTGCTTCTGTAAAGGTAACAGCCTAGAAAACCCTTTGGGGCAGTTCTTCTCCATTATATGGGGTCACTGTGAGTCAGGATTGACTCCCCAGCACCTAACAACAACAACAACTTATCTCCTAGGTAAGAAAGAAGTGAGATAGTATATATCAAAGATCTCTGCAAGGAAGCGAGTCTCACAGCTGGCAGATGCTCTGCAGAGGACTGCAGTGGGCTGACTACACTGGTCCCCGCAGGACTGCTGCTTCGCAGTGCAGTACCTCTCTGGGCCGCTGGCAGCGACAGCAACCCTCATCACCACTCCTTTTTCCTCACGAAGCTCTCCTGAGTTCAGCATCTGGCTCATCCTCCTGACAACACTGGGAGTTAGGTGAGGTTATGGTGTTCTCTCCAGATTGCAAGGGAGAAGCGGGCACCGAACACTTATGCCATTTTCCCAGGGGACTCAATGCAAGTTAGTAGGAGAGCAGGGCACAGGCCACCTCCTGACTCCCTGTTGAAGGCTCCCCGTGGAGCAGACCAGCAGGTAGCTGGAGGCTTAGCTGGATTTCCTTCAGGGATGTCACTTCACTGCTCTTGGTGGGTGGGGCTCAGTTCCTCCCAGAGGTGATCTTGTCTACCCGTTGAGAGTCACCAGTCATTGCTGGGTATTTAGGGCAAGTCCTCAGTATTACTTTACTTACCACAAAAACAATGAGATCACGACATTACCCTGTCCAGTGCTTTCTGCTACTTTTGTCTGAGCCTCCATGTTTCTTACCTGTTAGGGTCAGTGGTTTCTGGATCATCATGACTTCCAGGTTCCATCTTAAGAAAGGGGTGGTAGCAAGTGCACAGGGAGGTGAGGAGCTGGCCTCAGGACTCACATTGGGCCCTGTTGTGCCCCCAAGCCCTTCTTTCCCACTTCCTTTCCCCTTTCTTCCCCAGCCCTGCGGATTTGAAGTTCCTCTTTTCTTCTGTGTCCTGGACATCCCATTGTTTTCTGCTTGCTGTCTCCAGGAAAGCAAGATGGGGATGTGCTGGAAGCAGAACAGCTGAGTCCTCAGTGCCTTCCCAGGCCATACTGTGATTGTATGGTCTTTTGTTTGTTCTAATGCTGATTTCACCTTCCTCCTCCCTCCCTCCCCTCCATTAATCCCTTAATTAATTAATTTAAATTTTATTCATATGAAAAATGTTTTCTGACTCCCTTTCTTCATGCCACACAGGAACTAAGGATGCTGCCACAAATAAATGGTAGTTTTAGGAATCTCAAGAGAGGTTCTTAGCTTGGGAGAAGAAAGCCAATGAGCTAAATAGATTGCTGGCCTTAGCCCTTTCTCTCTGAACTGCTGAAGCTTTTAGCAGCGCTAAAATGCTAGGATTAAATGTGGTTTCAAGGGTGAGGAGTAAATTAGTAGGTGTCACCCTGAAAATGATGGCAAGCTGACAGACCCATTAGAAGGACATGTTTTATGAGTGAATGAAGAAGTTAAGCATAGGTCTGGGATCATCTGGGTTTACACACATTTGAAAAATGTCAGCGTTCCATAAATGAGTCATTTATGTCATAGGCTGTAATTCTTGCAGTATGGCCCATTTGGTACACTGCATATATCCTTACTCGAGACAGAAGTCACAATATATCTGCTCTTCAGACCATTGGAAATCCAAAAGAATACAGCCTCCTGCTGCTTTTCCTTACTCTTAAAAGTAGCCAGGAAGCTGGGGCTGGTGGGAAGAAACATGACACCATTAGTGCATTTGATTTAAACTCTCTCCCCTTCCCTGAACTTGCCATCACAAATGCACACTTTAAATGAGATGGAGATGTTAAGCAGAGGGCTTGGTTTGCAAGACAATTTCCCTGTTTACTAGTAGAGAGTCAAATCACTGGACACTTTTCCTTTGCCAGGTTGTTGTTGTCGTTAAAGTGCCATTGCATCAGTTCTGTGAACAACAGAACAAAACCCTGCCCAGTCCTGCACCACCCTCAGGATTGTTGCTGTGTTTGAGCCCCTTGTTGCAGCCGCTGGGTCAGTCCGTGGCTTTGAAGGCTTCCCTCTTTCTCGCTGACCCTCTGCTTTACCAAGCGTGATGTCCTTCTCTGATCTCACCTTCCTCCTCCCTCCCTCCCTCCCTTCCATTAATTCCTTAATTAATTTCTTCAAACATTTATTCATATGAAACATGTTTTCCAACTCTTCTTGCTTCATGCCACACAGGCAGTAAGGGTGCTGCCACAGATAAATGACAGAGTATTAGGAATTTCAAGAAAGGTTCTTAGCTTGGGAGAAGAAAGCCAATGAGCTAAATAGATTGCTGACCTTAGCCCTTTCTCTCTGAACTGCTGAAGCTTTTAGAAGCGCTAAAATGCTAGGATTAAATGTGGTTTCAAAGGTGAGGAGTAAATTAGCAGGTCCCTTCTTATAACATGTCCAAAGTATGTGAGACTAAGTCTTGCCATCCTAACTTTTAAGGAGCATTCGGGCTGTACTTCTCCCCAGACAGATTTGTTCATTCTTCTGGCACTCCATTGTATAGCCAGTATTCTCGGCCAGTGCCATAATTAAAATGCATCAGTTATTCTTTGGTCTTCCTTTATTAACATCCAGCTTTCACATGCATAAGAGGTGATTGGAAAGTCCATGGTTTGGGTCAGGCACACCTTAGTCTTCAGAGTGACAGCTTTGCTTTTTAACACTTTAAAGAGGTCTTTTGCAGCAGATTTCCCAATGTAATATGTCCTTGGATTTCTTGACCGCTGCTTCCATGGCCATTGATTATGGATCCCAGTAAAGTGAAATCCTTGACAACATCTGTCTTTTCTCCATTTATCATGAGTTTGCTTATTGGTCCAGTTGTGAGGAATTTTGTTTTCTTTATGTTGAGGTGCAATCCGTATTGAAAGCTGTAGTCTTTGATCTTCATCAGTGCTTCAAGTCTACTTTGCTTCCAGCAAACAAGGTGGTTGTGTCATCTGCCTGTCGCAGGTTGTTAATGAGTTTTCTGCCAATCCTGATGCCATGTTCTTCTTCATATAGTCCAGCTTCTTGGATTATGTGCTCTCACAAGTGAAATTTTGCTGAAGATAATTTTAAAAACGATTGCAGCAATACATCAACAAGAAACTGTCAGAAATTCAAGTTGGATTTAGAAGAGGAAGTGGAACAAGAAATATCATTGCTGATGTCAGGTGGATCTTGGCTGAAAGCAGAGAATACCAGAAAGATGTTTATGTGTGCTTTATGGACTATGTAAAGGCATTCGACTATGGATCATAACAAATTGTGGACAACATTGCAAAGAATGGAAATTCCAGAACAGTTAATTGTGCTCATGCAGAACCTGTACATAGACTAAGAGGCAGTCGTTTGAACAGAGCAAAGGTATACTACATGGTTTAAATCAGGAACATTGTTCTTCAGGGTGGTATCCTTTCACCATGCTTATTCAATCTGTGTGCTGAGCATATAATCTGAGGAGCTGGACTATGTAAAGAAGAATCGTGGCATCATGTTTGGAGTAAGAATTTGCCATGTTGACTAATGAATTTGCATGCACATAAGAATCCCCAACTTCATGTACCTGCACAAGTTCTATAAAACTGTCTAAAGGGACCCTCTACTTGTTCACCCTCATTATTATATCTCTCTGGAGGGCTCTTCTTGAGTGGCAGGGACATCCATAATCCTGTACCACCATATTAGGACATATTTTTCCTGTTGCACACAGGAAAATTTGCAGGTATCTTAAGGAATTATAGAGAAATTCCCCCTGCCTTTTTTTCTGCTTTCCATTTCCAACTTTTCTGTTTACATTACTCTTGCTGTTGTTGTTATGTGCCATCGAGTTGGACCCGACTCATAGCAACCCCTCCTTGGGTTTCCGAGGCAGTATCACTATGGAAGTAAATTGCCCCACCTTCCTTCTGAGGAGAGGCTGGTGGCTTTGAACCGCCAGCCTTCTGCTTAGCAATCAAGTGCCTTAGGCACTACACTACCAGAGCTCCCGCATTACTCTTAGGTGGTGTAAAAAATGGCATAGGAGTAGCCTCTAACCCCTTTTAACTTAACAAGGGGAGAGGAGGATCAACATCAGCAGCCCAAAGCTGATTTCCATGAAGTGGAGGTCAGACTTGCCACCACCCTCCAACCTTATTGCCAATTCTGACACCAATCATCCCTCCCACGGCACTCTCTACTTCTCTGCTGGGTCTGATCATTCATTGCAGTGGCCATTTCAGACCTCACAGACAATACTGACAATTATGAGGGAAGTGTAACAGGTTACAATTCAGGATCAGGAACAATTCAGGATACAGTTTTTCAGTCAGGACAGCATCTTCTCAGCTGTGCCACAGGTAGGCCTCTCTCTGGTTTTGTCCTGTCAGGCCTCAGGCCCCTTGGCCTCTACCCTGTTCAAGTAGGTGTTAACAAAACTCTCTTAACTCTGCCAATAGATGCCCAGAGAGGCACCCCACTCCACCAGCAAGCTTCCAACCTAGCAGGATGGCAGAACTGACCGAGCCCCATGTTAGGGTTCAATACACCTTACTTGCATGGTGTCCCCCAAGGTACCATGCCCCCCCTTATAGACATTATTAACAAGCTATCCAATCCCCTTGGTGGGCCACAAGCACCTCACATTTGCGTATTCCCACCTTGTCACATGGCTACAAGGGCCATGCAAGCAATTCACTACACCACACGTGACTATTGTGAGGCTTAAAGGAGATGTTGTGGCTGACAGTGCTTTAGAGATGTAAAAGTTAAATGATAGTTTCTGCTATAAGCTTTATGGGAAGAAAGAAAGACAAATCCTTAGTGACTAAAAATTCTTTCTTGGCATATTGAACTGTCTGAAATTAAGCTCAGTACTTTCCCTGAAATTCCTCATTATTTACTTTAACCTTTCCTCAACGTGGAAGTAATTTATTTGTATAATTCCCATCTTACTAAATATCTCAAAGCTCTTTACGGTCACATTTGCATTTATTAAAATACACTGTTTGCCAAGATGGAAAATGGCATGACATGTGCTTTTAAGTAATACTTTAAAATTATAGATTGCTTGCTCTTCAAGTAGTTGGACCTGTGGGCTCAGGACCATGGTCACAAGGGACACCAAGCTCAATTGGCATAACATACTATACAGAAACATTGTTCCACATCCTACTTTGGGGAATAGCAACTGGGATCTTAAAAGCTTGCAAGCGACGCTAAAGAATAATGTAGAATCTGCAAAACACCGCATAACGTGGATGAACTTGGAGGACATTATGCTGAGCGAAATAAGTCAGTCACAAAA
>NW_006921991.1:2164864-2165538 GCF_000298275.1 Orycteropus afer afer
ATTGGAGTCAATGTCATGAGACAAAGTATATGTGAACTACTGTATGGAAGATGAATTTGCTCTGTAAACTTTCACCCAAATCACAATAAAATATAAAATTATATAGATAGATAGATAAAATACTTGCTCTTGAAGACAAAATGAGAACAGATTAATAAGAAGAAAAGCCAAATTTTCCCATGCTCTTACAACTTTCAGGTACCTCTTAACATTTTAGCAATTAATCATTCCAGATTTTTTCCACACACATAATTACAGCTTAAAATATAAATAGGATCATACTGTAAACACTATTTTGTAAATTTCTTTGTGTCAAATATATCATGACTATCTTTGGCAACAGGAATAAGTGGTTCCATACCATCCTAATGTATGAAGTACCACAGTCATCTTTTATTGGACATTTAGTTTGTTTCTAGATTTTTGCTATTTCAGGCCCTGTTGCACAGTGTCATCACTTTATTCATTAATCTTTGTGCACATAATTATTTCTGCTGCTTCCTAGTAGCTTTGTAACCATGGGCAGGTTGTTTAATCTGTGTCTCAGTTTTCACATCTGTAAAATGGTGATGTGTTTTAGGCTGGATTCTCTAGAGAAGCAAAACCAGTGAGGCACAGATAGATAAGAGAGGAGAAGAGAGAAATTTCTCTCAAGGAAATGGCTCACCCAGTTG
>NW_006921991.1:2166547-2169455 GCF_000298275.1 Orycteropus afer afer
GATTGCCAGTCTCATCATGGGGAATAACTACCACCAGCTGCCCAGCCACTGAACCAGGCCCAGTCAAGTTGACACACAAAACATAACCACCACTGAGGTGATCACATTATATCAGATCTCTTCATGGGGGATGACTGCATCATAATTACTAAACCACTGAGAATCATGGCCCAGCCAAGTTGACAAACATCCTTAGCTATCATAGGATAGTAATTGTTACCTACCTGCTGGTGTGAAAATTTAATGAATTGAAGTAAGCACTTAGACTGTGTGGCTCATAGTAAGTGCTATATAAATGTTCTTGTTGGGTGCTGTCGAGTTGATGTTTAACTCACAGTGACCCCGAGTGACAGAGTAGGACTGCCCCATGGAGTTTTCTAGGCTGTAATCTTTATGGAAGCAGAACTCCAGGTGTTTTCACCCATGGAGCCTCAGGGTAAGTTTAAACCATCAACCTCTTGGTTAGCAGCTTGAGTGCTTACTTAACCATTGAATCACCAGGGTTGTTCCTCATATAAATATTAGCTCTTGCTATTATTCCTTAATAATAAATCCCCAAGTATAATGCTGCATCAGTTCTTTTGAAAGGCATTTAAGTGATGTTCTGAAAGATAGTGCCAATTCATTCTCTCCATAGGAAATTATTTCCTTATCCTTTTTAAATCTATAATCAGATAGGCGTTTATATTTTTTAAAAATTATCGCTAAAGTTGGAAATTTTAGGGGTCTTTGTCATGTAATGTTTATAAAAATACCTGATATTCATGACATTAACCAGTCTTCTTTCATAGTACAAATATTTTCTTAGTTTATCACACATGGAGGCATTTTTTAAAAAGTCATTAAAAACAAATATCTTTTACGTTTGAGTTTCCGCATTTTATGGTGAATTATATAGTGCATTAAAATTCATGCTTTTAAGAATAGTTTTCCTTAAGGCTTTTATATTTTAGTCCTAGTTGGAAAGGGTGGCTGGCTATTAACTTCATTCCTTTTCTGTCTTCTTCAGAGTTTTCAGAGATTCTATTTAAAGCTTCTGTTCTTATAATTTCTATCTATATCTGTATTCTGTATACACACATGGACACACACATACACACACACTATTATATATATAGTGGCATTTACAGCACCTCTGTAGTTCTGCTTGGATCCACACGAGCATCCTCATGTGCTAGAGGGAGTTGGCAAACTCTTTCTGTAAAGGGCTGTTGTTGTTAGGTGAAGTCAAGTTGGTTCTACAGTGACCCTGTGTACAACAGAATGAAGCACTGCCCAGTCCTACACCATCCTCACAATCATTGCTATGTTTGAGCCCAATGTTGCAGCCACTGTGTCAGTCCATCCTGTTGAGGGTCTTCCTCTTTTGTGCTGACCCCTGCTTTGCCAAGTATGATATCCTTCTCCAGGGACCAGTCCCTCCTGATAACATGTCCAGAGTATGTGAGACCAAGTCTGGCCATTCTCGCTTCTGAACATTCTGGTTGTACTTCTTCCAGGACAGATTTGTTCGTTCTTCTAGCAGTCCGTGGTATATTCAATATTCTTCACCACCACTATAATTAAAATGCATCAATTCTTCTTCAGTCTTCCTTTTCCATTGTCCAGCTTTCAAATGCATATGAAGTAACTGAAAATACTCTGTCTTGGGGCAGGTACACCTTAGTCCGCCAAGTGACATCTTTACTTTTTAGCACTTTAAAGGAGGTCTTTTGTGGCAGGTTTGCCCAATACAATAAGTCATTTTATGTTTTGACAGCTGCTTCCATGGGTGTTGATTATGGATCCAAGTAAAATGAAATATTTGACAACTTCAAACTTTTCTGCATTTATCATAATGTTGCTTATTGGTCCATTTTTGAATATTTTTGTTTATGTTGAGGTATAATCTGTATTAAAGGCTGTAGTCTTTGATCTTCATCAGTAAGTGCTTCAAGTCCTCTTCACTTTCAGCAAGCAAGGTTGTGTCATCTGCATATTGCAGGTTGTCTTCCTCTAATCCTGATACCACATTCTTCTTCATATAGTCCAACTTCTTGGATTAGTTGCTCAGCATACAGATTGAATAAGTGTGCTGAAAGTATTCCACCCTGATGTATACCTTTCCTGGTTTTAAACCACACAGTATCCCCTTGTTCTGTTTGAATGACTGCCTCTTGATTTATGTACGCCAAACGAAACTTAATGCCATCTAGTCAATTCCAGCTCATAGAAATCTTCATTGGGTTTCCAAGGCTGTAAATGTTTACAGAAGCAGATTGCCTCATCTTTCTTCCATGGAGCGGCTGGTGGGTTTGAACCACCAACCTTTTGGTTAGCCAAATGCCTTAACCACTACACCACCAGAGCTTCTTTGATCTATGTATGGGTCAATGTAGAAGGCTAAATGATAAATATTTAAGGCTTTATGGGCCTGCCAGTCTTTTTGCAATGGTCCAACTCTACCATTGTGGTGTGCAAGCAGCCCTAGATATAAGTGAATAGGTGTGGCTATGTTCCAGTAAAACTTTATTTAATGGACACCTTATTTTGAGTTTCACATAATTTTCATGTGTCACAAAGTAGTATTCTTTTGATTTTTAAAACCATTTGAAACTATAAAAACCATTCATAGCTTGTAAGCTGTACAGAAAGACATTGCAGTCCACTTTTGGTCCACAGGCTGCAGTTTACTGGCCCTTGAAATAGAATGTCCAGAAATAGACCCATACAAAATAGGACTGATTGATTTTCAACAAGGGGCAAAGACACTTGAAGGGAGAAAGGATAGTCTTGTCAAGAAATAATGTTGGCACAGTTGGCCATCCATAGGCAAAAAAAAAAAAAAAATGAACCCCAGCCTAAACCTAATACAGCATCCAAACATTAGCTTAAAATGGATCATAATTCTACATGTAAATTTTCATAC
>NW_006921991.1:2169570-2172606 GCF_000298275.1 Orycteropus afer afer
CAACCTTCCTTCCGAGGAGTGGCTGGTGGGTTTGAACCGCCAGCCTTCTGGTTAGCAGTCAAGTGTTTTAGCCACTATGCTACCAGAGCTCCCGTATGTTTTCATACAACACAGGGTCGCTAGGAGTCGGAATCAACTTGATGGGAGTGGGTTTGGATTTTTTTGGATGGTCCTCAGTCCACCTTGCAACACAAACAACATTCTCTCAACAGTGTCTTTTGCAGAGCAAATGTTCTTAATTTTACTGAAGTCCTAACTTACCAATTTTTTTTTAATGTATTGTGTTTTTGGTGTCATATCTAACAACTCTTTTCTCCTATGCTTTCATAAATAATTTTTTTTGTATGTTTGCATTTTAACCACTGTACCACCAGGGACACAATGGCTGCACAGTGGGCTCAGGTGCAGTAAGGATTGTGAGGCTGGCACAACCCTGTTGTACTGTACGTAGGGTTGCTGTGAGTCAGAGCCGACTCAATGGCATCAATCAACAGCCAGGGCACCAGTGCTCAGTAAACAATTGTCTAGTAGATAATGACATGACTTTCAAAGACCTTTGTTTTGTTCTGAATCTCCCTGGGAATATCCTTTGTAACACAGGGCCATGAATCTCCCATAAACCAAAAACCAAACCCACTGCCATCAAGTCAGTCCCAACTCATAGTGACCCCTCCTTGGGTTCCTGAGGCAGTATCTCTGCGGAAGTAGATTGCCCCACCTGCGTTTGAAGGAGTGGCTGGTGGGTTTGAACCTCCAGCCTTCTGGTTAGCAGTCAAGTGCCTTAGGCACTATGCCACCAGAGCTCCTTGAATCTCCCATGTTGGAGCCTTTTCCCCACCCTACCCCCACCCCTTTTCCCCCAAGGTGATGGCCAGGACCACATGTAGTCACACTCTACCAGTCAAGCCTGGACTCAGCTGAGCAGCCTGAGTGCCTGTATTTGGCCTGGGACGTTTATTTTTCACTTACCGCACAGGCCTAGGAGATACATTTGCTGAGTAGAGAGAAAAAGGCCCCAAACACAATTTTGTGCCGAGGAATAAGTTGGCCCTTCCTAATAGAAAAACTTTTTTAAAAAAGAAATGTAGATTTATCTGGTGAGGAATGGTGGTAAAATCCAAATGGACTCACTCACGTGGATTGGCTCTCAGCCCAACAGTAGGAAGACCTAGACACACAACACCTCCCCTAGGATGATGAACTCACCTACCCTAGGGAGATGCACTCCTTAAGTCAATCAACTATGAGACACCAGAGGGGCAACATTCACATAGAGGGAAAACTGGACAGACAGGAATGCATAGATAAGAAGGAAACAGGGAGGGGGTAGTCACAGGGAGGAGAGGGGAGGAGAGCTTTTATGGTTGGGGATTGTAATTGGGGCCAGGAAACCAAATGTGCATGAACTGTTGAGAGTAACGAATCTGCTTTGTAAATTTGCACCTAAATCACAATTAAAAATATAGATGGAAAAAAACAAAACAAAAAACCCCTGACCTGTTGCCATCAAGTTGATTCTGACTCATAGTGACCCTATAGGACAGGGTAGAACTGCCCCATGGGATTTCCAAGGCTGTAATCTTTGTAGAAGCAGACTGCCTCATCTTTATCCCACAGAGTGGCTGGCGGATTCAAGCAGCTGACCTTTCAGTTAGTAGGTGTGCAGCTTGGATGTTCTTGACCTTCATAATGATCACGGATATGCCCTTCACCTCTTATTCCTTCTCAGTCCTTATCTGTAAAATAAAGATAACAGCCCCCCCCACCCACCAAAAGCCTTCTTGTATCTCTTAGAGGTGATGCAGAAACTAGGAAAATCTCTTAAAGCATAATGAAAGATGCTGTGGAAATGCCAGTGTTTTTATGAGCAAGGCAAAATGATATTCTATCATATCTACTATCATTTTAATGGAAGAAAAGCATGTATTTGGATGCAGCATCAGTGTAGTTCTCAAAAGAGAAATGAAAATGAAAGCTCAGGTGGTGGATGCATGTCCTTAAGACATAAGCTGTGCCTTCAGTCATGTGTCATTGGATGAGTTGAAGGTGCCGTTAGAAACTGCTTTTTAAACGTAACATTAAGTGGTCATTTCAAGGCAAATGATCTAGCAAGTAGAAAAGGAGACTTTCCATGAAAACATATTATTACATGAATTGGTATACTTGATTATGTTTAAATGGACAGAAATTATAAAAGTGTTGTATTTATAAATGACTTGTTTACAGACTCATAGTTAATGTCTCTGATCACGCTTAAAGCAAGATTATAAGCACACAGGAAAGGCCCTCTCTGCACAGTCATCTCCTGATCACATGATTACTGACTTTTGAAATGGTTTTTTGGGGTTAGAAAGTCTATTATTCTGCTATTAAGAAAAATATTACAAGCATAAACATTTTTTAGAAGACTTAAGATTGCAGAAGATGTAAATGAAATTATAAAATTATTAAATCTATGCTTATTTCTTATATATCTCTTGTGATACAGCTTGTGATATCTCTTGTGATACAGCTGTGTCCTACAGCTGTAGGAGATACTCAGCATGAATGGTGACACTTGAGTTTGGCCACCGTGGCCGCATGCTATTGGGTGCCGTCTCTGAAGAGACTCTAGATAAAATCATCTTTTTCTGAAAGGGAAACAAGCTGAGACCTTTGGGGTTTCTGCTCTGGGTTGCCTCCCTGATGCCTGCCCGCCTGACTCTCATAACATAGTGGCAGCTAGGCTGTTTCTGGAGATGGGGATTTGGTTTAAGCGTTTTCTCTTAATTAGTGACAGATGGACTCAGGGTTACTTCTGCAGCAGTCCTAATCCATGTGCTATGAGTGGGTTGTGAAAGTGTAGAATAGTGAGCCTCTCAAGTCTCCAGGGTATATGGGAAAGCCCCTAGGTGGTTGAGATCCCCCTCTGGGCTGATGGCCTCCTACAGCTTTGCCATGAAAACATTATCATTTCCTATGTGTACTGTTAGGAGCTCTGGTAGCATAGTGGCTAAAGCACTTGACTGCTAACCAGAAGGCTGGCGGTTCAAACCC
>NW_006921991.1:2172706-2184947 GCF_000298275.1 Orycteropus afer afer
TCCTACTTCCGTAGTGATACTGCCTCGGAAACCCAAGGAGGGGTCGCTATGAGTCGGGGCCGACTCGATGGCACATAACAACAACAACAACAACAACAATGTGTACTGTTACCTGAAAAAGGTTAGGTGCTACTAACTGAATGCATGTATTTAACTTTTCTGTATAAAGATGTTTAACAGTCACTTTACTTTACCTTATGGAATACTTCACCTTCCTTGTTAGAGAAAGGTAGATATGACTAGTAAAGGAAACTCCAGGATAATTAAAAAAAAAAAAGTATGTATCTTCATTACAAAAATTTTTTCTCCAGGACTTCTTTTGGGAGTTAGACTTTGAAATAGCTCAGACTTTTTTAAAGATAGAGCACAAAGTTTATTATATCAGAAATAAATGAACTTTCCCTAATGAAAGAAACAGTCCTTTAAAGTGAATATGTAATTTTTGCTTGTGACCATGCTGGCATAAAGGATATTAGACTGTCCCTCCTGCCATAGACCACTGTGAAATAGGACCAAACATATGAAGCAAGGCATTGGATAATACATAGCACAGGGATGCCTTGAGAGAAGGAAAACAGAAAATGAGCTTCACAGTAACCCTGGATTTTTGCCTGGGGGCACTTTCCAAATTGCAACACAGGGGAGTAGAACCCAGAGAGCAGAAGACTCAGGCATAGGAAACAGGGTGTAATTCAGGATGATGAGGTAGCTAGAATTTGCAGGGCAGGGAACTACAGAGAAGGCAGCTGCACAGAGAAAGAGCTCCAGAAATCTGTATAGTGTCCCTTGAGTCCTTGGCTGGATACTAAGCTGTGTATCATTAGGGTAAGACTCCACCAGGCCTGGCAGAAAATAAGTACTGAGGAGCTGTGAGCTGAGTGGATAATCCAGAAGTCACTAGTGCTGGGACACATTGGAATTCTGGCCAAGCAGAGTAGAAAAACCTTGTTGAACACCACCGTCATTCCATTGAGAACCTAGAAAAGCCAGCCATAAGAATAGGACTACCTTAGACCTGCCCTAAAAAAAGCCTAAAACCAAGCTTCAACAGGTAACTTACCTACCATAACAAAATTCAACACTCTTGCAAGAAAGACAACAAAATCTAGTTTCCCAACAATGTAGTATACACAGTGGTTGAGAACATGCAATAAACAATTACTAAACATGTGAAGGGAGAAAATGTGACCCATTGGCAAGAGAAAAACAGTCAATAGAAGCAGACCCAGAGATGATGCAGGTGTTGTAATTAACAAACAAGGGCTTTAAAACAGCTGTTATAAATAAGTTCAAGGAGTTAAAGGTAAAGATGTAAACAGTGAGTTGACATCTCTGATGATAGGGAATCTCAGAGAAAAGGAAACTATGAAAAAACCAAATAGAATTTCTAGAAATAAAAAATTCAATATATAAAATGAAAAATTTGTGGGATCAATTGAGTACAGATTGAACGTTGTAGAAGAAAGGGTCAGCAGTAGAACCTATCCAATCTGAAGACAAAAATAGTAAACAAAAACAGCCAGTATCTCAGTAACTCATGGGACAATATTAAGCAGTCTAATATATGTGTAAATGGAGTCACAGAAGGAAGAGAGAAAAAGAGATACGGGCCAAAAAATATTTGAAGAAATAATGGCAAAACATATTCCAAATTAATTGAAAATATTCCACATTTCCAAGAAGCTCAACAAACCTGAACAAGAAAATTGCAAGGAAAACCATACATAGGGATATCATAGTCGAAGTGTTGAAAAAGATAAAGACAACATTTATACAATATAAATGGCTGCTGACTTGTCATCAGAAACAACCCACCAGAGGAAAATGGAACATCTTTTAAAGTGCTGTAAGAAAAAAAGCTGGCTATGTTTTTGTTGTTTTCAGCTGCCATTGTATAGATTCTGACTTACGTTCAGAATAGCATTGCACTTCCTAGGCTTTTCAAGGCTATAACTTTTTTGAAGCAGATCAGCAGGCCTTTCCCCTGAGGCATCTCTGGGTACGTTCTAGCCGCCAGCATTTTGGGCAGTAGTTGAGTGCTTAATCAATTGCATAACCCAGGGACTCACTCCTAGGTAAAAAGAGAATTTGTCAATAGAAGATATGCACTATAAGAAATGTTAAAGGAAATTCCTGAGATCGAATGATACCAGATGGAAACCCAGATCTACTCTGAAGGAATGAAGAGCACTGCAAATGGCAGATATGTGGATAAATGTAAAAGTGAAAACAGTAGAACCTTTTATATTGCACTCCAATAAAAGAGTGTTGCTCTTTCATTCAGTAAGCATTTTATTGAGTAGTGCCTAAGGCGTTTGACTGCTAACCAGAAGGCTGGTGGTTCAAACCCACCAGCCACTGCTCAGAAGGAAGACTGGGCAACCTACTTTCGTGGAGATACTGCCTCGGAAAGCCAAGGAGGGGTCACTATGAGTCGGGATTGGCTTGACGGCAGTGAGTTTTTAGTTTTCATTATGAATAAATCACTGGACTATGGGATGTAGGGTAACTTTACTCAATTTATAAAGATGGTGTTATCATGAGATGCCTAAATATTTACCATAATTCTCAGATTTTTGTTTTGTCTGTGTGATAGACAGGACTCTAAAGTGGCCTCCATGATCTCCATCTCCTGCTGTCTTGGTATGCTTCTGCCCTCTTGAGTGTGGACAGAGCATAAGACTTTGTAACAGAATATGGTAAAGGTACTAAGATGTAGGTGGTTATGTATGGTTGTAATGCCTGTCTTGTGATCGAGACTCTCTTTCACTTCCTGGCTTTGCAGAAGCCAGTTGTCATGTTGTGAGTTGCCCTCTGGAGAGGACCATGTGGCAAGGAATTGAGGGTGGCCTCTAGCCTTCAGCCAGCAAGAAATTGAGGCCCTTAATCCAGCAGTTCACAGGGAACTAAATTCTGCCAACAACCACAGAGTATGGAAGCTGATCCTTTTCCAGTTGAGCCTCAGATCAGACTTTAGCCCTGGCCAACACTTTATCTGAAGCGTTGTAAGGCCCTGAAGCTGAGGAACCAGCCATGCTCAGCGTCTTCCCCACAGAATCTGTGAGATAATAAATGTGTGTTATTTAAAGCTACAGAATTTGTGGTAATTTGTTATATTGCAAGAGACAGCTAATATAGTCAATATAGAATCTTTTTAGCTGTTTTCTTACTGTATGATAATCATTACCTCAAAAACAGTTTTTGAAATGTATGTTTAAAATGAGTTTTAGCCATCTCTTATGTGAAGATAAATGTGAAAAGCCAAAATAAGTGCACTTATACGTGTTTGTTTTCTGGGTTGAGACTTTTATTTTTAAGACTGTTGTCGTTAGGTGCAATGAGTCACTTCCCACTCATAGCCCCCCATCTACAGTAGAATGAAACGCTGCCTTGTCCTGTGCTGTCCCCCAGTTGTTGCCGTGTTTGAGCCATTGTTGCAGCCGCTGTGTCAGTCTGTTTCACTGAAGATCTTCTTTTTCTCTGACCCTCTACTTTACCAAGCATGATGTTCTTCTCCAGGGATCGGTCCCTCCTGGTACAGATTTTTAGAACTACCTAGGTGTTAATCCTAATTTCAACACTTACTATATGACCTTGAACAAGTTACTTAGCTTTACTATCTACTTTTACAGTTGTTGTGAGAATTAAATGAGATAATTGGTATGAAACACTCAGCCCACTGATTGGCACATAATAATTGCCCAATAAATATTAGGTGGAATGGTGGTTGTGGAGATGTGGGAATGGTAGTAATAACAGCAATTGCAGCAATAGCAAGAAACTCCTATGCCTTGAGGCTGCTAAATTATTCCGCACTTGCAGTTTCAGCATGTATGACTCTTAGTGGCAAATTTTAAAATAACCTTCATGCTTTGCTAATAATTTAGCCCTTAGTTCAAATAGGATTAGCAAAATAGGTTGCTAGTGGCACAAGCTAGATACTCAGGAAAACATTTTGTAACCCCTAAACCAGAAAGAACTCTTCAGCAATGCTATTGATGAGACCAATGTTTTACCAACATAATTGACTATTGTAACTCAGGGGAAAAGATTACAAAAATTCTGTACATCGTTTAAAGAGGAAACCAGCCATTGTTTAGCAGTGATGTAGAGCAGGGGTAAGCAGCCTTTTTCTGTAAAGGGCCAGATAGTGGATATTTTAGGCTTCGCAGACCATACGGTCTCTGTCACAATGACTCAACTCTGCCCTTCTAGTGTGAAAGCAGCCACAGACAGTAAATAAATGAATGGGTGTAGCTGTGTTCTAATTAAATTTAATTTACACAAATAGATGTTAGGCTGGATTTGTCTTGTGGGCCATAGTTTGACCCTTGATCTAGAGACCATCCTTTCAGGAACTATTCAGAGACCAGATCGCTCTCCAGAGTCTATTTTTCTGTAGGATTTCATAAAGTGTGGAATAAGTAGCTTATACAAGGCATGGGTGCAGTTTTCAGGCACCAATACAGGTGTCAATTCATTTTGGCCTGGCAAAAAGGAAGTTTGGTTACTGCTTTTTGGGTGTTATCCATCTATTTTTTTTTGGGGGGGAGGGGTTACCAGTGTATATAATATGTAGAATTTAGAACTTAGAGGTTAGTATATCAAATCCTGTAAATTACTGCCCAGTAAGATAATAAGTTTTTTGTGTGTGTGTTTTTATAACAAGTAGATGAGCTTTTTGAGGTCACGACTCCCTGGTATCACAAAGCTGAGGAAGCATTGATGATGACTGGGTTTTGGCACTTGGGAGGTGGCATTTTCTTGGGTGGGCTTGACCCTGGCATTGACTCCTAGGGCTTACCTTGTTAACGGTGGTCACCCAGGCGTTCCTTCTGACACTGAGATAGACCAGAGGTCTCTCCCCTCCCCCCCTCGTCCAGTTGCCACATAAACTATGATGTTGATGCGCCCGCTGTAGTAACTGACTTATGGGGATGCTGGAAGTTTTGAGCAGAAATCCCAATCGTGCAGAATAATTGCATCTCTTGGGGAGGTGTTCACAAGCAGCGGCAGTGCTCAGTGCTCCTGGGCTCTGGCCTCGGTGGAGCTTTCGCCCAGCAGCCTGCTGAAGCTCCGTGCAGAAGGCATTCATTAGGAAATACTAAACGACACTTGCCGTACTTTTGTTGGAGCGCTGAGGGAGTGAGACCCCCTCTGGGCTCTCTGAGGCTCACTTAGCAGCCACGCTGAAATTTGTAGATACTCACTTTCTCCTCCTTCTCATCAGGGAAGGTCTGAAAAAAAAGCCCTGCGGGGTAACTTGTGGGCGGTGGGTACTAGGGTGCACAGTGGCCTTGACCGCCAGCAGTGACTAGGCAGAGTGCTTTGCTTTTTCATTTGGGTCAGGCACTGAAATCATTTTAATCTTTCCTTTTTTATTATTTTTTTTTTGTTTGAAATGACTTTCTCTAAGTTGTACGTTCCAGTCTGAATTTAGGACACTTTGAATACCTGAGGAAATACAGCCTACTTCCTACTTTTTGGAGATACTTTTAAAGTTGTTTGCATGATTATGAACAATTAATAAATTCAGCAAGGTCCCTAGGTAGCACAAACTGATTGTGCTTGGCTGCTAACCCAAGGGTTGGAGATTGGACCCCACACAGCAGTACCACCGAAGAGGCCTGCTGGTCTGTTAGAAATGCGGACTCTCAGGCCCCACCCAGACCTGGAGAATCCGAATCAGCATTTTCATCGAGAGTCCCCACGTGATTTGTATGCACACTGAGGTTTAAGGGGCGCTGGTGTAAATCACCGATTGTCAGCCTGCACAATGGACCAACCTAGGAGCCTTTTTGAAAGTACTGATTTCCTGGTTCCAGCCCCAGAGAGTTTGGTTTGATTGCTCTGGGGTAGGGCCTAGGCACCAGGATTTTTAAAAATTCTCCAGGTGATTCTAAATATGTGTACAGCAAGGATGATGACCCCTGGTCTAGTATGTTGCTTTGCAGTTCTGGCAAAACAGAGCCCAAGATGGGATAGTGGCTGATTCTTTTAATCACTTTAAAAGCTAAAAATAAATAAATAAATAAATAAAACTCACTGCCGTGGAGTCGGATCCAACTCATAGTGCCCCCTCATTGGGTTTTCGAGGCAGTATCTCTACAGAAGTAGATTGCCCAATCCTCCTTCTGGGGAGTGGCTGGTGGCTTTGAACTGCCAGCCTTCTGGTTAGCAGTCAGATGTCTCAAGCACTGTTTAAAAGCTAGGTGGCAAAAAAAAGAGTCATAACCAATATAAACTAGTGAAGTAAATAAAGAAGAAAATTTAATCCTAAAAAAAAAAAAAAAAGCTAGGTGGCAAGTTTGTCTTTTCTAAAGATTTCAAGTGCCTCGACTAGAGGTGGACACACCCAATCTCCCTGGTGACTCCAGCTCGATTGCTGGCGTGTCTATGCTAACAGACCATGTGTAAGGGAGTCACTTTTAGCCAGTCCCTAGCATGGTAGCTGTGTGGAGTACCCAGGTGTTTCAGCCAGATTCCCTGCGACCACTGAGGCAGGGTTAAGGGGACAGCACAGTATGGAGGTCCGGGCGGGTCCTCCCTTCTCAGCCACACCACAGAGCCTTAACATCTCTCCCTCCGTGCCCCCTCCCCTAAGTGTGTGAGCCACTGCCAGGAGGTGTCACCCGAGGCAGCAGGGACTGGGAGTGGCTCATCTCTACCTGACGATGGTGCTGAGTCATCTGATGAATGCCATGTGAGTCTGCTTAAGTGTCCCAGCTACATTCCCCTCAGGGACTCGCCATAATGACGACAGCCACCACACAAGCCTCTGTGGCACTCTTTACAGCTCACACACAGCCTTCGGTGTGCATCAGGGAACAGAGCGAGCCAGTTCGCGACACTCGTGGCCGCTGACGTATCAGACAGCCTGAGTTTGCTCTTTTCTCTCCCTCGCCTAGTTGCACACAAGCATGTCAGGCAAAATAAGGAATGGGCTACCTTGTGACATGGCGAGTCTCTGTTATTAGTGACATGCTAACAGAGAGTGGATAGCGGGGACAGTGCAGAAAGGAGAGGCTGGCCTGTGGCATATGCTTAGGCTCCGTTTGTTCGCTGCTTTAAAGGAAAAACATTCTTTGTCTTTTTAAGAAAAAATAGATTCTACTCTAATATCTGCCTGTGATGAGGCATGGTAAAAGCGTTTTGGCCACTGTGAGAATTTGATCACAAAAGGGGGCGAACGTTCTGTGTCAGTCATATGATTTCTTTTCCTACTCAAGTCTGCTTCTTCTACTTTCGTGTAAATAAAGCTTGCTTCTACTCAACTTTCATCTGGAAGCTTTCACCTACGTGCCAAGCTTCCTGTCTTTGCCATTACAAATCCCCACTTCATTCAGGGCCATCCCCTACCTGCCCACACTACCCTTTCCTCTTCCTTCTTAGAGTGTGAAAATCCACTAGGGTGACCATTGTCTTGGGTTACACTTGTGGTCCTGGTGTAATTATTAGTTGTGCCCCAGGTTTAGAAATGCACGATACATATTTAGAACTAGTAAAACCGTCCAGTGTGTTGGCCACACTGCCTCCCTCCTCAGTGGTTTCAGCTCCTGCCATCCTCCTAAGGGACATCCACTTCCACCCTGATGGCATTCTGGCCTCACAGGTCATTGACCACCTGCCTCTGTCACTCTGGGTGCCATCTTGCCTCACCATGACTATTCTGTAGACGTTGGTTGGGGGCTGAGAGCCGAGCGCTGCCTGAGGTCTAAGCTGCACTTCTGGAATCCTGCCTCGTGACCACAGCTTCCCATCCCTCCCCCTTTCTTTGTGATCTTGACCTTGCCCTTTGCCATTGCCTCAGGTTTTTGCCCTTGTTCTGCCCTTCCAGGCTGCCAGCCTGTCTTGGTCCCACTTGATTTTGAATCCGGCCCAGCTCTCTTGCTGGTGTTTCTGAGAGGTATTGATTCACTGTGTCTGCCTCTCCTGCTAGGCTGTGAGCTTGGGAGCCCCATGAGGATGAGGTGACTTTCTTTTTGTTCTGAATTCCCCTCCTCTCCTGGGTGTTCTAGGTCCTCAGGAGACAGATTGAATTTGCTGCTCTTCTACACTTCTGGAAGCACAGCCCTCACATGAATAGTTTTCTCTTCACCATCAAGAGGATGGCTTTGTTTCCTGGTTTGTTGAGGAGGACTCATTTTCACTTCTTTCACTGGAAAACAGTGCCTAGGTTCTCTGGAGATGACCGGCCCACCCCAGGTGTCCTGACCCCTCCATTTTCTGTCTGTAGCGGGTGTCACTTTGCACTTCTCCGAGCATTCCAAGTCATGCTGGCAGTTCTTTTTGAATGTGCTTATCTGATCCATAGGGAGCTCTGGTGGCATAGTGCCTAAGGCATTTGACTGCTAACCAGAAGGCTGGTGGTTCAAACCCACCAGCCACTCCTCGGAAGGAAGACAATCTACTGTAGAGATACTGCCTTGGAAACCCAAGGAGGGGTCGGTCACTGTGAGTCGGATAAACTCAACGGCAGTGCATTTGGTTTTTAGTATCTGATCCATGAGCCTGCATTTCTTTATCTGCCAATCCAGACACTCAGACATACTGTGTTCTCCCTTTGCTTTTTGCCTCGTTTGCTCTGAATGATGTGATGATTAGCATTGTTCGTGTTTTCCTTAAGAAGCAGAGTATAGATCCAAGCCAGTCACCACCATAGGGCGATATAATAATGCATCTAGTGTCAGTGTGCCCTCTTCCTCCTGTAGGGTTCGTGAGTTGTGATGCTACTCTGGATGTGCTTCTGTTCATTAAAATTTTCTTTCTTGTTTTCCTCCCACACAGAAGCCAAAAGGCACCATTACAGTGGTTCTTGGGTTACTGCTTACATGAGGCTAAGATGAGACATGGATTTGCAACATTTAGAAAGTTTGAATAAAAGGTAGCAACAAACAATATTTGAGTACTTTTTGTGGTTACAGTTCTATATCAGACTGCCTGAAATGAGTAAGAAACAAGTCCAGTCCTGAAATAAGTAAACCCTTTACACATGAGAAGATTTAAGATTCTTTTAAATGCCATTAATGGCTCTCTCCTCTTTGGTCCAGAGCTCTTAGTTGATACCTGTTACCAAAATGGAATTATACCTTGTATAATTCTTTTGTGCCCGTCTCTCCTATAAATCTCTAAACTCCTTGGGGATAAGGGACCATGTTCTTCACATGTTTAATGTTCCGTTCCTTTGTTGTTGTTGTTGTTGTTGTCAGCTTCTGTTGAGTTGGCCCCTGACTCATGGTTACCCTGTGCTCTAGGGAACCAAACACTGCCCAGTCCTGTGCCAACCCCATGATCGGTTGTGGATGAGACCATTGTGATCCATATGGTTGACACTGGGTGATTTTCAGAAGTGGATGTATGGCCAGGCCTTTCTTGCAAGCCTGTCTTAGTCTGGAAGCACCACAGTACCTCTGTTATTGTTGTTATGTGCCGTCGAGTCAGACCTGACTCATAGCGACCCCTCCTTGGGTTTCCGAGGCAGTATCTCTACGGAAGTAGATTGCCTAACCTGCCTTTGAAGGAGTGACTGGTGGGTTTGAACCGCCAGCCTTCTGGTTAGCAGTCAAGTGCCTTAGGCACTATGCTACCAGAGCTCCTACAGTACCTCTAGGAGGAAGTTAAATATATTTTGTATTTAATAGATGTTTATTGAATTACATATCATGAAGTGCAAGTTGATACTGTACTGAGCGTTAGAGAAAAGATAAAGCATTCATCATAGTCACCTTCCTATGGGTAAGCTTTAAATTGGGTTTTGAAGTTGAGAAGGACACATCCAAGGAAAGAGGAGTAAAAACCGTGCCAGGCATTTCCTTGGAAGCAGAGCCTTCTACATTGAGAGGCTTAATGCCTAAGGATAAAGAGGTAAAGAAATTCTACCCCCAACCATCTTCATTTGTCACTCTGGTATTATTTATGACATTTATAACATCTCAGAGTCGGAAGAACTTCAGAAGCCCATCAAACTCTGTTAATCCCTTCTTTGGGGACTGAAGCCAGATTGTTTAGGGAGTGATATGATATAGGCAGGACCAGACTGTTTCCTGGATTTCTCATTATCATTTTCCAAGAAAATCAGCACTTTCTTGTGTTGCGAGTCCTTTGAACTTTTCGTTCTGGGTAAATCTGAGCTGATGATTTAAGTGTTACCTGTTTTTTTTGGGGGGGAGGGTGGGCTGTTGACTGGGACTAGAACTTAGTCAGTGATTAAAGACCAATTTTCAAAATCTTCATTCTCTTCTAAGAGGTCAGTTTGTCCTTGTAACAGATACCACTGGGGAAGGGAGAGGTATTGACCATAGATTTCTTGACCTGAGGTGGCGTTTACGTTAACATATGTAGCGTTCCCACCAGTTAAGGTAGAAGGAGGCTACTTTGACCTGTAGGAGATCATAGAACTCTGGATTAAAGAAAGAGAGTTCTATTGAGTCCATAAATATTTATTATATTAAGCATTGTGTAATGTGCTGGGGTAGCGTAGTGCTTAAGGCACTTGACTGCTAACCAGATGGCTGGCGATTCAAACCCACCAGCCACTCCTCGGAAGGAAGATGGGGCAATCTTACTTCCGTAGAGATACTGCCTTGGAAACCCAAGGAGGGGTCATTATGAGTCGGGTCCGACTTGATGGTACATAACAACAACAACAACAATGTGCTGGGGGTATAATGGTGAACAAGCCAAGTGTGTTCCTCCCCTTGCTAGGATTTCTGATCTCACAAGGACCAGGTTAGTGAGGCACAAAACTGTGACCCTGTTAGGGCTGACACCAAGAGACCGTCACAACCTGACCCCAGCCCAGTCCTGTTGGTGGTAGGAAGGACCACCAGGATCTCTCCATGGGCCCTGAGCATGATCTCCTCACTTCCTTCGTCATCTTCCTGCTCCAGATGGAACTTTCAAAGGCCAACGTGTTGCTAGTGGTTTCTGGAAAGCTTTATTAGCTCATGTTGTATTTCAGCTGGGAGTTGTTGATCACAAGTCTGAGGAGAAGATTTGTACTCAAGGACGTTGTACTTGACAACAGTGTGTGTGTTGTACATATGGTGGGCAGGAAGAGATGCTAAGGGGGAGGTTCATAGTAGGCCAGACAAGTCCTGGGTTGGGGTAGTAGGAGCGGAATTGGTCACAGAGGGCAGATGTACGTAAGCTACCTTATACAAGTACAGATCATCTAGGACCTCCTAAGTGAAGAGGAACTCTGGTGGTGCAGTGGTTAAAGCAGTCAGCTGGTAAATGGAAGGGCATCAAATCTACCAGCCACTCCACAGGAGAAAGATGTGGCACTTTGCTTCTGTAGAGATTACAGCCTTGCAAACCCCTGCTCTGTCCTGTGGGATGATTATGAGTTGGAATCAACTCTCCATCAGTGGGAGTTTTGGGAGCCATGCAAATGTGGACCAAAAAAAATGGAAATGGCTTTGTGACATGAGGTTGAATGCCTGGAGAACCGTGGAGCCGTTAAGCCCAGGATGGGAGGTCTGTGAGGGTGGGGCTGTTGTGGCTTTGCTCATTGCTCCCTCCCTGACACCTGGCTCGGTGGCTGGCACAGAGTAGGCAGTCAATAAACATTTGACGAATGAATAACACAGTAGGCGTTATTCAAAGGGAAGCAGGTTACATCGGGAAGAACGAATAGATTTATCCATTCATTTCTTAAGCAAACATTGAATTGTGCAAGGTGGGGGAAGGGCTTTTCATGACGACAACCATGTCTCTTAGCATTGAGAGGAGTGGGTGAACGAGAGCAGTGCTCTCATGGGCTTGTGTGAAGTGTGATTTTTCTTATGCTTGGCTGACTGTCGCAAAGCCCTTTTTAATTTGTGGCAGGCAATCAAAGAAGACAGTTGTGCATGTGATATTTTCTAAGCCACATTTGCAGTCAATGAAATAATTTCATTTCAGTAAAATTAAAATGAAGAAAATACACATCCTTCTGCTTAAAAAAGAAAGAAAGAAAGACCTACTGCTTCAGGGGCATTGTTCTGGTTCCCTAGTGCTGCTCTGACAGGAATATACCACAAATGGGGTGGCCTTAATAAATAGGAGTTTATTCTTTTACAGTTTGGAGGCTTTAACCCAAGTTCAAAGTGCCAGGCTCTAGAGGCTGAGTGAAAGCCCCTCGACCTTGGGCTTCAGCTCTGCCTCCAGCTCCTGGCCCACTGAAGCTAGAGGCTTTTCTTCACTCAGACAGCTGCTGGCTGCTGAAGCTGCCAAGCCCAAGGTTGACAAGTAAAAAGGC
>NW_006921991.1:2185157-2204158 GCF_000298275.1 Orycteropus afer afer
GGAGCTGATTGCCAGTCTCATCATGGGGAATAACTACCACCAGCTGCCCAGCCACTCACCCAGGCCCAGCCAAGTTGACACACAAACATAACCACTACAGGCATCTAAAAGCAGCATTTGGTGTTGTGGCCCAGCCAGCAGCTCCAGCACACTTAAGCTGTTGTTCTCCCATCTGACTTTGGGGTGTGTGTTTAGTCTTCATAACCATTGGCACATTCATGGTTTCCTCCTTTCCTCAAGGAAAAGCGCCTCTGTTTTCTTGAAGCGATGTCAGACCTCTCTGGAGGTACCCGTCACTGTCAAATTGATTCCTACTCATAGCGACCCTGTGACCCTCTGGAAGGTGCTCACCCCCATTTCTCTCTCTGCTCTCCTGTTTCCTAGGACTGCATCGACATAGGCTGGTGGGAAGGAGAGCTCAACGGCAGACGAGGAGTGTTCCCTGATAACTTTGTGAAGTTACTCCCACCGGACTTTGAAAAGGAAGGCAGTGTAAGTGTGTGTGGTTTTGATCTCTGTGCTCCACGCATTGTCAGAGTTGTGGCTCCCATGATAGGACTTGGGATGGGGAGGGCAGGGGGTTTGGTATAACTTTTAAGAGTGCCGGCATTTGAGTTACATGGACCCTGGTTCTAGCCCTTGTCTTCCCTATACCCGGTGTGTGGCTGAGGGCAAGTTCGTTAACCTCCATGAGCCTCCATTTCCTCATTGGTCAGTTGGCCACAGAAATCCCTAGTCTAGGTTTGTTACATGAATACACAAGATAACATATGCAAAGCCTTTAGTACAGTACCTGGCACATTTAAGCATCTAAATAAACTGCCAGAACCTTGGGTGCTTCATTTGGTGAGTAGACTTCCTATGTCTTTTGTACCATGGTCCTCGGTGGTGGTGGTGGCTGTATTGTGAAAGTTCCTAAAAAACACATTGTGAGACTGAGATCTACAGCAAGTGTGCTCTTCCTTCCTCCTTCCTCCCCTACCTAGCCTATCTACTCACCTCTGATGTGTCCTTTTTTTTCTTTGTGGGAATCTATTTTACAAAGCTATTGTTTAAATGAGCCAGTTCATCTCTGCCTAAATCTAGGTGTGGTGACTTCTCTGTCTACAATGTAACATGAAATATTGCAAAGTTAGGTGCACTTTACAGTGTAAGAGGGTGGTGATTTGCTCTTATTCATCCAGTTCTGCCCCTCAGAGCTCTTCGCTCAGGCTGCCACATGACTGTGCCCACCTTTCCTGGCCTGAGCCTTCCCATAGGCACCCATGGGGGCTGTGTTCCTAGACCATGCTGAACCCGACCTTGATACATCACCATTTCCACAGAGCTGAGGTGGAGGGAGGAAAGCTACAGTAGTGGGGAATTGGTTGCCAAGGATACTAAGCCAGCATCTGATGGTGTATGCCTGCTTAAATGAACTGATGTCTTGTTCAAGAAGCTAGATGATGCCCACACCTGTGAAGAGTGTGTCTGTAGATTGCTAGATTGCTTTGAAGTCTAAGGTCACACTTTTAGGCTTTTTGATAGCTTTCTTGTATTGTTTGGCTGATGATCTGTTCCACACCTGCTTTTCTCTCTTGGATTCTGAGTTTGGGGTCCAGAGAATCTGGATTCTGTTTCCTAGTATTTTCTACATCCTTGACACTTAAGTGTGGTCCACAGACCAGCAGCATCAGTATCACCTGGGAGTGTATTAGAAATGTTCAATCAATCTATATGGGATCAAACTGACAACAGCAACTTGTTAAAATTAGATAGGAACTTTAGAAGGCAATGAGTTATATTAATAAATTAATGGGAAAGGAACAAGTCAGAAAAGAAAGGTGGGAATTACTGCACAATTTGAAAAATATAATCATTGTCACTGAATTATACGTGTAGAAATTGTTGAATTGGTACATGTTCTGCTGTGCATATTCTCAACAACAATAAAATAAGGTATAAAAAAATAAGAAAAAAACAAACACCTTAAAAAATGCTCAGACCTCACCTAAGATCTAACCAAAAACCAAACCAAACTCACTGCCGTGGAGTCGGCCCTGACTCATAGCCACCCCTCCTTGGGTTTCTGAGGCAGTATCACTACAGAAGTAGATTGCCCAACCTTCCCTCCGAGGAGTGGCTGGGCCTCCTTAATCTAGGGAGTCAGAATCTGCATTATATCAAGATCCTTGGGTAATGGCTTTATACACTACAGTTGAGAAGCCCTGGTTAGAGATGTTGAGTATCTGTCTTAGTGACCATAATCCCACCTTCCAGCACCCAACCACTGAGTCAGTTCTAACTCATAGAGACCCCTAATGGGTTTCCGAGGCAGTAAATCTTTATGGAAGTAGATAGCCCCATCTTTCTTCTGCAGAGTGACTGGTGGTGGCATTGTGCCTAAGCCATTGGATTGCTGACCAGAAGGCTGGCAGTTCAAACCCACCAGCCACTCCTCGGATGGAAGATTGGGCAGTCTACTTCTATAGAGATACTGGCTTGGAAACCCAAGGAAGGGTCACTGTGAGTTGAAACTTGGGTCACTGTGAGTTGAAATCGACTCGACGGCAGTGAGTTTGGTTTGGGTTTTGTAGTACCCAACCCTGTTTTGTTGTTGTTGTTGTTTTTATGAGCCATCGAGTCCAGCCCGACTCTTAGCGACCCCTCCTTAGGTCTCTGAGGTGGTATCACAACAGAAGTAGATTGCCCAACCTTCCTTCCAAGGAGTGGCTGGTGGGTTTGAACCGCCAGCTTTCTGGTTAGCAGTCAAATGCTTTAGGCACTACACTACCAGAGCTCCTAACCATGTTTTAGGAGGGAAATAAGTTCATAGAACAGAGAAGAGTTTGTTATTCAGTAAGAATATTTTCTACCAAACAAAATCACTTGAGCCGTTTTTATTGGTAACAGTAGCAATGGTGGATTGACAGTTAACAGAATTTAACACTGGGAAAAACAGACATGAAACGGTAATATCTAGATAATAAATGTTTGGCACCAGTAGGGTGCAGAAAGAAGGTTTGGCAAGCATTCATAGAGTGTAGTGTTGTGACCCTAGGCTGTGACATTGGATGGACCTGGGCACAAATCCTGGCTCTGTCACTTCTGTGACCAAAGTTAAGTTACTGAATGTCTGTAAGCTTCAGTATTCTCATCCATAAAATTGTGAGAATAATCATACCTACCTTGTAGAACTGTTGAGAATATGGACTGAGATGTTGTGTGTGAATTCCTAAGCACAATGTCTGAAACTTAGTAGTACTCATGTTGTTGTTGTTATTGTGTGCTGTTGAGTAGATTCCCACTTGTAGTGACCCTAGAGAGAAGAATAGAATCATAATGTTTCCTGTGCCCTGGGGGTTGCAGTGGGTAAGCACTTGACTGCTAACTGGAAGCTCAGCAGTTCACACTCACCAGCTGCTCCATGGGAGAAAAAACCTGACGATCTGGCCCTGTGAGTGCCCAGGCATGTGAACCGTTGCAGTCTGAGTAAGTCTGGAAGGCCCCAGTGAGAATGGTGAAGTAATGACTCTGGCTCATTTAGCTTCAAGTCAGCTGATCAAATCAACACACAGTTGTCTTAGAGTCTTGGTGAACTTCTCTGGGAATCTAAATACTAGATGTATTTACATTAGATATCAACTTTGATGGATAGCCTGAAGAAAGAAGTCCAATGATTATAAAACATACTTGTGGAGACAAGTGAGCACAGAATGGCATAATCTTCAGGTTATTTCCCACATTTTTTTTCTGGCTTTGCTGCCCAGCAATTATGTCTCATATTCATTCATTCATTCATTCATTCAGTGTTTATTGAGTCCTTTCTCTGGGATGGCCACCATGTTAGGTGGTAGAAGTGAAGAGGACACACAAGAGATGCTGCTACCCTAATGGCCTTTGAGTTGGGCAGCAGGTCTGCTGTTCAGAGCCTGACAATCCTGCCAGATATTTCTAGAAGGACACTCTGTGTGGGCCTCTCCAAGTCACTCCAGACTATCCAGTTTACCCTTCTTACTTACCATTGTGAGGCTGGTGAAAGGGGCTTGTCTCCTAAAGTACTTTGATACCAAGACCTTCTTGATGCTCCTCTCCCTTTGCCCACTGTCCTGCTAGATGTTTGCCTTTTTATTGGTTCTTACTGAGGCAGTATGGTTTTGAAGGCTAAGCTCAAATCTGGATCATTTATTTAACAAATGTGCAAAGCCTGTGCTTGCATACCTTGTGGCCTCTTGCTTTCTAGTTTCCAGTCATATTTTAGTGGAATAATAAATTCACTCAGGCGAGAAAGATTCCATGACATACTTTTCTAGAAGCTCTGCTCTGTTACATAAAGTACTAAGGGAAGCGCTTCCACTGTGAGAGTAAAGATGTCAATGATGAGTAGATGCATTGTAGCTTGCTCATTGGGGCATGCACAGTCGTTGGGGTCCCATGGGCCTGTCTCCAACCCCAGCCAAGCAGCCACCATCTCTTTGATAAGTCTTTTAACCTTGTCCCTATGAAGTCGAAAATCCAGTTTTAGGGAAACAATAATAATACCTGTCAAACAAAGAAATACTTACAGCTGAAAAGTAATTGTATAATGTGACATTTAGTTTCCAGAAAATCCAAAGTACTACATCTTTGTTTTAACCCCCTCTAACCTATAAAAGGGAGCTCTGGTGGCATAGTGCCTAAGGCATTTGACTGACTGCTAACCAGAAGGCTGGCAATTCAAACCCACCAGCCACTCCTTGGAAGGAAGATTGGACAGTCTACTTCTGTAAAGATTTACCACCTCGGAAACCCAAAGGGGGTTGCTATGAGTCGACTCGACTCAATAGCAGTGAGTTTGGTTTATTGTGAGTTTTATTTATTTATTTATTTGGTAGCCTACAAAACTAGAGTCCCTGGGTGGCCCCAGTGCCATGGCAGTGGACTGCTAACTGAGGGGTTGACAGTTTGGGCCCACCTGGAAGCACCTTGGAAGACAGGCTTGGTGATGTGCTTCTGAAGGGTCACAGCCTTGAAAACCCCGTGGTACAGAGTGGCACACAAAATGAAGGACACTACCTGTGAGTATGGTGTTCCATTAGAAAACCATCTATGAGACCAGAAGGTCAACGATGACTCTAAAGCAAAGAGGAGACAATAAGGGGGCAGGGAAACTAGAATACTGGAAATGGAACAACCAGAATACAATTAAAGAGAATGTTGACACATTGTAGAAAATGTAACTCATGCCACGAGACAGTTTGTATGCATATTGTCAAATGGTAACCTAATTAGTTTGCTGTGTAAACTTTCACCAAAAACATAATATGTTTTTAATAAAATATTATTTTAAAAAAAAAAAAACCTATAGCAGTTCTACTCAGCACACATGGGGTCCCTGGGAGTGAGACCCGACTCACAGCAGCTAACATCAGTAACAGCTTATAAAACCAGCCTTTATTGCTAAACCTAGAGCATTGGTTTGATGCTTTTGAGTTGTGGTGCTGGCGGAGAATGCTGAAAGTACCATGGACTGCTAAAAGAACTAACAGATCTGTCCTGGAGGAAGTGCAGCCAGAATGCTCCTTGGAAGCAAGAATGGCCAGACTTTGTCTCCCCTATTTTGGTCATGTTGTAAGAAGGGACCATTCCCTGGAGAAGGATGTCATGCTTGGTAGGGTGGAGGGTCAACGAAAGAGGGGGAGGCCTTCAACGAGATGGATTGACACAGTGGCTGCGATGATGGTCTCAAGTATAGCAGGGATTGTGGGGCTGGCGTGGGATCAGGCAGTGTTTCGTTCTGCTGTGCATGGGGTCGCTATGAGTCGGAAGACAGCACTTAACAACAACAACAGAGTATTGGTGAACTGGTGACAGAGTGTCTGGAGACAGGGCTGACATTTGCTGAGCTGATAGTGTGAAGATGATCAGAATCATTAACACAAAGTCACTGTGTGGATGGCAGAGTCTGAAACCTCATTCTGCCACCAGTTTCAGGCAGATGTCATCTCTCTTGCCAGGGGCTAGGGTTGCAGTCATTCACCCAGAAAAGAAGATGATTTGTGATGATTCAGGCAGACAGCAGCAAACAGCAGTTAGTCAGCCCCAGGCCTTCTTGACTTAGGAGGCATCCCCATAGCATTTGAAGAAGCTGCTGTATTTTTTGCTGGGGTGTGGATTTAGGTGGTTACTACACCCACCCACTGAGTCAATTTTGACTCAGAGCAACCCTGTAGGGTAGAGTAGAATAGCCCCATAGGGTTCTCAAGGCTGTAAATCTTTATGGAAGCAGACTGCCTCATCTTTCTCCCTTGGAGCATCTGGTGGGTTCACACCACTGACCTTTTGATTAGCAGCTGTTTGTTTTAACCATTGCTCCACCAGAGCACCTTTGTGGGCTGCTGGAATTCCTGGCAATCTCTCTGTCTGAGAGCTCAGCAAATTCTCCCTCACCAAGGTGACAAGTTCTTTGAGGCTTTTTTCCTCAAGATATTCTTGGAGAATACCAGTCTACTTCTTGGTGCATGTTTTAGAACAATTATGTAAGAGAACTTGGACTCAATGGCTAGCTGTTTGTTGTGACCCCTGACAGTAAAATTGAATATCCCAATGAAAAGATGAAATATTTGGAAAGCTTTAATGATGCAGTGTGCATACTCTGTCATAATTACTGCAGGATAACAGGGAACTTGGACCGTCAGGAATGGCAGCAGTAAGTTTCACTGTCACTAAAAAAAATTATCTGAAAGACAATGCTGGGCTTGGAATAAAGTCTTAGGCTTCAGTTTTTATAAGAAAAAATGTTCATATCCTCAGTAGAAGATGTTACTGTAGTAGCATCTGTCGATGTGCAGGGCTCTTCAGAGTTTGGACAGCATCACAGCAGGGGTGGTGGATGTGTGCTGGGGTGCCACAGGTGATTCATTCCCCAGGGAATGGTCCACTACGTTGGGTCAGCCTCTCAGCCTCAAGGACTCAGAGACCTGCCCATGAAGAAGTCATTGTGAGCACAATGTGTGCTTACATTTGCCAAGTCACAGAGACTTACCTGGATAAGTGACCTGGCCTGCCAGCTCACAAATCGCCTCAAGAACTGAAATGTCAGCCCGTCTGAAATGCCTGGGTCTGTCTGCCCTGGACATTTGCTCTCTGTAGGCACGGTTCTTCAGAAGCCAGATTTCACTGGCAGCCACGGTTCTCTGATGTTTGCTGGGAGGGCAAAGAATCCAAACAAGAGGAACTGGTTGCTCTGAAGAGGTTGTAGCTGGAGGCCCCCTCACTCACCAGAGGGACAGGTTTGCCAAGGGAGCAATACGTTGAATTTAGGTAAGTATAGATGATACTTGGAGGAGCACTGCACCGTGGCTGCACTCGGTCTTTCTCAGATTTCATGACCGACTGGACCCTTCCTGTTCACCGTCATTCTTCAGACACACTGTGATGCAATGAGTTGGGTTCCCCACTTTCTCAGTTCCAGTCATATGCCAACCCAGCCTCATAAGATCACTTTAGATCACCCAGTAGAAGTTTTACGTGTTCCAAAATTGAACAGGAAAGGCAGTCTATTACTTGAGTCCCATGATGGCTCATCCACTGCAAGTGAATTTTGCTGGCTGTACTCCAACTTCATTCTCTTGACCAAGTTCTTAGGAGGCTCCTTAGCTGTTCATAGCCAAGGTTTTCTTTGTTACTAGTCATGTCCTTCAGCCTTTTGAGAACCACCCTTGTTTCTTCTCCACTACCCATCTGTCATGGGTTGAATGTGTCCCCCCAAAATATGTGTCAGCTTGGCTGGGCCATGATGCTCACTGGTCTGACAGTAATGTGATGATGTAGTATGGCAGGTATGTAATGACCCCTCGTGATGTGCTGTGATGTGATAAGCCAGTCAGTTCTGAGGAGATGAGTGTGGGATGCAACACCTTTCCTCTTGTCATAGCCCTAATCCAACATAAGGGGAATTTCCCTGGGGTGTGGCTTGAAACACCTTTTATCTTACAAGAGATAAAAAGGAAAGAGAAGTGAGCAGAGAGAGGGGAGACCTACTGCCATCAAGAAAGAAGAGCTGAGAGTAGAACATATCCTTTGGACCTAGGGTCCCTGTGCTGGGAATCTCCTAGGACCGAGAGACACAGAGAGAAAGTCTTCCCCTAGAGCTGGCACTCTGAACTCAAACTTTGAGCCTCTTAAACTGTGAGAGAATACACTATGGTTTGTTAAAGCCATCCACCTGTGGTATCTCTGTTTTAGCAGCATTAGAGACCTAAGACACCATCTGTGAGTTTGTGTGTTGCTGTGATGCTGGAAACTGTGCCGCCAATATTTCAGATACCAGCAGTGTCACCACGGTGGATGGGCTTCAGCAGAGCTTCCAGGCTAAGACAGATGGGGATGGAAGGTTTAGCAATCCACTTCTCAAACTGAGCCAGTGGAAACCCTGTGGATCCTGACAGAGCATCGTTTGCCATAGTGCTGGAAGATGAGCCCCTAGACTGGAAGGCACTCAGGATACACAGTGGCCGTAGCGATGGACTTGAGCATGCCAATGGCTGTGATGGCACAGGACCGAGCTACACGTTGTTATGTTGTAATGGGGTCAGCACGAGTCGGAGCCAACTTGATGGCAACTAACAGCATTGGTTTTTCTAATTTCTAAAGATTCTCAATAAGTTATTTCCTCTTTTTTATTCTTCCAAAAATAATTTTTTAAAAATGTGATGCTAATAAGGAGCATTATGAAAAAAAAAATCACCTATGACTTTATACACTTTGTCCTTCATTATCATGGGTGATTACAAGTGCAGAAGAATGAGGTATCATCAAGGCATTGATGTTGCCCAGGCGTGCCCTGTTGACCAGGCCCCATCTGGGTTTCCCAGAAGTGGCCTGGGTGATACTCCTCCTCCCATTCATTCCTGTTGATTGTTGGGTGCCATTGTGTACCTTCCCTTGCTTCCTTCTTTAGCTCATGTGAGAGTGAAAGAGGAGGAAGAGTGGAGGGAGAAGAGGGGGCCCAGGTGTGAGGTCTGGGTACATAGCCGAGGCCTCCCTTCCATAGTGGGGTGGATGAAGCCAAGGAGTGAGCCAAGGGAGTGAACTGAGAGAGCATCTTCAAGAGAAGCTGAACTCCAAAGGCAGGCCAAACACCCAGAGGACCTGAGAGGGAGACCAGAGACATGAGCTACCAGGACAGATGCTAAGAGGAACCTAGACAGCCCCTCCCCAGGGCAAGTTGTACAGTAGCTCATGGGAATCTGCTGTGCTGATGACAGGGCAGGCGGTTGCTGGGGACTCTGTAGCCTATGATTATAGGCACTGTCCTCTCCCCAAGGGTAGCCCCAGCCTCATACTTCATAGGTGTGACTGGTCCTCTAGGAGCAGAAGAGAATAGGGCAGGGCAGAAGCCCCTGCATGTTTCTAGACCATGAGGGGTGCATTGGTCAGAAACCATTCCTTTCTATCCCACAGACCCCTCAAGGGATCTTAGCAGCTGGATGTGTGGGGAGGGTCTCCCAAGGACCAGAATTGCTCAGAATCAAGCTACAATGTGCTTCTAGCCTTCTGACAGAGCATCCCTAAAGGGTGCCCAGCCGACATGGATACAGTCCTCTGGTTATTTTCAGCACATCGTATCTCTGGAGCCAGACTTTGGAAGGCAAACTGGCGGAAGAGGCAAAGTTGCAAATCAGAATTCCTGCCAGAGAGAACAGTGGAGCCAGCTCATGAGGTCTTTTGCCTGGGACTGGCCAACCTTGCCAAGCACAGACCAGAGTCAGTTCCAGATCCTTCAGCAGGAAGCAAAGCTTGCCCTCCTGCTGTTCTTAGTCCAGAAAATTCTGGTTTATTTCCTTCCTGGTCGTAATGGGAAGAAATCACATCCAGCTGTCTTAGGCTGGGTTCTCTAGAGAAGCAAAACCAGGGAAGCTTAGAGAGAGAGAAAGAGGGAGATTTCTCTCCAGGAAAGGTTCACATGGTTGTAGAGTCTAGCAAGTCCTGAGACTGTGGATCAGATGTCAGGCTGGAGGCTTCTCCTGACTCACATAGCTGCAGGAACTGATGAACCCAAGATCAGCAGGTCAGACAGCAAGGTACTGGCTCACAGGCTGTGGACACTAGCGAATCCCAAGATCGGCAGGCAATACGGCAAGCCGCTGACTCAAGTCCCCAGAACTGGAGGTCAGCTGATGAGGGCCAGATGTAGGATCCAGAGAGAGAGCAAAAAGCTAGCGCTTTGCCAGGATGTCCCTATCTATTGGATACAGGCCACACCCCCAAGGAAAATCCCTTTCAACTCACTGCTCATACCAGATCTCATCGTGGACATGATTATATTATATCAGATTTCATCATGGGGGGTTGGCTACATCATAATTGCCAAATCATAGCCTAGCCAAGTTGACACACAACCTTAACCATCACATAGCCTTAATTGATCCTTTGAGGGATTATATTCAGGTCTTTGTTGACGCCAATGACTCCACATCCAGACACACACAGAGGCAGATACAGACACATGTGCACATACTTTGGCCGGTGATCCTCGTCTTCGTGAAGCCCAAGGCAGGCCTTTTACCCACCCAGGAGCATGGAACATGTAGGCTCATTGCCCCTCTGTGTTATTAGGAGCATTTCCATGTTGTTGTTATGTGCCGTCAAGTCAGCCCCGACTCATAGCGACCCCTCCTTGGGTTTCCGAGGCAGTATCACTACAGAAGTAGGATTGCCCACCGCTCATTTTTAAAGAATTGCCCCAGTCTGGCTGTTGGGAAACAAGAGCCTTGGGCCCACTTTGGCCCCCAAGAAGCTGCTGTTGGCACAGCCCCTCTGGGTTTCTCTTTTCTTAACTGTGAAGAGGACCCCTGTGATCACTAATAGTTCTAACATCCTTTTTTTTTTTTTTTAAACATTTACCTGCAAATTGAGCAGGCTGAAGCCACCTGAGTGCAGAATTGCTGAGTATTTTACTTTCATCCTGGAGGCAGGCAAAAAGAATAATTGCAACAAGTGCCTCTAAAAATTCATGACTCCAACTCCTTGCCTGAGTGGAAAGGCTTTTTCTGTCTGTGCACCTCCAGGAGCTAGTTAGTATCTTATTGCTGGTAAAGGTGGTAGAGGAAATGTTGGCCTCCTGCGTACTCTAGGGGTCCCTGTTTGCTTCATCCAGTTAAAATGTGACGTTGGGGGAAAATTAGCTATGTGACCTACTTGTGTCTTTTTATGTGAGAAGCAAAACCTGCCAAGGTGCGTTCTGCACTGTCACGCTCGTTACGGATTTCCCCAGTCTGCCTTTGGGTTCTCAGTGTCCTGTCTTCCTGTTGAATTGAAATAAAGTATCACTGCAGCCCGTGTACAATTCTTTATTAATCATTTGCAACGTCTCTAGAGCTAGATGGAAGCCAGGCCCTGATGCTTGTTCAGAATGACCTTTTTTCCAGTTGCCATGGAGTCCACTCTGACTCCTGGAGACCCCATGTGGGTCAGAGTAGAACTGTGCTCCATAGGGTTTTCAGTGGCTGCTATTTCTGACATTGATCACGTTCTACTGAGATGCCTCTGATGGACTCGAACCTCAAACCTTTCAGTTAGCAGCTGAGCATGTTAACCAGTTGTACTACCCAGGGGGAGCTTAGAATTACCATAGAAAACATTTGAAACTGTGGCATCATCTCTCATCTGAGGAGGCATGAAGGCTGTGAAGGTGGATCAGATCTGAGAAAGTCAAGTCATCAAGGGGGAAAAGGAAAAGGAAAATAAGTAAACCCACTCAGTTAACAAGCAAAGCAGGCACCTGGCCAGCTTTAGTCAGGTGTGGTAGAGGCAGCATAGAACAGCTCCCGAACTGTCCCTTTCTTTCCAAACTCTGTTCCAGCTGCCTCTGCACCTGCCAGGGCTCTGAGCAGAAACACACTGCTGCCGCTCACTCCTCCTTCCCTGCCTCCTCTCGCTGGCTGGGACCACACCTTTCACACACTCTCTGGTAATGCGGGACGTTTCCTGTCCTCTTTCTCTGCCTCTCTGCTCTGCCCTGTCACAGTTCATGTGTCTGTTCCATGCCAAATATGACACAACAGCGATTTTTTTTTTTACTTTGCTAGAACCGAAATCTTGGAAAATATGACGACTTATGATTTTTTTTGGGGGGGGGGAAGCTGTGGTTTGAGACCAGGTCTCTGGGGCTATGGCCTCAGCTAGAAGAGGCACATGTGCAGTTGGTTATAAAAATGCTCTAATGAGCCAGGAGTGAGGAGGCCCTCCAGGAGCAGGCGTTGGTGGGACCTGGCTGGGAGGTGTTGGCAGTTTCATGAATAAGCATTTACTCTGGTCCTGAGGTAAAGGAGGGAGCTCTGGTGGCATAGTGCCTAAGGCATTTGACTGCTAATCAGAAGGCCAGAGGTTTAAACCCACCAGCCACTCCTTGGAAGGTTGGCCAATCTTCTTCCATAATAATACTGCCTCAGAAACCCAAGGAGGGCTCACTGTGAGTCAGTGGGACTCCACAGCAGTGCATTTGGTTTTTTTTTTTTTTTTTTTTTTTGAAGGGAAGGGAAGGTTCATTGGCAGAGGTTCAAGGACAACTTCATCAGGTAAACAGTCTGTCCTCAGGTGGAGGCAGGGACAGAGAAGAGAGGGAAGAAAAGAAAGCCGTGGGGGTGGGGAGCTGGAAGAGACTGCCCAGAGGGGAGAGAGGAGTCTGAGATGAGGGAGCCAGAAAGGCCAGGGCCTCGGCACAGCTTCCTTCCTTTTCTCTCTGAAGATTGTTTGTCTGTCCTCATACAGGCGAGACCGGAAATACTAAGAAGGGCACACCCCCACACTCAGACCCCCACAGATCATCACTCTAAATGGATTGCTTTCCAGTGTCCTGCTCTTTCCATATATTTTGTGACATAGTTGAACTCATACTGTAGCTGCAATTTGATAGCTGGTTATTTTTTATTCTTAACTTTAACACAACACAGACAGTTCTGTGTTTTCTAAACCCTGTGGGAGTGGTTTCCTGGCTGCCTGGTGGACACACTGGTGGGTGCGCTGCTCACAGTGGTCAAGGGCATGCCTGTGGGACAGCTAGCCTGAGCTGGCTGCCCAGCCCCCTGCCGCCTGGACTAGCTAGGTGACCTCTTGAAACCTCAGTGATCTCATCGGCAACCCGGGCATAAGACTGCCACTACCTCATCGAGTTGTCATGTGCTCACTTTGTGCTACTTAATCTTCACAGCATCCCTGAGAGGGGGCTGATAGCAATGTTGCCCTTTTACGGACGAGAAGGTTCAGCTAGGCAAGGTAAGGTTAATTATTGGCAGTCTGACTCTGAAGCTGCAGTTTTTGCCCATGGTACCATCCTGGTTACCCAGAAGGACTGGGCTGAAAATCACCCAGCTAATAATGAGCAGAACAAAAATGTTGAGTCCAGAGCCTAAATGTGATGATGCCCCTGAGGATGTTCCCTGGACTCTGGGACTGCACCAGGCCCTGGTGGATCGGGGCTGGTCATGGGCAGCCATGTCTGCCAGCCTCTGTAGAAAGGTCACAGTAGCATGTTTTCAGAGAGCAGAAGGGACTCAGTCATCAACCTGATGATGCCCAGAGAGGGTAGCAGAAGCGTCAGCAGTGATATGGATCATACGCTCAGACCCTCCCCGTGTCCATCTGTCCATAATGACTTCAGTGTGGTGATGGCTTTCCCCCTGCACTTGGCCCCCATCCCCCTCAGCCTGGCCGTAGTAAGAATGCAACGGTCTGCAACCAGTGCCCTGGCTGGGTGCTCCAGCCACTGCCCAACCATCTCACTCCCGCAGTCAGGCTTTTGTGAGCAGAAGCCCGGCTTCTCTGGAGCTGTTTCAGGGACGAACGTCACTGATTACACCACTGCCTCCTTCAGCGACAGAGTGATAGGGCATGAAAGAAAAAGAAATTGCCACCGATGTGCAGGGGGACATCCATTCCACCTCATCACATGTGGCAGTGTGCACCTGGTCTGTGGGGGTGCCACAGATGGCCTGCCCGCTGTGTGGCAGAAAGGGGCAGCAAGCTTGGAACCCAGCTGGGCTGCAGTGGGCTCTCAATGGGATCTTGGTGCCGGTCTCTCCCATGCAGAAGATACTTGATTTTCTAGTTGTACCATTGACTCTTTCAGGAGCCTGGGTTATTCAGCAGATTCAATCTCAATTGCAAATGCTGTTTCAGCGTAGGCGCACCATTGTGCTTGCCGGTGTCGGGCCATTTTTGCTGAGGCGTGCTTTTCCAGAAGGCTGTTACAAATTTAGAAAGAGGGAAATGGCGATTCATTCGCTGAGCAGAGTTTTGTTTTGCAGACTGAATTTCTTTTAATGTTTGTTTAAAGGTGCCAAAAACTGACATCCCTGGAGAGAGAATTGCTCAATTTTTTTGGAGCGGTTTTCTGGATTGTCCACACTACATCTAGAAAACAGTCTCTGTGGTCCTTATGTCAGAGGACAGGCTTGCCAACAATCTCACTGGCTCTAATCTTGATTCATTTTTCAGAGACCCAAGAAGCCGCCTCCTCCGTCAGCTCCTGTCATCAAACAAGGGGCAGGTAACGTACCTTTCAGTTCCGTCCACACAATGTGTATCTTTCTCTTTGCGTATATTCAGATCATCCCTGGGAGAGCGCAGGATTCCTGGATGGCCAAATTGGGGAATGATGGTTTGGTCTAAACAGACAACTTTTAAATATACTGCTGTCTTTCCTAAAAAATAAAATGTGTCCCTGATCCAGTCAAAATGTCTGGGTTCCCAAAGAGATTGGTCAGAAAGAGCTTTAAGATAAACTTTACAGTTAAACTGCCAAGGAGCCAAGGAGAACTTGACGGTCCTGTTTCGCGTGTGCCCCGCCCGTCCAGGGTTCCCTTGGGGAAGATGTCTTCCCCTGCTCATAGTGTCACTGGGCATGTCTAGAGTTGCTGAATTTTCAGTGTGCCTGGTGTGGTTAACCAAAATTTGCACTTACTTGACATTCCAAAAAAAATTTTTTTTTTCTACCAATGAATTGATTCTTTTTTAATCTTAATCCTCTGATTCTTTTTTAATCTTGAAAAGCATCCGGTTCATTTCTTTTCTGCATAGTTCAAGTATCAGGGTTGAATAATAGAGGTAGAACTGATATTGGGCATTTGGGTAACCCATTGAATACTCAATAAAGATGGTAATTCATGTTTCCTACTAGAATTCTCTTTGTAATTGTTAAAATTCATTGTGGAGAGAAGTTGCTCCATGAATAACTAGTTAAGTGGCACTGGAAAAAATTAGCAGCTAAAATAGAAGAAAAGTAAGGATATTTTCAGTTCTGTATATTCACAATTATGAAAAATCATGATGGCTTTATTTCATTTAAAGTGTGAATAAATTTCCAAATTGATTTGCTTATAGATTTAATAAGGAGTAATTTTTTTTTCCAATTCTTTTGGTCCACCAAGTTGGGGGGGAAAAACCAGTGTGACCCCAAATTGCTTTCCCATTTTCTTCCACATAGCTGAGAATTAGAGATTGAGCCATGAAACGGGATGTTAATTACATCTCTTGCTCCGCCCCCACCCTTGTTTGCATTGAGCAGTTTAATTTTGCCACCTGGTGGTTCTAGTAGTAGAAATACTTTATTGTGCTGAAATTGAAGCCGTGTTTATGTGCTTTTTTCTCAAGACCTTTTTTCCTAGAAGTCTTGGTAACCCATAAAAGACCGAGGAGGTGAGTCTAGTGGTCCAAGGCTCAAGTGGCCTACATTGTAACCCGGATTGGATTCTTTATGACGTTAGCACTGTCAGTTTCTGCTGTGTCTCTAGGCATCATACTGAACTTGTTTACTATCATTAGGAGTCTAGATTGTGTCATAGGAGGCAAATTCTTAGCCTTTCCAAACAATTTTACCGAAGCTTATGATGAGTCTCTGTGGGTCGGGCAAGGCAAGATGGCACCTGATCTTCCTAGGTTCCTGCTGCTGCTGCTCATTCATCCTGCAGGATGAGCTTGGGAGCTATTTGGTGAGGGATGGGAGAGATTCATGTTTTCCTTATCATCACCTTTCATTGTTTTTGATTATTTGATTTTTTCAGAAAAGCCACAACAGATGTGGAATTGACAAAAATCCCATAGAGAGTTTAATTGTAGTGAGTCATTAAGGGGACTTAGGTGAAGTGTGTGTCCCGGGCTCCCATCTTTGGGGCTATTCATGTAAAGAGTTTGCCAAAATGCTTCACCAACTCCATAAATAGGAGTAGTGTTCTGGATTTGTTTGGTGCTTTAACCATTTTCCAAGTGTTCTTACATCCCCAAGGCCACTGGCACTGATGAGGGCCCCAAACGAGGGAGCAGCTGCCATCTGCCTGGGTAAAGATGAAATGCTAATTGGCACACTTGGAAAATGTAACACTTGAGGGACTCAGATACAGACAGGAAGGACTTTGGGAGAACTACCGCATCTTCTCTGCACATTCTTCAACTTAAAAGTGAATTCCAGTTACTCTTGCTGCATAACAACTTGCTCCAACTTTAGTGGCATAAAGCAGCAACCAAGAATTCATGGATTCTGAGTCATGAATTTGAATGGGGCACAACAGGGATGGCTTGTCTCTGCCCCAAGAGCATGGGGACCTCAGCTGGGAGTGATGGATCACCTGAGGTTGGAGGATCTGCTTCTTTGCGCACATGCCAGGCACCTCTTGGCAAGGACAGCTGGAAGGTTAGGCTCAGCTGGGACTGTTGGGTGGAGTGCCTCCACCGGGCCTTTCCAGCATGGCAGCCACAGAATAGTTGGGCTTCTTACATGTTGGTCCAGTATTCCAGCAAACAGAGCACCAGTGACATGGCCTCGTGGCCTTTTATGAAATCACTTGTTGTCACTTTGGCCATTGGTTGAGGCTGTCACAAGGCCACCGAACTTCCAGGCAAGGGGATATAGACCTCATCTCTTAATGGGAGGGGTATCAGACAATTGCCCCTGGGTAGGCAGATGGTTAGCCCACTTGGCTGCTAAACGAAAGGTTGGAGGTTTCAAATCGACCCGGAGGAACCTTAGAAGAAAGGCCTACGATCTACTTCTGAAAACTAAGCCATTGAAAACCCCGTGGAGCACAGCTCTACTCATATGGGATAGCCGTGAGTCAGAAATGACTCCGTGGCAACTGAGTGGTTAGCAAACAACTGAAGGCCGTGTTTTAAAGCTACCACAAAATGGAATCCAGGTCCCTGTGCAATTCCTTTTTATTTGTAGAGCATGATATCGGTAACCCATCACTTGTATATGTTCGTGATTACTCATTTATTTATATGCTTTCCGCACCCAGTGATTTCATGTGATTATTTTGATGCCTAAGGAAGTCAAACTTAAATATCGGAAAGTATTAGTGGTTTTCTTCTAGATTAAGGATGTACAGGCAGTCACACTTAAAGACATAGGCTGGAAATGATTTCTTTGTTTCTGAGCAGCTCCTTTTTGCCAGAGAACAGCACTCAGCTCAGGGGAAAAAAAAAATCTGTTGACTATCTTGTTGTTCTTGCTGTTAGGTGCCATTAAATCAGTTCCAACTCATAGCAACCGTGTGAAGAACAAAACGAGACACTGCCTGGTCCTGCGCCAGTCTCACAGTCAGTGCCATATTTGAGCCCCCTATTGTAGCCACTGTGTCAGTACATCCCATTGAAGGTCTTCCTCTTTTTTGCTTAACCCCTGCTTTACCAAGCATGATGTCCTTCTCCAAGGACTGATCCCTCCTGATTACATGTCCAAAGTGCGTGAACTGAAGTCGCACTCCCCTCGCTTCTAAGGAGCATTCCAGCTGTACTCCTTCTAAGACAAATTTGTCTGTTCTTCTGGCAGTCCTAAGTACGTCCAGTATTCTTTGCCAATACCATAATTCAAATGCATCAATTCTTCTTTGATCTTCCTTATTCGTTGTCCAGCTTTTGCATGTATATGAGGCGACTGAAAATACCACGGCTTGGGTCAGGACCACCTTAGTCTTCAGAGTGAAATCTTTGCTCTTTAATACTTAAAGAGGTCTTTTGCAGCAGATTTGCCCAATGCGATATGTCATCTGATTTCTTGATGCTGCTTCCATGGGTGTTGATTGCGAATCCAAGTAAAATGAAATCTTTGACAACTTCAGTGTTTTCACCATTTATCGTCATGTTGTTTATTGGTCCAGTCGTGAGGAATTTTCTTTTCTTTATGTTGAGGTGTAATCCACACTGAAGGCTGTAGTCTTTGATCTTCATCAGTAAGCGCTTCAGGTCATCTTCACTTTCAGTAAGCAAGGTGTGTCATCTGCATATCACAGGCTGTTAATGAGTCTTCCTCCAATCCTGATGCCGCATTATTCTTCATGTAGTTCAGCTTCTCAGATTATTTGTTCAGCACACAGATTGAATAAATACGGTAAAATGATACCACCCTGACACAGATCACTCCTGATTTTAAACCACAGCATCCCCTTGTTCTATTCAAATAATTGCCTGTTGGTCTATGTAAACATTCTGCATGAATACAATTAAGTGTGAACCAGTTGTTACTATCTGTGGTGTTCAAGCTTGTGTGTCAACTTGGCTGGGCCTGGTTGAGTGGCTGGGCAGCTGGTGGTAGTATTCCCCATGATAAGACTGATAATCAACTCCATGGTGGAATCTGTGAGCAGCTGAGTAGCTGCCTTTGGGAATGTGGTCTGCTTCCTGTATATAAGGAGAAGCCTTGGGGAATGGTCTCAAGCTTATGGCATCCTTGGACCCTGCCTATAGCTATGTCACTGTTCAGCAGCCTGCCATGCTCTGCCGACCTTGGGACTTACAGTGGACTTGAAGTAATGGCCTGCTGTGTGTGTTGGTAACATCGGGACTGTGTCTTTTTATTATTTGTCAACCTTGGGTTTGTCAGCCTCAGCAGCTAGCAGCTAAGTGAAGAAAAGCCTCCAGCTTCAGTGGGCTGGGAGCAGGAGGCAGAGCTGGACACCAAGGTTGAGGGGCTTTCACCTAGCCCCTAGAGCCTGGCACTTTGAACTTGGACTTAAAGCCTCCAAATTGTAAGAATAAACTCCTGTTTG
>NW_006921991.1:2204598-2217138 GCF_000298275.1 Orycteropus afer afer
GGACTGCCAGCCTTGTGGTTAGCAGTCAGATGCCTTAGGCACTATGCCACCAGAGCTCTTTAGAATGGGTACAAATGTAGATCTCTTCAGTTGGTTGGCCAGGTTTTCCAAGTTTTTGTGGCATACACAAGTGAGTGCTTCCAGCCTTGCATCCATTTGTTGAAACATATCAGTTAATATTCCATCAATTCCTGGAGCATTTTTTTTTCACTAATGCCTTCAGTTTGGACTTCTTCCTTCAATACCGCTAGTTCTTGATCATAGGCTACCTCCTGATATGGTTCAACATCGACCCTTTATTTTTGGTACAGTGACTTCGTATACTCTTTCCATCTTCCCTTGATGCTTCCTGCGCCATTCAGTATTTGCTTATAGAATTCTTCAGTATTGCAACTCAAAGCTTGAAATTTTTCTTTAGTTCTTTCAGCTTGAGAAATGCTAAGCATGTTCTTCCCTTTTCATTTTCTAGCTCCAGGTCTTTTTATATTTCATTATAATACTTCATTTTCTTAAGCTGCCTTTTGAAATCTCCTGTTCAGCTCTTTTATGTGTCATCACTTCTTCCCTTCGCTTTAGCTACTCTACATTCAAGAGCAAGTTTGAGTCTCTTCTGATATCCATTTTGGTCTTTTCTTTCTTCCCTGTCTTTTTAATGACCTTTTGCTTTCTTCATATATGATGGCCTTGATGGCATCCCACAACTCGTCTAGTCTTTGGCCATTAGTGTTCAACGGATCCATTCTATTCTTGAGATGATCTGTAAATTCAAGTAGGATATACTCAAGGTGGTACTTTGGTTCTTGTATACTTGTTTTAATTTTCTTCAGTTTAACTTTGAACCTGCATATGAGTAATTGATGGTATGTTCTGCAGTTGCCCCCTGGCCTTCTTCTGACTGATGATACTGACCTTCATTGTCTTTCCACAGATGTAGTTGATTTGATTCCTGTGTATACCATCCAGTGAGTTCCACACGTATAGTGTTTATTGTTGTTGGAAGAAGGTATTTGCAGTGAATTAGTCTTGCAAAGTCTATCATGTATCTCCAGCATAGTTTGTTACCACAGCCATAGTTTCCAACTATCAGTCCTGTTTGTTTCCAACTTTCACATTCCAATCGCCAGTAATTATCAATGTATCTTGATTACATGTTTGATGAATTTCAGAGTACAGATGTTGGTAAAAATCTTCACTTTCTCCATCTTTGCCATTAGTAGTTGGTAGGTAAATTTGAATAATAGTAGTATTCACTGGTCTTTCTTGCAGGTGTATGGATATTATCTTATCATTGACAACATTTTACTTCATGATGTATCTTGATATGTTCTTTTTGTTGATGAATGCAATGTTATTCCTCTTCAGTATTTCATTCCTGGCATAGTAGACCATATGATTGTCTGATTCAGATTCAGATGGTCAATACCAGTCCATTTCAGCTCACTAATGCCTAGGATGTTGATCTTTATATTCCATTTCATTTTTGGTAACTTTCAATTTTCCTAGATTCATATGTCATACATTCTGCATTCTGATTATTAATGGATGTTTGCAGCTGTTTTTCCTCATTTTGAGTTGTGCCACATCAGCAAATGAAGGTCCCAAAAGCTTTACTCCATCCACGTCATTAAGGTCAACTCTCCTTTGAGGAGGCAGCTCTTCCCCAGTCGTATTTTTAGTGCCTTCCTACCTGAGGGGCCCACCTTCCAGCCCTGCTCTTCTTCAGGTTTGCACTGGCCTGCAAACCTTTCTAGAGGGAGATCACCAGCTCCTCCATCCCAGTCTGACTTAGTCTGTAATTCCACTGAAACCTGTCCGCCATGAGTGACCCTGCTGGAGTTTGAAAACCAGTGGCATAGCTTCCAGCATCACAGCAACACACAAGCCACCACAGTATGACAAATGACAGATGAGCAGTGGGGCTGTGTTGTACCTATAAATACTTAAAAGCTGGTGGTTGCATAAACAAATAGAGAAAACATTTTCTGATCACTATTATCCTTTCCCCTCTAGGCACCACTGAGAGAAAACATGAGATTAAAAAGATACCTCCTGAAAGACCAGAAACGCTTCCAAACAGAACAGAAGAAAAAGGTATGAGATCCATTCTTCATTGGCACTTCCAGAGCAGCAGTAGGCAAAGCTATCTGTTATAGGGCTCATCCTGATAGCCCAGAATTTACTTTTTCTTTGGAATATGGTAATTACGGCTTGGTTTTGATTACTTTTAAACATCCTGTTTCTAAGGAATTAGTGGATGGTTATGTGGCACTTCTTTGAGCCAAAATTTCTCATCAAATGAAAAACAACCAGGCCAGCAACTTGAGGCTCTGTAGTGATGCTTCTGCCCTCACCACCCTGCCCACACCAGCAGCATCCTGAAGTTGTGGTGACAACTAGAAGGTCCTTGAGGGCCAAGGTGTGTCTTCCCCATTTTATAGCTAGCTTGGCCTCCCCCCAGTGCCTGGTACCTCAGGATACTCATTACCTGTTGAAGGATAGACATGGCTTTGTTAAATTCCCATTCAGATAAAGGAGAGCTCTATTCCTCTGTCGCTGCTGGGCCCTTGACCTTGGCTAACTATGTTACAGACATATATCCTTGGTGAAAAATGTTGGGCCAGGGACACTTGGCATAATCGGGAAAAGCATTCGGTACCTGGAGGCTCAAAAAAATCCAGTTGCCATGAAGTCAATTCTGACTGATGGTGACCTCGTGTCAAAGCAGAACTACTTCATAGGGTTTTCTAGGCTGTGCCCATTAGTAGCCAAGTTCTTAATCATTTGAGCCACCCAGGAACTCCTCAAAGTGGTGAGAAATAGCATTTGCAGAGTAGTAGCTTAACATGAAAAGGAGCTCTGGTGGCACAGTGCCTAAGGCATTTAACTGCTAACCAGAAGGTTGGCAGTTCAAACTCATCAGCTGCTCTGCATGAGGAAGGTGGGGCAATCTACTTCCATGCCCCATTGGTCTTGCGGTCAGTTTTGCCAATGTGTCTGACTCCTGTTGTCCTGAGTGTCTCTCCCAGAGAAGTCTGCAGGCTGTGGAAGGGATTTTTCTCTTAGGCAGCTACGATTTGATTGATCACACATTTTATGGGAAAAGTGCCGTGTTACTCTTATGAACAAGAGGCACAGCATATTCCATTTTAAGAAGCAGTTATGTTTCAGTCACAAGAGCAATGCTAAATTAATGAATATAATTATTTAGAGGTGTTCCTTGGTGGCCTCATGAAATTTTATTGTGAAATTTAATATTTTACATCAACCTGCCAAAAATTTTACCATTACAGTCTCTTAAGAAATTATACCTCTTTTTTCACAGTGAACAGTTAAAGCTTGAGTTGTGGAAACCTCATTGTGAAGCCCAGGTCTATGTAACAGACACACTGCAAAGATAGCCAGTGAGCATATGCCGTCTGAATAGCTCCTTAATGCAAGGGTATGCTGTGAAAAACCCAAAATATCCCAAAGCTGTTCCCTGTCTGTGTCAGACTAAGCTCTGAGGTGAGGGCATTCTCTCCTCTGCTCCATTCTGACTAACATGGACTTGGCTTATGTGGGAACAACTGCCGTAGTTGGCTGGCCAAGCAACCACACACCACTGGTCCCATGAGTCTGTGCTTTGTGTCACAGTGGAAGGCAGAAGTCCTGGTCAATAGGGAACTAGCCCTACTCATTCAGCCAGCCCAAGCCTCCTTTCCCCTTCGTTGTGCAGGCCACTGGCTCTCCGGTCCCATCCCATTGCCTGGCAGGAGAGTTTCCCTTCCTTTGCATTCCTGACAAGCCCCTCCTCATCTCACTCTCGTGTACCAGTCCATGTGTTCCCAGCATTCCTGGTTGGTGCATATTTATCCAATGAAATGCTGTGGGGGTGAGCACAGCACTATCTTAATATCCCTGGGGGCTGTTTAAAGCTTTTACCACTTGGTTTGTGGACCCTGACAACATTTATAAATTTGACTTTGCAGGTAAAATGTGTTCTGAGGAGCACCTTCCAAGTAAACCTAAGTTCCCTACTTACACCCAGTTGGCACTTCTCGGAAGTTCTGTCTTTAGAAAGAGAATGTGGATGTGTGCTTTTAGACCATGCACAGGACAAGGCTAGTTGGGGACAGAAAACATGAAAGTGTCACTGAACACTGTACAGTTTTGCCACCAAGTCTGGCTCCAGCTTTGTGCTGATAGCTGTGACTCCAAAAATCCTTGGAAAGAAAATACCTGTGTGGCCCAGCTTACCTTCCAAGTTCAAACTGTACACAAAAAGAATCCAGAACTCACTGTTGCTCCCTGATACTCTCCCCCTTGGATTGGCTCCTGGCCCTTCCCGTGTGCTGACCTGAGCGGTGTCGGCCTCTTTCTTCCCACAACAAGCAGGTCCTGGGGGACCTTTGCCAAGCCCATCAGACATTTCCCGAGCCCCTGCCATGCGCTGGGCACTGTCAGGGTTTCACGGCCATGGCCAGGCGTGGGCCCTGCTCTTGGGAGCTGACAGCCAAGCAGGCTGTGCCAAGCATGCCAACACCCAGGAGGTAGTGGGGTCCAGGCAGAGCCCGTTTGTGAAGGGCTCCCCTTAGGTGCTTGGGTCAAGAATTAAATAAGTCGACCTTTGAAGGCATACCCAGCTGTTGGGAAGGAGCGGTTGTCGCCGTTTAGCCATGTCTTGAAGGATGAGTAGGAGTTTGTGAAGCATGGGCAATGCCTGGAAGGACATTCCAGGCAGAGGAAGCAGTAGGAGCAGAGATGTGGAAGAGGGGGCCAGGGAGCTGCTGCTCCATAGGGCTGTTTCTGACATGACGAAGGATAATGATGTTCCTCTCATCCCTTCATTTTCACTAATGTCAACCATGATTTTTTTTTTAAAGCGGGAAACAAGCACTTTGTACCTAAGTCCTGTCACTTACACTGGATCTATCTGTTTTCTTTATGAATTTCAAACAATGATTTAAAGAAAGACCAGAGAGAGAGCCAAAACTGGATTTACAGAAGCCCTCCGTTCCTGCCATACCACCAAAAAAACCTCGGCCACCTAAGACCAATTCTCTCAATAGACCTGGTGCGCTGCCCCCAAGAAGGCCGGAACGACCAGTGGGTCCTCTGACCCATGCCAGGTACTGCTGTGTGCTCACTCCTGGGGGTGGGCAGGACGACTGTGGAACACAGGAAGGGCTTCATGTGTGCAGGCCTTGGGAAGGGAACAGGAGGGAGGGCACAAGGCTTTCTTCTGAGTCCTTCAGCAAAGTTGTCCAGGACTCTGGCCACTTCTGTCCTTGCTCCTGTGTTTGGTCAGAAGTGAGTGCAAGGTTAGGAGGCGCCATGTGGGTTACAGGGTCAGCAGCCAAGCATCTGCCACCAGCAGGGAGGCTCTGCCCCCACACGGGAAACTATGCTTCCTTAGAGCCACGCCAGCTTTCCCCTGACTGGCAGTGCATGGCACGCCCACCCTTACCCACTTGGGTGTCTTGCTGACATCTGTGTGCACCTCACACTCGCTCAGTGACATCAGGGGACCTGTTCCCTGCCCTGTGGTGCCTCCTGTCATACCCCCAGGCCCCCTGTACTCTGCCCATTGTGCTTGTCACCACAAGGCCCTATCGTGGAAGCCAGCACCAGTCACTGGCTCCTAAACTATGAAAGCCTCCAAAGGCAAGGGACATGCTTTATTCAGGCACATGTTCTGAGGTGTGCCTGGCACAACTAATATTTGTTAACTAGCAGGCTGGATGTTCAGTATAGTATTGTGAAATTAGAGTCAAATATGGTACATTCCACAACTAAGGTGCCTGCCACATAGCAAGACACTTGCTGAATTCTCACCATGAGTTCCTTGCGAGAACTTTCCACCATTATATGTAGGTTACACGTGTTGGTGTAATATACCAGTAACCTGGACCTGTTGACTTGTACTTATCAACGTGCAGTTATGCCCTCTTTTTTTTTTTTCCTTAAGAGCTAAGTTTGCATGGTGAGAGCCACGTGGGGCTTCGGTGCATGCACGTTAGAGTCAGACAAGCTTCTGGACTTGCTCTCTCTTCACCCCACTGTCTCCATCTGTCAACTGAGAATCACAGTGGAATGCACCTAAGGGTGGAAGGCCATTATTCCCAAGTCCTTAGCACCATGCCTATAAACCAGTGTTATTTTCATTGTCATTTTTACTCTTGCCTGTCACGCTGGGCTGCTAACCAGAAGGCTGGCGGTTCAAACCCACCAGCCACTCTTTGGAAGGAAGGTTGGGCAATCTACTTCCGGAGTGATACCGCCACAGGGACCCAAGGAGGGGTCGCTGTGAGTCGGATCTGACTTGACAGCAGTGTATTTGGTTTGGTTTATCACACTGGGCATACTGCAGTAAGACAAGAATAGCTCACTTTGTTTCAACAACAGTAACAAAACACTCATGCCCACATATCAAGGCAGGTAGAGACATGAGGGGTTGAGCGATGTCAGAATTTCAGCCAGCTGCAGTGCACACATGCCCACGTGCCAGACCGGCCACCCAACCGGGACTCCTCTCAGGCACGTGAGTGTGTTTGAGGAGCAGCTGGTTCATGTATGTTATTCTGCAGGCAGCCCAGCAAGGCCCAGTCAAACCTGCACAGTCAGCCCCTGAGGAAATTGAGAACATGGGCACTGTTGGGTTTGTCAGGCCCCTGCGTGGCATGCTCTCTGCCACTGACTGATAGCAGGGGCTGTTTGCACATGCACATGACATGCAGCCTGACAGTTCTGTTGACCTTAGCAAGGGCCACTACAGTGGTGGGGTCGGCCCAGAGGCGAGCACTAGAAGAAAAAGGTTATGTAAGCCTCCACACTTCTGGAAATACACAAACAATGAGAAGATTTAGAGCAACAAAGGTTCCACATTCCCTGAAAGGGAATCAAGTCATGCTTGGGCAAGTGCTATTAGTCTTCTAGGGACTACAAACATTTCTATGAACTCAATAACCATTTCCAAAGTACTCCTGCAGCTCTCTAATGATCTGATGGCATGCCGCCTGCTTCCTTGCCTGCTAGGGTTGTTCTCAAACCTCATTATCTGATAGGTGCTGGCTTCATGAGCCATTGATTAGATCTGTGAGCATGGGGGAGGCATAGCCCAACTGCTGAGCTCACAGAGGCCCAAATGCCCTCCTGCCTCTGCTTAGCTCCCTTCTGCCTGCAGCTTTCCTAATGTCCAGTTATAAGTTAGAAGGTCACTAAGGAAGATGCATGAGGGCACGTGTATGGCAGCCAGTGGGAAACAGAGTCATTCTCAGCATTGTGTGTTTCATCTGAGCAGCTTTGGAAAGGAGGACGGCATCCATCCAGCCCCTCAAGGAGCTAGTTTGCAGGGGGAACAGGGGAGAAGCCCTGAGATTGCTTCCTGGCAGTGCTCGGAACAGGAGGACTCAGTGAGACTGGGAGCCGCTTGGGGAGCCAGAACCTGTATTGGCCAGTTGCTCAGCCGGTTAAGTGTAGGAAGGGCTTGTTCCAACTCATCTGTTCACAAGCTTGAGCCTGCATCAGAACCACCGGGAAAACTTATGTTAGAAACAGATTTCAGCACCCCAGCCCTGGAGTTTCTGGTCCGCAGGCCTGGGAATTGCCCGCTCTCACAGGCTCTCAGGTGCTCCTGGTGCTGTCGGTGCACGTCCGCGCTGTGAGAACCACTGCTCTAGATTCTGGCAAGTTGGTGGTGTGCCACCTCTCCTGCACCTGTGACTCCTCCCTGACTAGAGAGCCCAGCTAGCAGCCTTTCTTCTGGGATCCTTCCCTTACCAATGCCTGTGCCAGGTGTTTGCACTCCTCCAAACGCCTGGCCCTATGTCTGGCCTGGTCCTGCACCCCATATGCTGTGACTGGGATGCTCCCACCCCCAGACTCCTTTACCAGATTGAAAGTAGATCAAGAGTGTGTTTTGTCAGCCTCACACCTCACAGGATGGAGCATATGGGAGTTGCTCATTTGACAGACACTTGTTAAGTGCCATGGTCCCTGAACCGGAACCAGGGGCCCAGAGGCTGCCAGGGCTTACCGTTTGGTCATTGTGGCCTCTCCTCCTGTTCTTCCCAGCCTCTGTATCAGCTCTTCAACTCATGTGCCTTACATTCTAGGCAACCTGGATTTCAACATAAAAGAAAAGCTGGCTTACTGTTTGTTAATACTTAATGCACTTCATGTTTATTGCTAAGCACTTACATTGAACAGCACATCCACTGGTTTATGGACTAGTTTTGTTCTGTCAAATTAGTTGAGGTAGAACTGTTCACTTAATTCAAATGATTGTGTGTTACTGGTTCTCCAGAGAAAGGGTATTATGTGCTGTGTGACCCACATCATCACCAGGATTGTCCTGGTGGATGGATGAACAGACGGACTAACAGACAAATGATTGCACAAATAGACACCCACTCGTCGTTTGCCATTCTTTTTGGAACTAGGCGTTGCAGCGCCAGCTGCATTGTCTGGGCTCGAGCTTTCTCTCACCAGCCAGAAAGCTCGCTGCCAACTGTGGCTTGCAGAAGAGATCGAATTCCTTTTATTTAAACAAGAACTAGCAGCTTTTAGGGGAAAAAAAGGAATGCAGCATTTTAGGAAGAACTAGAGTCTTGTGCTTCCATAAAGATTTACAGCCTTGGAAACCCAATGGGGCAGTTCTGCTCTGTCCTGTAGTGTCACTGTGAGTCAGAATTGACTCCATGGGAATGGGTGGGGTTTGGTATTCTATACAGGAGAGAAACGGAGCCCTGGTGGCGCAATGGCTAATTGCTCCACTGCTGACTGAAAGGTTGGCAGTTCAAACCCACTAGCCTCTCTGCAGGAGAAAGATGAGGGAGTGTGCTTCCTTCAAGATTTCCAGCCTTGAAAACCCTCTGGGGCAGTTCTCCTCTGTCCTATAGGGTTGCTATGACAGCATCAGCTCGACAGGAGAAATGGGACTGCCACTCGTAAGCAATTTTGTGCTCAGTGTGAGCAAGCAGAAGCTTGTGTGAAGGCCCTCATAGTGTGAAAGCCCTCTTCTCAGATGTACCATGTTCAACCATTTTAAGAGTGTTCTTCCCGTTTCTGGAAAGTAAGATGGAATTTTAACAGAAAAAAAAAAATTACTCTTAAAAAAAAATTTCAGTACCAGGATTGATTTAAATCTTGAATGATGATAGGAGAGTGTCCTAGGCCAGAGGTGCCTCCTTTGTTTTCAGGTGTGTGCCTGGGGATGTCTCGGTTCTGATGTCACAGTGTGCGAGGCCAGGTCTTGCTGCTCCGTCCAGCCCAGCACTTACCCACAGTGGCTGTGGTGCCAAGAGCGTCCCAGCCACTCCTTTTTTTGGTATTTGAAGAAAAGGAACTTACGAGTAGACAGCCTGTTTATTTGTTTTGATGTTTGAACATAAATATATTCATATAACTACATGCATTTAAAGTTTCTTGTGGGTATAATACGCATCTGCACACACGGCTATTTTGATATGATATGTTTAATAATATATGTTATCAGTTGAATAAAAACCAGTTCAGACACCTCCGTGAGAAAAGGTCAAAAAAAAAAAAGAGAAAGAGATTCTAGGAGATGCTGGCGAGAAGCAGTTGCCTGAGCTCTAATGATTGTCTGAGGGTTGAGAGCAGGCGTGTGCCCTCAGAAGACAGTAAACCCCATAGGTAAAGAGGTTAAAGCAGGCTGAGTTGGCCAGAACAGGTTTGTTAATCCTCCCAAACTCCCAAACACAGGCACCCCACATTGTAGTGTTTTCCCTTTTCCTTCCCAAGGTGCAGGGAAGCTAGGGCCGAGCCTTTGTTCCAAGTAGTGAGGGAGTCTGGCCCGCTCTGCAGCAGAGTCCAGCTGGCCTGGACTCCCCAGATGGAGAGGGCAAGTGATTGCTAGTAGGGATGCGAGGGCCTCAGCTATAGACAGAGTGGGACAGAGGGGAAGCGTGTGAAACTAGAAGGCAGAAGGTGAGGTGACTGAGGATGTCATGGGAGCAAGAGTGAGAGAAGTTGATGGCTGGAAGGATGGCGATGGTGGTCAGAAAGGGAGGGGAGATTGGTGCTTAGCATTTCAGAGGCAGAGTTGCTCTGAAGATACACATCCATAGAGGTGGCTCCACCAGTGTGGGGGACTGAGGATGAAGGAAAGTCACAGAGCCTGAAAGGGTCAGGGGGAGGAGGAAGATGGGGCCAGCACTGGGGCTGGATGGCCCACATGGCCATCAAAGGCTCTGGAAGTCGGTAGTCCTGGAGTCTGGGAAGCCGATGGCCCTGAGCTGGTGTCTTCCCAGACGGGTGCCTGTATGTTCTGGGAGTTGATGGCAGGCAGTGAGAAGAAGGGTTCAACAGTACCACAGCAGATGGCATGAGGCTCAGGGGAGGAAGGGGCTTTTGAAGGTGCTGGGAGTGCATGACCTTCCAGTTGCAATAGTGGGACTGCTCATGGAGGCTCTGGCTCCGTCCTGCATCAGGCAGAACAGAATTAACAACTTTCCTTCTGGCTGGTGGCAGGAAGTGTCAAGGTGGTGGCAGGCCATTCAGTGAGGAGGTCTGGATGTGGGGGACGTAATTGCCATGACTCAAGCATCCCAGACGACACTGTGCATTGACTTCAGATATGGAAGCATGTGTCGGGAGAAATCCCACTAAGAAGATGGAGAAGTGGGTGGTGGACACAGGGATGTGACAGGAGGTCCCAGTGATGTCCCAGACCCATGTCACTTGGAGATGGCCTAGTGCTTTAAATGCTCAACACACCAGGTATTTTTCCCAAGGAGAGAGCTAGAGCCACAGGATCCCATCTGGGGGCCCAGTAGAGCTGCAAAGATTTTGCTTGTAATGATGAAGGAGCCCCAGATATCAGAGAAACTCTGGAAGACAGATGACTGATGAGCTCAGAGGCATTTTAGTTTGAGGCAAAAATTAAGTAATAACTTGTATACCAGACATCAACTCAGTGCTTAGGGAAGGGTAGATGTCTCTCTGGAGACCAGCTTACCCACACAGAAGTTAATTTTTTCTTTCTTCAGCTTTACAGCGGCATCCTGGCCGCTTAAGCCCCTGGAGCTACAGGTTAGCAGAAAATAGGCTCCTGGGTCTTGATCACTCTGTGAGGTATATCACCACCATGCCCATCAAAGAAAGACGGAAAAAAGACTGCTGTTCCAAAAAACAAAACCAAACTCACTGCTGTCGAGTTAGACCCGACTCATAGTGACCGCTCCTTAGGTTTCTGAGGTGGTATCACTACGGACGTGGATTGCTCAACCTTCTTTCCGAGGAGTGGCTGGTGGGTTACTAGGTATAAACTAATCAATCAGAAAGGAGGAGGAAAAAGTGAGTGCATGTAGGTGTTCCCTAAGTTAGCAGGTGAGATGCATGGTTGGGTGATTAGGCCATGGGTTTGATTACGCAGGTGTTCTCAGTTTCTTTACAGATTTTTAGTGATGCCTGGTATGATTTCTGAATGCTTCCCTTCTTTTCTGCAAGTTAGGACAAAGATACTTCTTTAGAACCCAGGAGAGAGGTTGTCTTAGTTATCTCGTGCTGCTATAATAAATACTACAAATGAGTAGCTTTAACAAACAGAAATTTATTTTCTCACAGGATGCCAGCCCTAGGGGAAGGATTTTTCTCTCTGTTGGCTCTAGAGGAAGGTCCTCATCTCTTCTGAGCCTCTCTTCTGGTGATCTCCATGTGGCTTGGCATCTCTTTTCCTCCATGTCTGCTTGTAGCTTGTTTGTTTAATCTCTTTTATATCTTAAAGGATTGACCCAAGATATACCCGACACTAATCCAGCATCATTAAAATAATAAAGACAGCCCATTTCCAAATGGGATTATAACCACAGGTATACAGGCTAGGATATACAACAACATATTTTGGGGAAACACATTTTACTATGTGACAGAAGTCTTGGCTAGAAATTAGAGGTGGGTGTTGGTGGCTCATAGATGGTAGTTACAAACATGGAATCGATGTAATCACTCAATAAGGCTACAGAGAAGAAGAGGAGGGGGGAGTAGAGACAAACGTGGGGAAAATCACTGTACCCTCTCCTCACTTAACAACATGGGTAGGGTTCAAAGGCCAGGCCATTGTGCAGAAATTAGCATTATGTGAAAATGGAGGCTGACCACATCAGATCATAAACTGGAAGATGACTACATCATTATGGAACTGCCAAATTTCATCATTACATAACTGCCAAATGACTGAGGATCATGGCCCCACCAAATTGATATATAACTTTAACCCTCACAGCCAGCATTCCTCTCACCTCATGCCTCAGTGGTTGTTACTGCCAGACATGTCCTTAGTGCACAAAATAGTTGGATAGTAGATTTTTTTACTGTTGTTGTAAATGTAAAATTTCAGACAATACAGTGGTCAGTAAGTGAAGAGTAGGTGTATTCATAGGATGGTTGACCCACTTCTGACACCAGCTGCTACCAACTGACACCAACTGACACCAACTGTAAAAACGGCGAGGAGGCCACATGTTCTGACCTCCTCTAATCTCACAAGAGGAAGACAGCAGTAACCCAAGGCCTATTACTGCAAGGCCAAACATGCTG
>NW_006921991.1:2217548-2225001 GCF_000298275.1 Orycteropus afer afer
GTGGGCACCTTCCAGAACACTGTTTTGTGCCACTCCCAACAGAAATACTCCAGGTGGACAACTTCGCAATCAGGAGCTCCTCAGTTGCTCATAGAAAATCCCACCTTGGAGTTTACAAAGACTTATGGGTAGAAAAGCCACACTGAATAATTTACTACACCACACCCTCACAGCCAGCATTCCTCTCACTTCATGCCTCAGTGGTCGTTACTGCCAGACATGTCCTTAGTACACAAACTAGTTGGATAGTAGATTTTTTACTGTTGTTGTAAATGTAAAATTTCAGACAATACAGTGGTCAATAAGTGAAGAGTAGGTGTATTCATAGGATGGTTGAGGGACTCAGAGTCATAGAAAAGGGTAGAAAGAGTGTGCCGTCAGCTGGAAGAAGGGGAGTGTGGAGCAAACATAGGGAAGGGTTTCCTACACTTGAGCTGCCCCAAAATTCCCTAGAGGGCTGGTTAAACAGTTTACTACCACCCCCCATTACCACCCCCATTGAGTTTCTGAGGCAGCAGGACTGGGTGAAAATCAGTTGCCTTCAAGTTGACTCTAACTGAAGGCTGACCCCTGTGTGCCAGGGTAAAACAGTGATTTCAGTGGCTGCCTTTTCTAAGTCAGATCACCAGGCTTTTCTTCTCTGGGTACACTTGAACCTCCAACCTTTCAGTTAATAGCTGAGTGTGTTAACCTTTTGCGCCACCTGGGACCTCTGAGGTCTGAGTTAAGGCCCAAGATTTTGCCCTTGTAGCAAGCTCCCAGTGCTGCCGCCGCCGCTGCCGCCACTGCCACCACCACCACTGGCCAGCAACCCCACATTAAGAACCATGGAGAGAACCAAGGAGACTAACGGAGACCCACAGCATTTGGCCATTAGTTAGCCCTGGGTGATCCTTGTCAATCAGTTTCTGTAGAATGGTTGGGGCAGGAAACAGATTTGGGTGAGTTGAAGAGAGAGTGTGAAAGCAGCCAAAGCATGTGTAGACTTCTCTTTTGAGAAACTTGGCTATGGAAAAAAGATGGAGAATGGTTGCTAGGTGTGGATTCCGTGGTGAGAGAGGAGCTCGCTCGCTCTTTCTGTGTGTGTGTGTGTGTGTGAGAGAGAGAGAGAGAGAGAGAAAGAGGTTGGAGTCATTAATTTGTTTCAGACATTTATCAAGTGTCCACACTTGGCTGGACCCTCTTCTAGATAGTACTTATACTGTGGTAACCAAGCCAGACATGGTGCCTTCCTGACCATTGCTTCCTTGGGCTTTGAAGCCAGGCATACCAGTATCAGAATCCCACCCCTCTACTTACCTGTGACCTCTGCAGTCTCAATTTCCTCATGGGCAAAGTGAGGACTACCTTGCTCAGTCAGGTGTGGAGAGTTTAATCATGATGCTACACCCAGGGCCCCAAGCTTGCTGAGACACTCAGCAAATGCATGCTGCGTTTCCTCCCCTGAGAGACTGGTGGCCTTGCTGGATGAGGAGTCCCCACACACTGGCAAGCAGATCACGATGTGGTACCCCGTGTCCAGGGAGTGGGTGCATGAGCAGCCTCTCCCAGAAGAAACTGTCACCAGGACAAGTCGGGATGCAGGGAGGGCAGGAAGAAAATACCTCGTAGTGTCCTAGAGGGAAGTCTGTATTTATTTGTTGACCTTGTTTCATTTGTACATATAACCTCTCTTCACTGCTTTCCAAAGGAGTGCTGGTGGCACAGTGGTTAAAGCATCTGGCTGCTAACCAGAAGATTAGAGGTTCAAACCCACCAACTTCTCCACGGGAGAAAGATGAAGCAGTTTGTTTCCATAAAGATTTACAGCCTTGGAAACCCTATGGAATAGTTCTACTCTGTCCTATAGGGTGGCTGTGAGTTGGAATTGACTTGATGGCAGTGGGTTTGGTTTGGGTTACTTCTTTCCAGTCACACTTAGAATGAATTTGATTTGCTGCAGCAAGAACCAACAAGACTCAACAGTAGTGGCAGGGTTCAGGCTGACTGAGCCCCTTGATGTTCCTGCTGCTGAGGGCCACAATCAGACAGTGAAACACTAGGCAGTCGGAACCCCTCCCACATGCCTAGTGCTGACTGACTCATGTAACACTTTGTCCGTGGGCTAATTCTTTAAGTCTGTGTCTTCAAAGTGGGCCCTCCCAAACTTTTCTCAGAGTTGTGCAGTGGCAAGCTTCCCCCTCCTCTGAGCACTGCCCAAGAGTTAGTCTCAGCCACTTTCAAGCCCCCAAACCTCTTAGAGATGCCAAGCTGTGGACTTGCACATGAGGTGTGCGGGTGCCATCTTCCTTTGCCTTAGGGAGGTGCAGGCTAGCTGCATCCCAGCTGCGATCTGGAGGGAGGCCTATTTCCAGACACACTTGCAGAGTCTGCACAGAGAACAGAAATTTGGAGGGGAATAGAGTGGGCACTGGCCCATCACCTTCCACCGAGTCACCACCAACTATAAATAGCCAGGCTTGTTTGTGCTCCTCTGAACAACGACATGGTGCGGGGGAAGAGTTGCCAGCACTCTGCTTCCTGATTCTCACGTCCCTGGCCTTGTGTTTACCCCATGTTTAAATGGGAAGCTCCTGCTCTGGAAGTGTCTGTGATTCCTGGGACATGTTTGGCCACCAGGTGGGTGTGTAGAGACTCCAGAGATACTGACAGGGCCTTTGGGGCCTCATTTCTGGGACAGGGGCGGGAGGCTCCTTCTGCCCTCTAGCTGATGAGTGAAGGAGGCTGAGTGCTGTACTCTGACCTTTCCCGAGGGCAGCATTCTGCTTCCATGGGCAGCCGTAGCCTGGTGCAGAATGCTTCTGAAGGACTAAGCTTTGCTTTGTTTATTTGAAAAAAACAAAATTTCTTGGAACATAAGACATGTGCATGTGGGTGCGTGTTTTGATTGGATGGGGAATCAGGAAGCTTGTGTCCCAGTGTCAGCTCTGTCACTCATTGTGGCCTTGGGCACATAACTACCACCTTTGGAGACAGATCCCTCGGCTGTCACATGGGGGCTTTTGCTGGATGATCTCTTCCCAGCTGTAATAGATCTGATGAGTGGGTAGCCGGAGAGTGGTGAGGGAGCAGTCATGTGCAGCGGTCTTGCATCCTTCAGTGTGAGTCAGGTGGTTGGATGAGGACAACCGTAGTGAACAAAAAGGCTTAATGGTTTACAGTAAAAGAGTTGATAGAATAAGGATGCAGAGTTGGAGAAAGCAAGAAGACCGTGTGACTCACGCGGTTCCTCTGTGGTGATCTAACTCCCGCCGTCATACATAGATGTTGACGCTCCCTGGGTGGGATGAGGTGAGGAATAGAGGAGTCCGTGTGTGCTTCTCCGTGCTTTCCTGAGCACGCTGGAGGGGCCTTTGCTGTTCCTTTTCTTCCCAGATCTGCCCCCCCATCTCTTAAAAAATTTTAGGCAGTTCAGGCTCAAACATTTACATTACAGTAACACATCCTTTCTTCTTCTTCTTTTTAATTTTTACACATCCTTTCTTCTTCTTCTTCTCTTTTTTTTTTTTTTTTTTTTGAGGTGTGTGGGGGACTTCCAAAAAGAGTCATTATCTGCATGTGGAACCTTTGGTTCAATAAGAATCAGTGGGGCTGCTTTCCCCCTTCATCCCCCTTCACTTCCAGATTTTCCAGATTGGGGGTGCTTTGTGGTGGATTTTCATTTTTGCTGTCAGTGCTGCTGTTAATTTCTTTCTTCTTCTTCTTCTTTTTTTTTTTTTTTTGCCTTGACATCCTATGCACTTCAACACCTTTTCCAGGCCACATGTTTTGGCTTAACTGTCCTAACTTAGGCTAAATTGAGCCATGCCTTTCTCTGAGTTCATGTTCTCAAGGGATGCATACAGCCCATCTGCCATAGTCTCTCCTGGACATGTGCTGGTCATATGTCCATGTCCCACTGAGAGGAGCAGGCCCCCTGGGCAGGTGGATGTATGACTTGTGTTTATGGATAGTCTTTCTTAACTCAGGGAGGGAAGGTGATTTACATATTGGCAGTGAGCTGTAGTGACACCAACTGCCTGGCATCCTCGATGACTCACTGCCCTGATAGCCAAACCCCAGCCTGGGAGACCAGGAGACCGAGTGAAGCAACTGGCAAAGTGGTTAAGAGCTTGGGCTTTGGAGGCCGACTTCATGGGTTCAAACCCAGACCTTGCTACTCTAGTGCTTTTATGATCTTCTGTGAGCAAGTGGCTTAATCTCTCTGGGTCTCAGTTTCTGTGTCTGTAGAATGGGAATAAAAGCATCACTGGCAGCATTCTCTAGGACGCCAACTCTGAGACAGAGTTTAGTATGTGCAATATTGTTTAGGATTCGATACCCATGGAAGGGAGGAAAAGGAAGCAGGATTGGGCAGAAGGAGAAGTCAAGTTATGACACTAGCTCGACAAAGGCTCCACCAACTCCCTGGGGAGCTTTGGAGCTCAAATGACCCATTAGTCCCATGTTGAGCTGTAATGATGGGAACTTTGTAATCACCCCTGCCCCAGCCTCCATCTGGCCCACTGGACGTGGGCCACCCAGGAAAGGCTGTGACTGGGTAGAGGAGGCTCCCTGCAGCTGAGGCTGCCCCGGAGGGGCTGACAGCTGACCATAACAGCATGCCCAGCAGCTAGGCCAATAGGCCCTTCACTGAAGGGGACCTGGGCAGTGCAGCTTGGTGTCTCCCATACATTCTAGAGATTTCACGGGGTGGTTGTAAAGATTAAACGGTTAACGTATGAAAGGGGCTTATGCTAGTGCCTGGCACCAGGTAGACATTGTATAGACGGTAGCTACTGTTGTTTTGCCTGTAGAATTGGAGGTTCTACTTGTACCTGCTGTGTGTGCCTTGACTAGTCAGTTCCTTCACTGTGTTTTACGTTCCCTGTCCAGTAAAGGAAGGAGACTCTTAACTGCTAGTTGCCTATTCAAGTCATGTTTAGTATGCGTCCAGAACTAGAAGTGCTAAGAAGGATACAAGAAAATCATATTACTTTGATTCAAAAGTCAGAATGAACAAGGGCAACCTTCTGATATCTTTGGATAAATGATGATGTGTCTACCTTCTTCTGTTTTCTCCTTTGCTTTTACAGCTGTGGGCTGTACATTCACCAGACCAAAACACTTGCAGAAGCTAGTAAATGACAAAAGGGCAGCCTTTTTCTCATTCTTGGAATCCAGTAACATACCTTTTTGCCAACATGGTGCCCTGGCACTGGGCGGACTGTGGGAGAGTTGGGCCCATCTAAGGCTTGCTCTTCATTGGGTGACAGTTGCTCCAAACACATGTTTTGGTGAATTTCAGAAATTCTGGTCCTTTTCAAAACCAAAATTCATTAGCATTGTTGTCCAAGGCTATAAATACAGTGAGAGGCATTTACAAATAGACATTGTAAAGCTCTTACACACCCACAGTCTGAACACTGTCAAAACACCAGCTGCAGCTTCCCTACTTGGAAGGATCAGAACCTTTTTAAACTACACCTACTGTGTTTTCAAAATAGACCTGCTCTAGCCCTGTATGGAAGACCATTTCAGCTTAAAGCCAGTGTCTGGCTATTGGCATGAGGCCTCAGGGCTCAGCTAAGGAGATGGGGGGATCCCAGTCTCCTTCCTGCTTTAGAATCTGGGAAGACATGCTCAGGGATCATTAGTTCCTATTTCTCAAGGGTGATCCCTCATGGTTCAGGGTCTCAGGGCATCTACACAGAGCCCACAGGCCAGTCCCAGAGGCAGAAGGCCCTCCTGTGGTAGAGGTTCTGCCCAGATCACTCCATGTACCACATGACAGACAGCCATCCTGGCCACCTTGGTGCATAATTGTATTTTTTTTCCATCTAATGCCACTAGAGCAGTGTCCCACCAATTGCAGAGAAACCAAACCAAACCAGACCCATTGCCATTGAGATTCTGACTGATAGCAACCCTAGAAGACAAAGTAAAACTGCCCCGTAGGGTTTCGAAGGCTGTCATCTGTACGAAAGCAGGTTGCCACATCTTTCTCCCATGGAGCAGCCAGTGGCTTCGAATCATTGACCTTTGGCTGGCAGAAGAGCACTTTAACCACTGTGCCACCATGCTTCCAAATTATGGATAGAGCCTCCAATATCTACAGGAAATGCATAGTTTTGTTTCTCCTTCATGTGATGTTCTTCATAATTTTCTATTATAAAGATGAAATTATATATATATATATATATATATATATATATATATAACTATTATAAAGATGAAATGCTCTCTTAGCAATGGCCTCCCACTGATAGACCTCAGCAAATGTCTTTGGTTTCTTAGTATTTCTCAAGGAGGGATGGCACTTGGGGACTTGCAAGGATTGTTTTTCATTTAAATTGTTTCCTTTAAATTGCTTTTTGTTCACACATTACTCAAGTTTGGGAAATAGTTCTCTAATAAGAGGATGAAGGTTAGAAATAGAATCAAGAATATAGCTTATCCACAAGCTGTTCCTAAGGCATACAAGAAAACCAAAACCCATTGCCCTCGAGTTGAATCCAACTCAGAGTGGACCCTTAAACGGAGTAGAATGGCCCCGTAGAGCTTCCGAGGCTGTAGACCTTTACGGAAGCAGACTGTCTCATCTTTCTCCCGCAAACTGCCTGGTGACTTTGAACCACCAACCTTTTGGTTAGCTGCCGAATGCTTGCAGCACTATGCCACCAGAGCCCCTAAGGCATTCAGGGCCTGCACAATTCACAGTGTTGCTTACTCATTTTGTTTAAAGGGAAAAAAAAAAAGTTGGCATACCTACATGTCTGGAACATTGTGCTGTTGTTATTGTTTGGTGCCATCGAGTCATGTCCGACTCATAGCGACCCTATGCACAGCAGAATGAAACACCACCTGGTCCCATGCCAGTTCCACGATCCTTGCTATACTTGAGCCCATCATCGCAGCCACTGTGTCAATCTCTCTCATTGAGGACCTTCCGCTCTTTTGTCGACCCTCCACCTTACCAAGCATGACATCCTTCTCCAGGGAATGGTCCCTTCTGACAACATGACCAAAGTAGGTGAGATGAAGTCTGGCCATTCCTGCTTCCAAGGAGCATTCCGACTGCACTTCCTCCTGGACAGATGTGTAAGTTCTTTTAGCCATCCACGGTACTTTCAGCATTCTTCACTAGCACCACAACTCAAAAGCATCAATCTTCTTTGGGCTTCCTTATTCATTGTCCAGCTCTCACATGCATATGAGGTGATTGAAAATATCATGGCTTGTGTCAGACGTATCTTAGTCCTCAAGGAGACATCCTAGCTCCTCAGCACTGGAGAGAGGTCCCTTACAGCCAACTTGGCCCAGTGCTATGTGTCGTCTAATGTCCTGACTGTTACTTCCATTGGCATTGATTGTAGAACCAAGCAATATGAAGTCTTTGACAACTTCAATCTTTTCTCCATTTATCTTGATGCTGCTTATAGGTCCAGTTGTGAGGATTTTTGTTTTATTTATA
>NW_006921991.1:2229201-2238354 GCF_000298275.1 Orycteropus afer afer
GATGATTAAAAGAAAACTTGGGAGGCAGGCACCTCACCTTTCACTTTGGGGGTACCGTTAGGGCTGAAAGGATAGAGAATATGAGCTGACTGAACTGCATGAGTCTCTAGTCTTAATTGTTCCAAGTGAACTCTGCAGGGGAGAAGGCATTCCCTATAGCCTCAATTACTATGACATTTTGGACCATTTCTGTCCCATCTTTTTTCCTATGTATGATTTTGCTCATTTTCATTGGTTTTATGTATGTATGGTCACACTGTACAGCATACAACTTTGTCTTTTGGGGAAAAATATATTTATTATACAAATACCATGATGCATTTCCATTTCAGAAGATGTGGCAAATGCTCATTAACATCACAGGTGTGTTCCAAGCTCCTTCCAGGTACCAGGCATTGAACTGGGGCTGGACATCACTTACCCCACTGCCTGGGACAAACTGCTGCAAATACTCTTCTAGTCTCAAAAAACAGTCCCTCCTCCTCGTATGTCAGGGTGGTTCATCGTTGTATCTGCAGCACTGTGCATGTGGTTTTTAACCAGCTGCTGTCCCTTAGCATTGCAACACAAGCATTTCTCCTTGTTATAAACCATTTGTGAATATCACTGGCATGGCTGTGTAAAAGTCTATCACGTATCAAAATCTATTCAACTGTTCCTATGTATAAAAGATCCCAGTTCAATTCCATTTCCCTTTATTATAAATAACCCTGTGGTAAACATATTGACTCATAGACTCTCTGAATTGGTTCAAGGCATGTGAACATTTTCAATGCTGTTGATATATACCCTGTTTTTTAAAATTACAGATTTCTCCCCTGTGTCATTTCACAAAGGCTGTGAGGTAACGTTCAAAAATGCATATGAAAGAATAAAATAGTTGAGGGTGGCAATAAAGGGAAATTAAAGGTAGAACAGGAAGGAGCCCAATGGTACACTCTGTTGGAGTCTTCTCCACTCCCAGGAGATAGGCCTCACGTTGGACTGGAAGTTTCCAGCTGTCAAAGAGGGAAACTTCCCCTCCAAGACTCAGAGGGACCAACACACACAAATGAAGCAGATGCTCGGGGCAGTCGAGTCCGGAGCCAGAAATCCAGCCCGGTGCTTTTTAGTCAGTTCCATCTCATGGCACCCCCACGTTTGTCAGAGTGGAGCGGTACTCCATAGGATTGTCAGTGACAATCCGGCAGATTGGTAAGTCTTTCTTTGAAGGCATCTCTGGGTGGACTTGAACTAGCAACCTTTCAGTTACCAGCCAAGCATGAGCAGAGCTTCTCTGCACCCCCCAACACCCCATGTGATTTCCTCCCCAGCTGCCCACAGAGGTGTCACTTTAATCCACCCTTTCCCTCCGCAAAAAAAAAAAATGCCCATTGGAATTGTGGATTTTCTCTGCCTTAGTGGCCTCTCTCCCCAGGCAAAACATGTATTCTCCTAAGTGTGGGTCCCTAGCAACATTCCACAAAGCACAGAACTATCTGGCTGTGAGTGTAACTCAAGTCCCATTTATTAGTTTTCAGGACACTGCCACAAAATCATTCAGGCTCATGGCTGTCCACTTATGATATTAAGGGCCCTTATGAATGTATTTCTTTACATCCAGGAAAAGGAATACTTTTTAAAATGAAACTGCTTTCCTGCAATAATACTGCATTTCTAAAATGCTCCATTCAGAAGTTTACGTTCAAATTAGTGGATGGCGGGGGCCTGACAAGAAAATGTTTTAAAATACATTCTCTAAAGTCTGCCTCTCCTGTTGGCTCAGAATCCATCTGAGGAAGCAGCCTTGTAGGGCAAGGGGATGTCAAGGGGAGCTGCATGGGATGCCCAGCCTGGGATGCACCAGGCCCTACAACCTTGGGAGCTGGGGGCAGACAGGAAGTAAAGGCTCTGCTGCAAAATTCCAGCTGCTGCTGCTCCTTTCCAAGTCCAGTTGCCATCAGCTGCTGTCAAAGTTGGCCTCCACCTCATGGCCACACCATGAACAATGTAAGGAAGCGCTGCCCAGTCCTGCACCCTCCCCATGATGACTGTGATCCACAGGGTTTTGCTTTTCCATTTGGCTGATTTTTGGAAGTAGATCTCCAGACCTTGCTTCTCAGTCCGTTTAGTCTAGAAAACCCACTGAGATCTCTTCAGCACACGGCAACACGCAAGCCTCCACTGACCGATAGGCCATCGCACTGGTCCAGTCCGCATCCAGTGATGGAATGGCACAGGATCAAGCAGCATTTCTTTACATTGCACGTGGAGTGATCCATAAGATTTTTGTTGACCAATTTTCAAAAGTAGGTCCCCAGGCCTTTCTTCCTAGTCCATCTTTATTGGGAAGCTCCCCTGAAATCTGTTCAGCAACACGCATACCTTTATTGACACGCAAGCAGTGGTGAGGTGCATTGGCTGGGAATCCAACCCGGGTATCTTGTGGGCGAGGTGAGAATTCCGCCACTGAGCCACCACTGCTCCCTCTACTCCGTGCTTGACCTGAGCTTTTATTTCCACCTAGCTCTTAAAGCCCAGCGAGTCTTGTGATACACACACACACAGCGGTCTTAGAGCTGTACGTTCTCTCGGTGGGGGCCGAGCAGCTCAGCCCCACCCTGGTTCACCTCTGCTCGAGGCTGACAGTCATTGTGGTTTAGGACTTGAGGGAGGCTTCCCTCCTTCCTCTGGTCCTTCTCCACCATCACAAGGGTATGTGTGTCCTGCTGAGTGCCACTGCCACCACCCCTTCTCGAGTGAAAAACCCAGGAGTCAGCCTTATTAGTGCCCTCTTTCATGGTCTACCCTCCCTTATTTCCAAGTTTATAGGGCTCTGGCTTCAACTTTCCTTCTGCCTCTCTTACCCACAGGGAAAACCAAGCCCCGCTGCCTGGTATATTTGGCCCTGCGCTCTCTGACCCTTGCCAGCCTTCTCTGACTGCCCTCTGGGTACCTCAGGGTATCTAGGGCCCCTGGTCACACTGGGTACTCTCACCCACATTAGGGTCCTTGCACCATCGTGCCTATTAGTGACATGTCCTTTTCTTCCAATGCTCAACTTTAATGCTACATCTTCTGTGTGCCCCCCCCACACACACACACACATGCAGGTCACCCCTACACTAACCTAGTCCTTTCCTCCCAGGGTTCTTTGACATACCTTGATCACATGCAGCCTTCCCTGGGTGGACTTGCAGCTGTTTGTCTGCCTCTCATTTAGACTGTGAGCCTCTCCAGAGTAGGTGCCATCTGGCTTGACCCTCCCAAAACCCCCAGTATAATAGATACTTGGCAAATGCTTGTTGAATAAAGCTAAGTTATCCATTGTGCAGGTCACCTTCAGACCTGGTGACTGCCAGCTGTGAGATGTGCTACTTCTGTTGCTCTGTGGGGAAAAACCACTAAGCTTCACCCTCTCATTGCATAGGCAAGGAGTTTTTCCTGTTTCACTGCCATTGGAGCCCTTGGTCATCTTGTTTGGGGTCCACCCTCCCCTAACAAGTCATAAGAGCTGTCTGAGAGGAATGTCAAGGAGCCTTGTGGTCATGCCCGAGTGGGCTGGGCTGCTTTTGTCATTGTGGAGGCTGGTCTCCATCCCACAGGGCGGTTCCTAGACCAGATATGTAGGGAAGCCACTCGGGTCCTGATGGGCACGTGGGCACCCACCCAGAAGCCGGCTAATTTTATAGGCCTCCGCCCCTCTGCCAGCTTTTGGGCTGCCAGAGTTCAACTCGACACCTTACGCCCGTCAACAGTGTGGCCCATGCCTCAGCCTCAGGCCAGAATACTTCTCTCAAGGTTGAAAGTGGCTGACCTTTGACAAGCACCATTGGCTAAATTCCTGGGCCCTTAAAAGGGCAGCTCCCAGTTGTCATTTGCCAGTTCTTATTTGGTGATGAGGCAGGAGCAGGCCCGACCTCGCACTGTGTGTACCCAGCAGGAGGCTTTGTGGCTGAAGGTGCTTTGGGGAACAGCCGTTATTAAAATAGCTGCCTTTGAAAATGTGTGCTGGAGAGGGGGCCTGCAGCCTGTTGGCCAGTTTGCATCCGGGCCTGTGTGGTTAGCCAGCTTGTTGGCTCCCTCTGCTCCCTGGCAGGCAACAGTGCCACCTGCCCCTTGCACAGCACACTCCTTAATGTGTGTGCCATCAGAAAGCAGACAAAATGACTAGGACACACTTCAGTGATTAAATGATGGACTTGTTCTTTTAACATAGGGGTGACGGTCCAAAGATCGACTTGGTGGGCAGTGCAATTTCTGGCATCCTGGACAAGGATCTCTCAGACCGCAGCAATGACATCGGTAAGTAGAGGACAGTGTTGCCACTTCTCTTTTGCTAAGTTATCAAAGAATTGCAGAAGCCTGGCTTGCCCCTTCAGCAGCATGATGAGAGATGACGCAACTGTTTAAATGCAAGGTTAATGGTCTTCAGTTGGTTTTATGTGCTGCAGCTTTATAAAGGGGGGAAGTAAAGGTGGTTTGCACATTAAAACAAAATGCCAGGGAGTTTTCCTCTCCTCGGCCTTAGAAGAAATTCCTTGCAAAGTCTAAAGGTAAAGAAATGATGAGTGACCCTTTTCTGTAAAAGTGGGCGTTAGCACTTAGGTTCATGTTTTCCAGTGATTTATGTATTTAGTTTAAAAGGTTAAATGAGTCACATTGCAGAATGTCAGAGTTCATTGTCAACAGGGCATTAAGTGTTTTGAATTTGAGTTAAAATGAGCTTTGGGATGGTAGTTGCTATTCCATTCAGAAAATGAGTTCCTATTCCCAAGGTGAAGTCATCCTGTATGATAGATAAATGGAAGAGAGCTAAAGCCTGTCTAAGTAAACAAGTCTGGGGTCCTTTGGGTGGCAGGTGGGAGTGGGTATGAGGCTGCATGTGTGCTGACTGAGGTGGACATTGTACCTGCTGGTGATCTGACTTGGGTGACAGCCCTTTTAGGAAATTCAGATTCAGGATTCAGATTCAAGTTCAAGTTCAGATTTTGTTTTTAGCTGTGTATCTTTCATTTGTACCTATGATGGTCATGAGTTAACATCCTCTCATATAGGAGCTCTGTTGGCCTAGTGCCTAAGGCATTTGAATGCTAACCAGAAGGCTGGTGGTTCAAACCCACCAGCCACTCCTCAGAAAGAAGGTTGGGCAATCTTCTTCTGTAGTGACACCTCCTCGGAAACCCAAGGAGGGGTCGCTATGAGTCGGGTCCGATTTGACGGCACGTAACAACAGCAACAACATAGAGGGCTACATTTTTAAATCTTCCCCCCTTTTTTTCTACTAAACTTTTTATTTTGAGATGATTGTAGATTGAGGTCCCCTGTACCCTTTACTCAGCTTCCCCTAAGGATAGAATTTTGCAAAACTGTAGTATGCTCCATCACCACCAGGATATCGACATTGATTTAATCCACCAATCTTTCTCAGATGTTCCCAGTTTCACTAGTACTCTAAGTGTGGTTGTGTGTAGTTTCATGCAGTTTGATCACAAGTGTAGTTTGTGAATCCACCACCACAGTCAAGATACAGAACATGTCCAGCACCTCCAGGATCTCTCATGTTGCTCTTCTGTAACCACATCCACCCACAGCCCCCTTCCTCACCTCAACCTCTGGAAACCACTGTCAGGGATTGAGAAGTGGCATCATCTTCATTGGCTACTCAATTCAGAAACAAATGCCCGACAGTTGCCAGGCCTTGTAAGAGGCACTGGAGAGCCCGACATGAGCTTTCTCCTCCTTTGGTGTCACTCCTGTGTTTTGGTGTTTCATTCTGAACCTGTTTGTCAGGTTGCTTCTTTGTAACCACCAACCTGCAATCTTTGGTCTGATCTTACAAAGGCTTGGGGTGGGATGTCCAGTTGCAACTATAGATACCAAAAGTAGTCGTCCTATTTCCAGAAACGGTTTCACATCCTCTGTCAACCTTTGAGAAGCCCAGTTAGGAAGTGCCACCAAGAACTTCTGAAAGCTTGGGCTGACACAATAATAACCAGCATGCTCATCCACTGGAGCTTATGACCTGATTCAGGGACAAGGAACAGTAGAGCCGTAGTTGGCTGTGAATAGAAAGGAATCATCATATTATTGATGTGGCAAATGTTTTGCCAGAATTAAAAACAATCACCAACATGAGGCTGAGTGAATTCTGGTTCTCCTACTGTGGTCTAGCATTTGGGTCCTTTGTGAGCCAGGGTGGCCAATGGGCGGAGTGTTGGTGAAGGTAATGTGAGTCTCACACAGGACGGGAGGGTTTTCCCCACCTGCAGAATAAGCAGGGCTGTGTGTCTTGCTTGTTAAGAGCATTGGCCTTTGACTTGCATTGGAAGAAACAATGATTGGCGGCAATGTAATAGACCAATAAACGCTTGAGTGTCTACTTTGTGCAAGAATGCATGGGTACAAAGAACCTCATACCCAGTCCCTACTCTTTAGGGCCTTTTGGTATGTTCAGGCCCCTGAGATGGCAAATGAAAAACGAGGTGTAAATAATCAATGAGTTTTTCTTGTTCTTGTTTTTAGCTGCCATTGAGTTAGCCCCCGACTCATGGTGACCTCATGCACAACAGAACAAAATGCTGCCTGGTCTTGTGCTAGCCCCATTATGGGTTGCAGATCAGACCATTGTGATGCAAAGGGTTTTCATTGGCTGAATTTTGAAAGTAGATCCAGTAGACCAGGCCTTTCTTCTTAGTCCATCTTGGTCTGCAAGCTCCTCTGAAAACCATTCAGCAGCCTAGCAATGCAAGCCTCCACTGACAGATGGGTAGTGGCTGTGCATAGATGCAGTGGCCAGGAATTGAACCCGAGTTTCCTGCATGGAAGGCAAGAATGCGATCACTGAACCACCGTTGCCCCTGTGGCAAATAAGTGGGAGAAGGAAAATACTGATCAGAGGAGGAGATGCTCCCTGGGGGCTGGGATATCAAAGAAGGGTTTGTGAAGGGGGCGGATTTATCTGTACCTTAAAGTTGAATTTGTTCACGTTTGGGAGTGGGGACTGGCCAGGGAAATCACATGAGAATGCTGCTAAGTGTGAGTAGATCATTAGCCTGGCTACAGTAGAAGGTGTGTGCTGGGATGGAGCGGGAGTCGACCTGGAAACGTAAGTAGGAACTGGATTGAGTTTGAGGTGGATGGATTTCTCATTTATTCTGTAGGAGTGGAAGCTGTTGATGATTGACACTGAAGTGACATGATCACGTCTGAAAACTCAGATAGTAACTGCGGGAGCTTTGTGAGGCCAATCAGATGAAGGAAAGATGGGTGTCAAAGAGTCTAGTTATTTTATGGTTTGAATAAGGGGCGGTAAGAGCCAGAATTAAGCTGGTCACAAAAGGATTGTGGAAGAAGAGATTTGGAAGCTGCAATACGCAAGAGAATTATTGCTAAGCCTCAGTAACAACTTGGATTTGAGGAGGGGGGAGAAGGAGAGGATGATTTGTTAGCTGTGAGGTTTTACGGTTAGGTGGCTGGAGAAAAAATGACTTGGGCTGAAATGACTGTGTTAGAAAGGCAATATACCAAATTGAGTGATCAACACGATAACACTAAGGATAAGGAAGACACAGAGAGGCGCACAAGAGTTACAGACAATAAAGATAAACCCTTTTACACACACAGTACTGCATTATCAGTGATAACAAACATTAATCTATGGGTGAATAGATGGGTAGACAGGCTGAATGATCAGGTATGTCTAGGCTAAAGGGAACATACCCATGACCGTATATAAGGTTGGCAGATGGTAGTTCTACATACATATTTGTATGTGCTATAAGAATGTGCATATAAATAGAACTAACAGGGAGCAAAGTTATGATAACTTCTTAGACACAGTCAACCACCCTGATGGAACAAGTTGTTGGACCTGTGGACTAGGGACCATGGTTGTAGGGGACATCAAGCTCAGTTAGTGTAACATACTATGTTCTACATCCTACTTTGGTGAGTAGCAACTTGGGGTCTTAAAAGCTTGCAAGTGGTCATCTAGATGCAACAATTGGTCTCTCCTCTTCCAGAGCAAAGAAGAATGAAGGAAACCAAAGACACATGGAAACAATTAGTCTAATGGCTAGTGTATCATGCATACCTCAGCCTGTATGACCCTGAGACCAGAAGAACTAGATGGTGTCCAGCTACCACTGTCAACCACCCAGAAAGGGATCGGTGCATGAGATCCTGGATAGAGTAGGAGAACAATATGGAAAAAACTCAAAATCTTTTTAAAAAATAAATAAATAAATAATAAACCAAGCTTACTGGTCTGATAGAATCTGATGAAACCCTGAGTCTATTGCCCCTCATCACCCTTCAGGCCTGGAATTGAACTCACCCCCATGGCTTCCAGCCAAACAATAGACAGGCATATAGGGTGAAAATTTACATCAGTAGATACACTCCTGAGAATGATCAATCATGGGAGAACAGAAGGGCAGTATTAGCACAGGGAGATAGTTCAGGGGGCAGGAGTGCATGGGAGAGAAGGACTCAGGGAAGAGGTAACTACAGGGAGGAAGTGGGAAGAAAGGTGTTACGTTGTGGGGATTGCAGTCAGTGTCATGAAACAAAATGTGTATGAACTGCTGTATGGAAAATGAATTTGCCTCATAAACTTTCACCCAAATCACAATAAAATATTTTTTTAAAAAAAGAAAGAAATGGGCATGTCAGGAGAAGGAGCTGATCGGAGGGAATATTCGATGAATTAAGCACATTGACTTTGAGCTTCAGTCATGCATCCCCTGTCAATGCCAGATGGAGGCTGATGGTATAGGGCCAAGATTTGCGAGGCTGATAAGGATTGAAGGTAGAGATTAGAAGGTTCCTGGGAGCTGGTGAAGAGGACCCACCATTGGTGTCTGCAGACCTGGGTTTGATGGTGAATCAGCTGCTTCCTGGCTGGGTAATTTACCAGCCTGTAATTTACACAGACTCTCTGAACTCAGCTTCTTTATATGGAATAATGACAACTCTACCTACTTCCTCACATTGTCTTCCAGAAGTATGTCGAATCACACAGTGGACTGTAAAAAGATATAACTGCTTATTCTTTCTTTAGTTGTGGTTTGGGTAAAAGTTTACAGAGCAAATTAGTTTCCCATAAACAATTTATATACTTTTTTGTGACATTAGTTGCATTCCCTTCCATGGAACAGCATTCTTCTTCTT
>NW_006921991.1:2238962-2247722 GCF_000298275.1 Orycteropus afer afer
CTCTGGATGAGGAGAGACCCATTATTGCATCTAGATGGCTGCTTGCAAGCTTTTAAGATCCCAGTCGTGGAACAGCGTTCTTGCCGTTTCTTCCCTGGATTCCCCGTTTCCATTCATCCTTCTTTCCTGCCCCTTCCTGTCTCCTGAGCTTGGTTTTGGGGCAAATGCTGCTCTTTTGGTCTCATATGGTTGATTGTTCTGAGAAGTGATGTTCCTTGTGGGTGTTATCATTTACTTTAATAACTTCTTATTCTTAGCACTGTTGTTTGCATAGAGGTCAAGTTGGGACAATAAATTAGTTCTCACTATTAGAGAAGGGAAGGAAGAACCAAGGGCTGAAAACCAGACTCTACACAAAGTCCACATTTTAAGGGACAAGTGGGGCCTTGCAACATCACAGAGGTCAAGGGAGGGCAGGTTTCTCAGCAAAGTGTTCTCTGTAGGGTTGTAGGTCCGGAGAATAGAGCATTGCAGAGGGGTGGCTCTTTTCAGTGCTGCTTTTTTATCTCTGCCTCTGCAGCATTTGTGCGTTGCTTTCAATCAAGGAGGAAATTATTTGAACCAGAATTTTTTTGTGAGTGATTGAGACAATTGATGCTATCCGTATGTGGGCTGCATAAATGGCCTAATACAGCCCTGAAAGCCATTAGAAACCATCAATGTTAGCTATAAATAAATCTCTGTTTCCTCTTCATAAAGCTATAATTTAAAATTATTATAATATTAAATTACAGAACATGGCGTTTCCAGATCTGGTGTGGGCAGCTACCAGCATCTGTCAGGCAGCAATTAGTTAGAATTGAATCAATTGGTCTGAAACAAAGTTGATGTCAGCTTGAGATACTGTTTGTATCAAACTTTGCGGCCATATTTCAAGTAACAGAAAACATGGATGAGCTCCAATGCAGGCCTGCACGTGAATAAAAATGAAAATTAAATTGTCCAGTTTGCTCTTGCTGATGGAAGAATCTCTGTTCTGATTGAACGGAAGATTATAGGCCATGAAGTCAAGTGCCATAACATTTATTTTTATTATGCCATAGATGGTAGTTCCCACTGCATGGTGGGATTTACTGTCACACTTCAACACTACTAAAATCTTGCATTCCATAAGCACATAGCAACAGGCCTCTGGAATGGGAAGGAGCTTTGAACCAAGCCATCTCATTTGCGCTAATTGATTTAGAGAAAGCTTTCTCATTCCTCTTCAGTTGCTTGGTTTCTTCATTTTTTGTGGTGGTTTTTTCCATTCTATTCGGGCCTCATACAACTTTTTCCCATTCAAAGCTCATCAGACTGTACCCACTTCCATCTCTTTATGCAGCTAATACCCTCTCTTCACTTGAGGAAGGTGAGGGTCCCCATCCACCTACAGACATGTACTTCACATGTAGTGAGTGGATTGGAGGGTATTGGTAGGCATGGAATAGGTTGAGAAGAGATGAAGGCTAACTTCAACTCATCCTCAGATATCATGGATGCCTCCAGCCCTGCAGCTCATGTGGACCAGGAAATGAAAAAACACTTACCTATGCCATTGGAAGGAAGGTTGGGCAATCCTACTTCCGTAGTGATACTCCTCGGAAACCCAAGAAGGGGTCGCTATGAGTCGGGGCTGACTTGATGGCACATAACAACAACAACATGCCATTGGAAAACAAAAAACACTGCCATCAAGCGATCGAGTTGATTTGGACTCATAGCGACCCTATGAGACAGAGTAGAACAGCCCCGTGGAATTTCCAAGGCTGTGAATCTTTATGGAAGCGGATTGCCTGTTTCTCCTGCAGATCAGCTCGTGGGTTCAAACCACTGGCTTTTTGATTAGCAGCCAAATGCTTTAACCGGTGTGCTACCAGGGCTCCATTACCTGTGCCATAGGAATGCTATTAAGAGCTAGTTGATTTGGGCTGATGGAAGTGTTCTAAATTGGATTGCACAACTCTGTAAATGTACTAAAAACCATTGCGTTGTACACTTAAAATGGGTAAATTTTTTTGGAATAGAAATTATACCACAATAAAGCTGTTAAAAAGAAAAACAGTGCTATCGCAGTTTACACAAACTCTTTAAGCGTCAGCTTCTTTATGACAAATAACAACAGTTCTACGTACTTTCTCACATTGTCTTCTAGAAGTATATAAAATCCCATGGTGGGCTGTAAAAAGTTTGAACTGCTTATTCTTAGTGTTGATGTTTGCATAGAGATGATAATCAGGTTGGGAAGATAAATCAGTTCTCATTGAGGACAGAGAACAAGGACCAAGGGCTGAAGACCAAGCCCTGGGCAGAGTCCACATTTAAGGGAAAGTCGCTTTCCTAAAGCTTCTCAGTTTGTCTCATGCTTATGGCAAGATCCCAGTGTTAGGGAAAAAAGTCTACATACCCCTGACTTATGAGTATGGGCTTAGAAGTACCACTTTGCCCCACTTTATTGAAGAAGTATGTTTATTTATACTAATAACTACTAGATTTGTGTTTCTGAGCTGTCTGTAAACCAATCTTTTATAAAAAGAATTATCTTGTAGATGTATTTAAAAAGCTTTCTAAAAGCCAGCAAGTATCCTTGGGTTGTTAAATAAGTGTGTTGTTTTACACGATTTGTGTAAATTGAGTCACACCTGGACGATTGCAGCTGTGATGTCAGAGTAACCACACGTTTGACAGGCTTAGGGGGCAGAGTATGCTTTGCTAATCTTGGATTTCTCTTTAAGGTGCAATTTGTGGATACATGCTTCTGAGAAAGATTGCTGTGTGTATCATTTCCTAATATTAGAATCATTCCATGAGTCCAACGAAGAAGATATACTCCTTTTATTAATCTTTCCTATACCCTCTTCCTGAAGTTCTAGAGTTGAGGCTTCCGGCCCAGTCCAGCTCACTTTGGGTTGCCATGAAACTCACACACATTTCTCACAGACACCCTCTCTGATGTCCCTTTCTTTCCTCCCTCCTCATCCTACAACAATTTTGAGCCAAAGGACCTCAGGCCACAAAGGAGCTTCGAACCCAGAACAGGCAGCGGCTGGCTAGGTGCTGCCTGCATCCACCCGGAAGCTGTGACCATGGAAGAGGCTAGGCCTACTGTGTGGCAGCTGGAGGGAGCAGAGGGCGTGGGGCAGCACAGCCCAGCTTCCCAAAGGCCGCCCAGAGACCTCCTCCAGGGCAGAGATGCTCCGCAGCCGTGGCCGCCACGCCCACCGCCTTGTTAACGTGCAGAGTAGTCGGACAGTAGATTTTTTTTTACTGCCGTAAATGCAAAATGTTGGATAACAAGATAGTCAACAAGTGAGAAGTAGGTATAATATTCTTTAGGTGCCTATATATTTTTGTGTATTTTTTTCATCGTCAAAACAGCCCTTGAGGGAAATATAATGACTCTTACACGGGAGGAACCGGGAATAAAGACCACTAAGTAACATGGGCGAGGTTAACCAAGAATAAAGAGCACTAAGTAAGGAGCAGCATTGGATTTGACTCCACGGCTCCATGACCCACGAACCCAAACTTTTCAGTGTGAGAGATTGCACCACGTCAGTGGTTCTCAGCTGGGGCATTTTGCCACAGAGGACGTTTGACAATATCTGGAGACATTTTTGGTTCTCAACGCTGGAGGAAGGGAAACTCCTGGCATCTGGTGGGTAGAGGCCAGGGAGACTGCTCAGCATCCTGCATGGGAATGCGGCCCCAGCAGAGTCATCGAGCCCAAAGGTCAAGAGTGGCGAGTGGAGGCCTCACGCCCCTCAAGTGCCTCCTTGGCTTCATTGGAGTGGCCTACCTCATATCCCAAGAATCTTGAGACAACAGGGCTTGAAAATAGTCTTAGCCCTTTGGGAACCAGTGGCTTTATATACAAAAAGAGTAAACATATTTGAAGTAATTAGCTTCTGCCAAAGAAGTTGACAAATGACTGAGGGAGAGATTGTCTTCAGACTTGTAGCAAGTTACTTGCCCTGGAGGCGGCGGAAATGATGCAGTTTGAATCAGATGTTCATATAGAAACTGTTAGAATTGGGGGTTAGGTCTGTCACAATTTAAGACCCAGTGGTTTATAAAAGACCAACAAACATGGAATGCAATCATTGCTAAGTTGTAAAGGTATACTCTATACAGTAAAACTTGATTAGACATACATAAAGCATTTTAATAGTGACCAGTAACACAAAATTTTTAATATGATATCAGATCTCTATAAACAAGTGATTAAATCCTTACCTTATTTTGTAATTTCTACCTTTTACTATAAGAAGTCATTTCATGGGGTTTCTTGGAGAGATCCTAGGGGAAAACTTAGATCCCCCAGCTTTGGGCTGTTGGTTTTTCTGCCCTTGGTTTTATATTTAAAATTCCCCCTTTAGAGCTAGTTATTGGTCCTTGCGGCATTTCAGGTCATGGAGTGATTTCTTAGGTTTACAGAACAACATGTACAGTACCCTGCCTACCTTAAAAAACCTCGAGTGACACGTGGAATGTTCCACATAGACTGGCTGAGCAAATGTGTGAACAACAGTGAGCCGTGCCTCTCAAACTCTCTTGGGTTTTGTTCGTCTGATGTGAGAACTTTCAGGGAAGGGCCACCCCTCACCCCTACAGACACTGTCTCCTTTCCAGTGACCTACAGTCAGGAACTTTGGGGATCAGGAACATAGGTGACATTACCCGTGCAGAGGGGAGGAAGACAAAGTCGCTGTACAACAGTCAAGTCTGTGCGTAAGGACGTGGGTTGCAAACATGTGGACATGCATAACTCTGGATCCTGTTGAGGCACATAATTCATGGTCAAGGTTCAGTTTGTATCAGGAGTACTTGGGAAACAATATGTGTTTCTCAAGTATAGTAACAAAAGCAAAAATAATAATAATAAGATTGTGTTTAGGGTCAAACACTTTACACCAAGGAAATGAACAGATTGAACTTCTGACTAACTAATTGGTCGGTCCTCTGAGCAGTTTTGGTTCCCTCCTCACACTTACTGAGGCACAGCTTTGGCTCCAGTTAATTCAGAGGGATTCCCTGCCTGGCCTTCACCTACAATGCCCAGGATCTCCCCTGGTTCCCAGCCTTTGATCTGCGACTCTTGGAGCTCCCAGTGTAGTTATGGTGCTGAGTAAATGAGGTCAAGCTAACAACCACCGCTGATTCCAGAATTATGTCACAGTCCTCCAGGAATGAACCCACTTAGAGGCCTTGTGCTTCTCAGTACTTCCAAGAACTTGATCCCAGATGTAAACTGAACATCTCCACCGACAGACCTTCACAGTTAGAAACTGCTTTCCCCCCTCCAAGGGGCAGCCATGGCATTTGCCAGTCTGTGTCCCTGGCTGTGTTTGCACTTGGTTTTGAGGGGTTTTGATGTCCATTTTTTACCCCATCCCATCTAGTATGTACAAAAGCGACAAATGTTGAAAGTACCAGTAAGAAAAGTCTCATGAATACAGTAACACCACAGGTGGAGGCTAAACAGAGTGGGGAGAAAGTGACAGATGTTGCATAACTCCCTAAGAGTGATATATTTGGCGGTGTGAATCATTCTAAAACACAGAAAACTAATGGTACGTAATGTGAACAGTATAGTCCATGCCCCAACCATCTATAACTGTCAGTCTCAAAGGAGCAAGAGTAACTGATGAGGTGGGTGGAAGGACTTGTGGGTGTGTAACCAGCATCAGTTCAGATGTCTCTCAGCATGGATAGGGTCATGGTGTCTTGGAGACATGTGGACTTCTGGCCAGTTCCAGGAGCTCCCCTGTGTGCAAGAGGTGGTATTTCCTCCGTGACTGTCCTCTTCTCTGTAGACAGAGCCCTTGCGTTCCTGACTTAGCCCAGTGTCTTAAGCACCTCTACCTTTGGTCCATGCTGAAACTGTTTTCTGCTATGAGACTGAAAACCCATAGGTCCACAGAGTGGATTCAAAGTAGTCTGTAAATAGCAAAGAGATTTATGTAGTAACTTTTGCTGCATCCGCAGTTTACTCAAAAGAGGCCTCTGAGCTAAAAGCAAGTGTAAAAACAAGAAGGGAACAGGTGATGTTCAGCTCTCAGATGGCACATGACATTTTTTTTTGGCCTGAGGTACCTGCCTCCACCCATTGGCTGTGGGCTCATGAATTGACTGTACCCCTGTTATTGCTTTGGTTATACTTGTAAATATTCAAAGGAATACCCAACCTGTCAGAGAATTATGCTCCTGTACCCCCTTTGCCATAATAAAAGCATTGCAGACCAATTACACTTGATGAGGAAGAAAGTTGAGTTATCAAAATCCTTATCTAGCCATAGACTCTTGTTAGGGCTTTGCCTGAAAACCTTGCCCAGCTCGACCTCCCGCTAAATGAGAAAAGTGAATAGCAGCTGGAGAGTGAGGTTGGTGGGCCCTGTTAGAAGGTAATTGGATCTGGTGGTGACAAGCTAAGGATGAGGTGTAAGTTAACAGGATGTCCTTATTTAGAGCCAAAAGAAGCTGCTTTCCCTTCGTGGTGACCTTTATGATGCTCTTCACCTCCCTGAGTCTGAGTCAGCTTTCCCTGTGGTTCATACGCTCTGGAATTTAAAAGACTAATTTACAAAAAATAAAAAAAAGGAGGGGAGCCTTTATTCTGAGTGACTTCTGATTTTATTTTACTAATAAGCACATTTTAAAAAACAAGTACCATCTCCTATTAAAAGTATATAATCTCCAAGTTTAAAAGTAGAACAAATTTAGCTTAACAGGAAAACTCACAACATTATTTTTTTCAGTGGTTTATGGTTTGGTGATAACTTTTTCATGAATGCATTCTTGGTGTAGCTTATGAAAACCAGTAGGTCAGGATGTGTCTGTAGAGATGGGGAGGAACAGGAGGGGAAGGTAAGGGGACAGTGAAAGGCCCCAAAGAGAGTCCAGCGTTGAAGCAGTAGCTCATGTGGAAATTCACCATCTATGTAGGTACCCGTGGCCGCCAAGTAGATTCCAACCCATTGTAATCCTATGAGTAGTTAAATGAGTAGAAGATACGATGACATAAAATAGCTGAGCAGAAGATTTCAAAGGGCAGCTCAAGAAGACAAAGTAAAGTATTAGGATGAAATGTGCACGGACCTGGAGTTAGAAAACCAAAAGTGAAGAACATGGTCATCATTTCTCAAGCTGAAAAAACTGAAGAAAAAAAGTCAAGCCTTGAGTTGCAATATTGAAGGATTCAATGGGCAAGATACTGAACAACACAGGAAACATCAAGGGAAGATGGAATACATGGAGTCTCTGTACTACAAAGAATTGGTCAGTGTTCAGCCATTTCAGGAGGTGGCATATGATCAAGAACGGATAGCATTAATGGAATAACTCCATGCTGCATTGAAGGCATTAGGAAAAAAAAAAAAAAAAAAAAAAACAAGCCTCTAGGAATTGAAGGAATACCCATCAAGATGTTTCAGCACACGGATGCAACACTGGAAGTACTCACTCATCTAAGCCAAGAAATTTGGAAGACAATCAGCTTGAAGAGATCCATTATTTGTGCCCATTCCAAAGAAAGGTAATCTAGCAGAATGCAGAAATTATCTAACAGTATCATAAATATCACAAGGAAGTAAAATTTTGCCAACGATCATTCAAAAATGGATGCAGCACTACATTGACAGGGAAATGCCAGAAATTCAAGCCAGATCCAGAAGAGGATGTGGAATGAGGGATATCATTGCTGATGTCACTGGGATTTTGGCTGAAAGCAGAGAATACCAAAAAGATGTTTAACTGGGTGTTTCATTGAGTTTGCTAAGACATTCGACTGTGTGAATTATACCAAATTATGAATAATATTGTGAAGAATGGAAATTAAAACACTTAATTGTGTTCATGATAAACTGTACATATACCAAGAAGCAGTCGTTCAAACAAGGGGATACTGTGTGGTTTAAAATCAGGAAAGGTATGAGGGTTGTATCCTTTCACCATACTTATTCAATCTGTATGTTGAGCAAATAATCTGAGAAGCTGAACTATATGAAGAAGAACATGGCATCAGGATTGGAGGAAGACTCATTAAAAACCTGAGGTATGCAGATGACACAACCTTGCTTGCCAAAAGTGAAGATGACTTGAAGCACTTACTGATGAAGATCAAAGGCTAGAGCCTTTAGTATAGATTACACCTCAACATAAAGGAAACAAAAATCCTCACAAATGAACCAGCAAGCAACGTCATGATAAATAGAGAAAAGTTTGAGGTTGTCGATTTCATTTTACTTGGATCCCGCATCAACGCCCATGGAAGCAGCAGTCAAGAAATCAAACAAAGTGTTACATTGGGCAAGTCTACCGCTAAAGACTGCTTTAAAGTGTTCAAAAGCAAAGATGTCACTTTGAGGACTAATGTGTACCTGACTCGAGTCATGGTATTTTCAGTCACCTCCTATGCAGGTAAAAGCTGGACGATGAATAAGGAAGATTGAAGAAGTATTGATGCCTTTGAATTATGATGTTGGCAGAGAATATTGAATGTACCATGGACTGCCAGAAGATAGAATAAATCTGTCTTGGAAGATAGAATGCTCCTTAGAAGTAAGGATGGCAAGACTTCATGTCACATACTTTGGACGTGTTCTCAGGAGGGACCAGTCCCTGAAAAGAACATCATGCTCGGTAAAGTAGAGGGTTAGTGAAAAAGAGGAAGACCCTCAGCGAGACAGATGGTGCGGTGTAGTAAATTACTTAGTATGGCTTTTCTACCCATAAGTCATTGTAAACTCAGTGGTGGAATGAGCAACTGAGGAGCTGATTGTA
>NW_006921991.1:2248222-2251486 GCF_000298275.1 Orycteropus afer afer
AGTTGGAGCAAGGGCTGGAGTGGGGAGGCAGCATGTCTGGCCTGGCAGGAATAGGCCTTGGGTTACTGCTGGTAATCCTGTCTTCCTCTTGTAGGGTTAGAGGAGGTCAGAACATGTGGCCTCCTTGCCCTTTTTGCAGATGGCAACAATGAGCTCAAACGAGCAAAGATTGTGAGGATGGCACAGGACCGGGCAGTGTTTCATTCTGTTGTGTATAGGGTCACTATGAGTTGTAACCAACTCTATGGCACCTTACAACAATAGATGGGTACAATTAGCAGATTAGTTTTATGTTTTTTTAGTTGTGATTTGGGTAAAATTTTACAGAGCAAATTGTGTGTCCATTCAACAATTCAGTGTGTGGCATTCATTGTAATCCCTCAGGGTAACTGTACTCTTCTCACTTCCTCCCTGTGTTTACCATTTCCCTTCATCCTTCTTTCCTAGTCTTTCCCGTCGCCATAGTTTATTCCTGGGCAAATGCTGCCCTTTCAATCTCGTCTGGTGATTGTTTTAATGAGTGCATACCTTCCTGGTGTTATTGTTCACCTTATGAGCCTATGGATTGGCTGAAAGTTGAGTCATGGGGGTGAGTTCACTTCCAAGCTTGAAGGGTGACTAACAGTCATAGTTATAATTTAAAAAAAAAAAGGGTTATAATTTTAAAAAAAAAACCTTCTCATGGAATGTCATATTTTAAAAACATTTAAATACCTTTTATCTTCATGTTTTTCCTTCCCCTAATCATAAGTAAGATGAAATAGCTCTTCTAGCTAACCCACCAGCCACTCCTCAGAAGGAAGATGGGGCAATCTACTTCCATAGTGATACTGCCTTGGAAACCCAAGAAGGGGTTGCTATGAGCTGGGTCTGACTCGACGGCATGTAACAGCAACAACACAGTTAACCAAGACTGGTGATGGAGAGCTGGCCAGCCCCTTTTAGCACCTTGTAGTCCCTTTTCCTTCCGGTATAAGAAAAAGAGCACCAAGCTTCAAGTCAGGAGAGAGTTCCTCACCAAGTTTTGGACTTAATATAATTTTGGCTTCCATGTAATTCTGGATACTTCCTTGTAATTCTAGACATTTCCATGCTACTGTTCCACATGTGCATTGAAAATTTACATGATAAGGGTCAGTAGCTGTTCTTTTATTCAAGTGAAACACTGTTAAGTAACATGACGTAGCCTGTATATCTTGCTCCCTGAGAGGAAGCATGCCCTCTGTGCTGGCTGTACATCATGCCAGAGCAGGACCTTGGGCCAATCATCGCATCTCCTCGATCTTGGGTTTTCATCTTTAAATGAGAGACTTGGGTGAAATGGTGGTAAGGGGCCCAGGTTAGCATCACAGGCTCAGTTTCTCTGATTGTATGCATTTCTTTCTCTTTTTTTTTTTTTTTTTCATTTTTATCGTGATTTGGATGAAAGTTTACAGAGAAAATTCATCTTCCATACAGCAGGTCACATCTTATGACATTGACTGCAATCTCCCATAATGCAACAGCTCTCCTCCAACTTCCTCTCCATAGCTACCTCTTCCCTGTGTCCTTCCCTCCCTTGCACCCCTGCCCCCTGAGCTGTCTCCCTGAGCATACACAGCCCTTCTATTCTCCCATGATTGATCTCTCCAAGGGGTATATCTAGCTAATGTAGATATTGAGCTTATATGTCTGACTTGTTTGGCTGGAAGCCACAGGTGATTGTATGCATTTCTTTAGCTGTTTTCTGGACAATGGAAAAAACTGCTGTTGGTAGCCTCTGAATTCTCTAAAATTAAGTAGCTTATGATTTCATTTGTTTCTTTACCTCAATTACTTTTGTTCTGTTAGCTCCTTTTACTTAGAATCAATCTTTTGGCTCTTTCTAAAGTCTAATTTCTGGTGGTATAGTGGTTACAGTATTTGGCTACTCACACACACGAAAAAAAAGGTCAGTGGTTCGATCCCACCAGCTGCTCTGTGGAAGAAAGATGAGGAAGTCTGCTTCCATAAAGATTTACAGCCTTGGAAACTTAATGGGAGTCACTAAGAATCAGAATCGACTCAAAGGCACTGAGTTTGGTTTATTTAAGGTCTAATCTAAAGTTTTCTTTAGCTGAATGATTTTTGCTTGTTAAAGTTTTGCCGTGTGGAAGGTGAAGTAATTGTTAAGGGGTTATAGGCATAGCCTTTCATAAAGTTGTGTTAATAATGCATTCTATCTTTTTCAAAAATTACTTTGATTTTTTTCCATCCAAATTCTTACAGAGAAATGTAAAAGGATAAGATGTTTGCCATCCTAAATAAGTTTAAGTTCCTAAAGCTGGCCCTCATAAAAAGGCAAAATAATCCCATGGAAGATCTGCCTACCACACCACCACCAAGGAAGGGGGTGGTGTATTAGATAGAACATGGGTTCTCAGGTTGGCACACTTACATTGAAATCCTAGCTCTGCAATTTCCAGAGGGAGGGACTCTCTGAGCTCCACTTTCTGCTTCCATGTGACAGGGGGAGTAATGTCCCCTGACCTTAGAATTTAGACAGAATGATGGGAAGTGGCTGACATAAGAAAGGCACTGAGTGGTGGTTGGTAGAGCTGCAGTTCCTTGTATCCTTTCACCATATTTATTCAACCTGTATGCTGAGTGGTACTCAAGAGAAGTACCACCAGGCATCAGCCTCCAGTCTTACTGTAACTACTGCTGTTGGTGTTAGAACAGTCATGAACACACAGCCTAAATCAGCTGCCTGAGTCTTAAGACTGAATCTGGAATCATTTCACCCATAATCTAGTCAATTGTATGTTTCTTTATTTTAAAGAGGTTTCTTTTCCTAATTACAAAGGAAATAGGTGTTCATCTTTAAAAAAGAGAGAGAGAGAACACAGGAAGTTAGAAAGCGAAAGTCCCCACACATCACCCTCTCCCTGAGATTATCCCAGTTAATTTATTGTTCACACTTCTAGAATTCTTTCTATGATTGGATGGATTACTAGATTTTTTAAATGTGATGTTGTACATACATCCTCTTGTTTCTTATATTAAATAATGCATATTTGACATCTTTCCACATAAGTCACATAGATTAACCCAAGTCTCTATGATATCCCAATGTATGATTGTACCATAAGCAATTATCTAGAAGCTTTGCTGCAAGGAATACCCTGAGATAGTGATCTTTAAGCAGGGTGACCTGGAAGACAGCTACCTGGCCAACTGACTGGAAGAGATCCATATTTGTACCCATTCCAAAGAAAGGTGATCCCACAGAATGTGGAAATTATC
>NW_006921991.1:2252846-2264349 GCF_000298275.1 Orycteropus afer afer
GCTATGAGTCAGAGATGACTGGATGGCACCTAACAACAACAACAACCTGTACCCTCGAGGGGACATGCAGACTTCCCTATCTTCTTATTTGCTCTTTATTCACTGCCACTGACCTGAGAGCCTGGTGTCATGCTGCTTCTCTTCTGCCACTCCTCCTTTCCATTTGCCCTCTCCCACCCTACACGGGAAGACTATCCTCTTAGCCACCCAGGAGTATAAAATCCCCTGCTGCAAACCAAGAGGCAATTCCAAGATTGGTGTTGGAGTTAAGAAATTAAATGACTCTACTAGCTGGACAAGAAGTCCATATACAAATCGGTTTGTAACAAATTCTTTGCTTCCAGCAAAATTGAAGGAGGCACTTGTTGATGAGTTCTTTATTGATAGACTGTTAAAAATAGACCTTGATCTCATGGGCTCAGGATCATGGTCACAGGGCACATCAAGCTCAATTGGCATAACATACTACACAAAACCATTGTTCCACATACTACTTTGGTGAGTAGCGACTGTGATCTTAAAAGCTTGCAAACAGCCATGTAGATGCAACGATGGGTCTCTCCTCATCTAGAGCAAAGAAGAGTGAAGAAAAACAAAGACGCATGGAAATAATTAGTCCAAGGGACTGGTACACCATGCGATCCTCAGCCTATGTGACCATGAGACCAGAAGAACTAGATGGTGCCCGGCTACCACTGTCATCCACTTGGAAGGGGATCTATGTAGGAGATCCTTGATAGAGAGGGAAAACAATGTGGTACAAAACTCAAAATCATTTGGAGGAAAAAAAAGGGGAGAGGACCAGTTTTGCTGGTCCGATAGAGCCTGATGGAACCACTGAGACTATGGCCCTAACTGCCCTTCAGGTCTGGAATTGAACCCAGTCCTTTGGCTTCCAGGCAAACAAAAGACAGGCAAATGAGTTGAACATTTACATTAGGTAGATAGATACATTCCTTGGAGAGATCAATCATGGGAGAAAGAAGGGCTGTTCATGCACAGGGAGACAGCTCGGGGCAGGAGTACATGGGAGGGAAGGACACAGGGAAGAGGTAACTATCGGGAGGAAGGAGGAGGGGAGCTGTTGCATTGTGGGAAATTGTAGTCAATGTCTTGAGACAGTGTATATGAACTGCTGTATGGAAAGTGAATTTGCTCTGTAAACTTTCACCCAAATCACAATAAAAAATTTTAAAAAAAATAGTCTTTGATGATGCTAGATCACTGTCTGATTTTTGGTATATAACTCTGTAGGGGTTCAAAGAATTGAGTGACATTGTGATAAAACTCTCCATTCCCATTTGCTTCTATTTGTATGAACAATGTTTTTGGGCTCCTGCATCTATAAAATGAAATATAGAACATATGCCAAGCCATCGAATTTTGGAATTAAGTAAAGGTAATCCACAAATATATGATGTTTGGCAGAAAAACCAAACAAAATTCTACTTTTTAATGCTTGAAATTTATTTACCACAATACATGGTATATGTGTCTATGTATGTTTTGATCATTTGTATACTAATAATTGTCATGATGATGCGATCTACAAAAATAATTTTTACACTTAGAGCTTTATGACTATAGGAATTTAAAAATCCATTTATATACATGTTTTATAGCAGAAAATGATGATCGTTATTAATAAGACTTGAAAGCATAAAAGTCTACTAATTAGAAAAAAAATCAGCAGTGCAAGCACAAGGGAGTATGAATTCAAGGAGGAAAAGAACTGATGTAAAATTTCCAACTGTTAAAGAAAAGCTTGTTCATGATTTTTTTAAACGGATGATAGTGGTTGCTAAATTGCTGTGGGATTCAAATAGACACTGAAGATATAAGAGGGTGAGTGAAATAATGGTTATGTTTTTAAATACCAATATTTAGAACCTAACAGAAATTATATTCTTTGCAACTAAAAGCTCAGGATATAACATTTTTTATGTCAATTTAAGATGTGTGAGAGGGTACGTGGATTTTAAAAATTATTTCAGAGGGGACTCTTGCAAAACAGTCTGAAAATGACTGGTCTCATAAATGTATTATTTTACACTTAAATAAACAGTCCTATGAATTAATTTCTAGAAGTAGAACTGATGTTCTGAAGATGGACACATCTACCTAATGTGGTCAGTTTTGCCGCATGGCATTACACAAGGCCGTACCAATTTACGTTCCTGGGACTAACAATGTAATTCCTATACCCAATGAGGAAACACATTATTTATTTAGTAAATCATTCTCATAGGGAACTAAAAAACCTGGCATCTTTCTTCCATGGCATGTCTGGGTGGACTTGAACTTCCAGCCTTTTGGTTAGCCGAGTGTATTAACTCTTTACACACCACTGAGGACTGACTCCCAGACTGAGCACAACTGAGAAGTACCATGATGTAGGGTTACCGCTAGTCACACATGATAGTTTGTTTATTTTAATGTATATAACCACACTTAGGCACCCTGGGGGCTCAATGGTTAAGCACTCAGGTGCTGTTTGAACCCACTAAGCTGCTATGTGGGAGAAAGATCTGGCGACCTGCTTCCTTAAAGACAACAGCCAGGAAAACCCTGTGGGGAGTTCTGCTGTCACATGGGGTCACTATGAGTCAACTGAATCGGGGCACCCAACAACAACAGTCATACTAAGGCACAGTTCACGTTCTCAGTAGCCACATAAACCCCACTGCCGTCAAGTCAACTCTGAATTGTAGCAACCCCCACTGGGTTTCCAAGATGGTAAATCTTTACAGAAGTAGATTGCCTCATCTTCCTTCTTTGGAATGGCTGGTGGGTTTGAACTACTAACTGTCTGGTTAGCAGTCACTTGCCTCAGGCACTGCACCACCAGAGCTCCTTATAGCCACACGGGGCTAAAAAATAAAAGTTGTCATTGAGTTGAAGCCAATGCATGGTGACTACATGTGTGTCAGAGTAGAGCAGTGCTCCCTAGGTTTTCAGTGGCTGTGATCCTTCAGAAGTGGCTCACCAGCCTTCCTTCTGAGGCACCTCTAGGTCAGTTCAAACTGCCAGCCTTCTGGTTAGTAGCCAAGCACTTAACCATTTGTGCCACCCAGGGACTCCATGTGGGGCTGTTGTTTGTGTTAGGCGCCGTTGCGTCGTGCAACAAAACAAAACAATGCCCAGTCCTGCACCATTCTCACAATCTTTGCTGTGCTTGAGCCCTTTATCCCAGCCACTGTGTCAGTCTGTCTTGTTAAGGGTCTTCCCCTCTTTCACTGACCTTCTATTTTACCAAGCATGATACCTTCTCCAGGGACTGGTCCCTCCTGACAACACGACGAAAGTAGGTGAGACAAAGTGTCACCATTCTCGTTTCTAAGGAGCATTCTGGCTGTACTTCTTCCAAGACAGATTTGTTAGTTTTTCTGGCAGTCCATGGTATTTTCAGTATTCTTCAACAGCACTATAATTTAAAGGCATCAACTCTTACTCGGTCTTCCTTATTCACTATCCAGCTTTCACATGCATATGAGGCAATTGAAAATACCATGGCTTGGGTCAAGTGCACCTTAGTCTTCAAAGTGACATCAGCTAACGTGGGACTAGTGGCTACCATATTGGACAGAACAGATACAGACCATTTCCATCTTCTCAGCAAGTTGTTTTGGACAGCACTGATTAGAGGGGTTGTAATTTACATTCTCAGAACTCTGACTATGCCCAGTGCGCAGTAGCTGCTTCAGAAGTGTTTGATTGAATTAGTGAGCAAATAAATTCTGCGTCTCCCTCTGTTATTCTAGTTGAGCTACAAGCTTCAAGTGTAAAAGTTTTTTTGGACTGAATAGCCGAACATTCTCTTTTAACCGGCCTAACAACTTACATTTCTTGCCAGAGATTTCCTTAAAGAAGCCACCCCTTTTTCTGACCACTTAGAGAGACATCTGAATAAATTAGAACAAAAGAAGTTTGTCATCAGAGTATAGCATTTCTTCACGAAAGAAAATTATGTTTTCTAGTATCTTCTTTTTCTTTGTGTAGAAACAGTTTCTAGAATTCAAAGTCGTGAAATGAGAAGTACAGTCAAGTGTCCTGCTATCTTTCCGGTTTTCAGTGGTGTAAGGAGTCCAACAGACATGGATTTGAATGTAGGCCCTGCCAGTTCCTGGTGGTGACCTTGTGCAAGTTTTCTAACCTCTCACACTCCATCTCTCCCTTTCTGGAAATAGCCAGTGCCTGCAGGGCCTGTGGGTTGGCAAGGGTTATGTGAGATTGTGTACCTCAGGTGTGTGTAGTGGGGTAGCTGGCCCATGGAGTTCAAGGCAGAGGAGCTCAAAACTGTTGAGTCAGCCACTTGTGCTTTGTAAACTTCACACCTGGATTATAAATTGGACCACAGTAGTGTATCTGCTATATCCTTACACATTTTGAAGGGCTTGTTTTCCTGCAGAATTTAATCATTGTTCAAATCATCATTGTTTGGTTGGTGAAGCAGCTGTAACACAGGTAGGTATTCATTTAGCCCCAAACGTCTTTGGAGTGTGCACAGATGTACCATACGTGTGAAATGATTTATGTGGAGATGAGATGTCCTTCCACACACACTGCTTTGTGATACTCCTTCATTGCAGAGAAGGTGGCTGTGCCTTGATTGGTAGAGGGTTTTCCCAGCTTAAATCTGGAAAAAAAAACAAGATCTCTGTTCCCAAATCCCACAACTCCATTAACAGTGTATGAAAACAAAATGCTGCCAATGTGATTTAAGAGCGTTTTCACAAATTCTCTCATTCACCTAAGAAGAATCCTGTGAAGCTAACAGGACAGATTATTATCTCATTTTTCTGGATGTAAAAAATGGAGACAAGAAAGGTTAGCTGAACAGACAGGAGTGCATAACTAAGTAGGGCATGGGGTGGGGAGGTCACTGGAAAAGGAGAGGAGGAGAGTGGGTGAGGGTTGGGGATGGTAATTGGGGAGTGAAACCAAATGTACATGAACTGTTGAATGTAAAACAAAATCTGCTCTGTAAATTTGCACCTAAAGCATAATTAAAAAAAGAAAAGAAAGGTTAGGGTTAATTTATTCCCTAATCAGTTGTTGAACAGGCACTGCAAGTCAGGAATGATGTTAGGCCTGGGAAAAACAGAGATAAGAGTTTCTGCCCTGACAGATGGAGAAATCAACCAGGAATGTTAGGCTCGAGTGGAAAAAGCTGAGGCTTGAGTGATGGGTGAGCGGGGCAACACCCAACCCAGGCCTTGGGGTGCAGTCTGGCTGCTTGGAAGAGGTCCTGGGTGTCGAGCCAAGCCTTGATGGCCCTGGAGGAGTTAGCCAGGCCAAGGGGGGAGGGAGAAGGCCTTTGGCAGTAGAATGTTCTTCCATAAGTTCAGGCTCAAGAACAAGGGGAAAAGCCCCACTAGTCAGGGCTGTGCTGGGGAGGAGCAGAGCCAGAAGGGCCTGAGCCATTCCACAAGGGACTGCCAGTAAGTGAACCCGCCAGGATTTCGTGAGCCCCTCGGGAGGATTTCAGGCTGTAAAGGGACATACTCAGATTGGCACTGTATACATCTCTCTTTGGTGGCAGTGGGTAGAGTGGGAAGGGGCTGGATGTGAGAGGTCTTTTCCAGTGTTCCAGGCAAGAAATTACAGTGGCCTTTGTGATCCGAGAGGGGGCACGAAGAGAAGGGATAAGGGATCCTGGCTTCGCCTGTAGGGACCCTCCTCCTAGGGCTCTTCTTCGAGTCTAGAGCAAGGAGCTGTAGTGAAGAACAGAGCCAGTAAAGAGTCCCCCAGCTGGTGACAGCTGGCCTGTTTCACCCTTTTGACCATTTCTCCTTTTTGTTTTCAATGGCTGGGCTTTGGAGTTCCAGTAAGATGGCGGAATAGACAGACTGCACAGTCCCTCTTCAGCAAAGAAAAGGGGAATGAATTAACACATAACAGAAGCCTAGAGCCCTGAGCTTTGAAGGGAAGGATATAGAAGTGAACTAAACTCCAACTAGTAGAAGAACTTGCATGAAAACACCAAAAAAGGAGACATACATATCTGCTGTCTGTCAGCGATCCTGATGGCACAGACAGCTTGGATATTGCCGAGTGGTGTTAGGACCTAAGAATTAACCTAAAAATCAGCCTTGCTAGCCAGGGGCTGCACAGAGGATTGCACTGGTGGCTGGTGAATGAAAGGGGATGCAGTGAAGAGGAAGGAGGGCTGAGCTGTGGATTTTTTGCTGTCCAGAGGGTGCAGGCATTTTGAATGTTTACAAGTGGTTCCACCATTTTGGATATTTAAAGTGACAGCCTTCTCCCAGATTCCAGGGACTTAAGAATAGGCTCCACTTGCCAGGAACCACAAGGACATTCAGGACATGAATGACTGGAAAGTTAACAGAGATCTAAATACAACAATGCCACAGTGTCTTGAAGAAAACAGACCATTATAGTCCACACAAAGAAGCAAGAATAAGCGGTAGAAACAAGGGAGCAGGATATAGACCCAGAACACATCCCTGAGGAAGAAGCAGATAGAAATCTGCAGAATCTATAGATACAGAAAATACTACTAAATTTTCAAAAATAGATAACACATTGAAAGGGCAGAGGAGTAGAATTGAATCAATGGAATACAGAATTAATGAGATCAAAGACGAATACCTGAATACTTCTTTGGAAAGGGATCAATCAGAAAAAAAAATAAAAATAAAAATAAAATGAAGAAAGCCTAAGGTTCATGTGGGATACCATCAAAAGGAATAACCTATGTGTCATTGGAATTCCAGAACAGGAAGAGAAAAATAAAACCACTGAGAAAATTGTTGAAGATTTGCTGGAGGAGAACTTCCCTGAAATGATGAAAGATGAGAATATATCCATTCGGGAAGTCCAACGAACCCCAAACAGGATAGACCCCGAAAGAAGAACACCAAGACATATCATCATCAAACTCACCAAAACCAAAGACAAACACAGAATACTGAAAGCAGCATGGGAAAAACAAAAAGTTACTTAAAAAGGACAACTAGTAAGAATAAGCTCTGATTTCTCAGCAGAAACCATGCAAGCGAGAAGGCAATGGGAGGGTATATATAAAACTCTGCAAGAGAAAAATATCCAACCAAGAATTGTATACCCGGCAAAATTGTCCCTCAAATATGATGGTGAAATTAGGAGATTTCTAGATAAGCATAAATTAAGGGAATTTGTTAAAACCAGACCAACCTTATAAGAGATACTAAAGGGAATCCTTTGAACAGAGAACCAATAATAGCAAACAACAACCAAGCATTAATACACAAGATGACATAACCCAGAAACCAACACAGTTATGGACATGTCCAAAGTAAAATAAGTTTTTACAAGATTGTAAACAGGGAACCAGATACATCAATTGGCAAATGAGGACAACTACAAACCATAAAGAGGGCAAAAATAGTTTAGTTACAGAACTTCTAAATGGTGAGGAGGTCAAGGGTGTTGCAAGATAGAATAGACTGTTCTAAAGTTCAATGAGAAAATTATATCACAGGGTAACCTAAAAGAAAAATCACAATAAAAAAGAGGTCAAGCAAAAATATTTAGCAAATACTAAAACAATAGCAACAAAGGAAATGATGACATGATTTATAAACATAATGAGCTAAGTACAGAAAATTATATGGAACAAAGAAACCAGGAATACCATTAAAAAAAAGACGTGACAAAATGACAGCAACCAATTCATACTTGTTGATAATTACACTGAATGTTAACAGATTAAATGCACCACTCAAGAGCCGAAGAGTTGCAGAGTGGATAAGAAAATATAACCCATCAATATGCTGTCTACAAGAGACACACCTTAGAGACAAAGACAAAAATAGACTAAAAATCAATGGCTGGGCTTTGGGTGTCACCTATGGCCACTGACACCATCCCTCATGTCCATGGAAATGATGCTACATTTTCTAATTGAACTAAATAGGGCATGATTGACATTTGGAAAATGGACAACACACGCCACGCTAAGACCAGGGTCCTTCCCAAGCCTATGCCATTGCATGTAATGTGAATTATCCCCACGTCTCTGCAGAGGATTTGTTTGCCATGTTTCACAAAAGCCAAGACCCTCTCCTCCTTCTGAAACCACCTTTAAAAAAGAATACCCCAGTGTTGGCCAGTTCAATACTTTTGGATTGGCTTGTTGTTGTTGTTGTTGTTGTTTGCCGTCGAGTCGGCCCCGACTTATAGGCTTTAAAACCATTTTTTATTAAGAGGAAAAATTCCCAGCCAGGCTAAGAAAGCTCATATCAAGTTTCAGCTTGATTCATTCCAAAAGCACCATGAAAATTGGGACATTCTCTTCCCACCACAGTGGGTTAGTCATGGAAATTCTGCCTTAATCCCAGCCACCCTGGCCACAGTCATGAGGGACATGCTCCTGCTGCCCGCCGCAGAGCTGCTCCCTGCTGCTCGAAAGCAGAAGTGGGGCCTGCACCTCGTGGTGTGTGGGAACGGACCAGGGAGACCTGACGGGCCCCTTCTCGGCACGTGGCCAAAGACACGATGCATCTATTTCTTGGTGCCACTTTGGTCTGGGTGTTATTTCCAAAAAGTGTTTTTTATAAGCTAAAACTAAGTGGAACTTCACAGCAGGATATGCACAAAGAGATTAAGGTCGGCCCTCTTACTCCTGAGTGATAGATAGGATGCCATCTTCTCTGGGGTCTGCCCCGTAGGTGCTTGATCTGTGTGGCTGGCCTTAGAAACGCCTCGAGCGTTAGCCCATTTACACCCTGCGGATCACAGCACAGCGTTGGCCAATCCAGTGCTGGAAGGTGAGCCATCATTTGGACGGCTCTCACAATATACAGTGGACACAACAGCAGACTCAAGTGTAGTAATGGTGGTGAAGAGAGTGCAGGGCCAAGCACATTTTGTTCTGTGGGGGTTCACTATGAGTCAGGGCCCACTGAGTGGCAACTAACAACAACAGCAACATTGTAGCACAAACCTGAGCCAGAAAAGGGGAAGGGGCCAGCCAGGCTTTCTCTGCAGCTGAGGTAAAAAATGCCGCCTTCTACCCCGAGGCCGCCTCCTCAGCCCCACTAAGTCCAACAGCCAAGTTCAACAAAGGCTTGCTTTTTGTCCTACACAGCTATCGCCTCTGTAAGTCACACTCCTGGAATAAGACTTTTCCCTTGAGGCACTTTGTTCACTCCTTTTGCTTGCGCATTCATTCATTTGTTCATAGACTGTCTATTCATTCATTCCCAGGAATACGCTAGATTTTGAGAATACAGAGAAGAGCTCCTGCCCTCCTGGAGCTCACAAGATAAGTAAGAAAGACAGACAGCAGGCCTCTGAGTCATCTTGAAAGTGTAATTTATCATAGACCACCACCTCGCACTTTGTCAACTCTAAACTCCTGAGGGGGCCTTAATTATTGCAGCCAGGTAGGGAGGGGAGGAAAGATGCCATCCACCCTAGGGTCAAGGCAAGAGTTTCCTTGTTGTGGACTTGTCCATCCCCTGTGGGCCAGCGGATATGCCGAGTTCATCCCAGGAGGGGCCTGAAGCCGTCCCATCCACGTCCCTCATATTCTTCGTGCTGGGTCACTTCCAGGGCCGCCACCTCACACTCTGACTGGTCACTGCTCCCCAAGTCTTCTGTCACTATGGTCATCAACTGTTCCAGTGCCGCCCGGCCCAAAAAGCCAAGTCAGCACCCCCATTCCAGCACGCATGCGAGGAACCCCGCCCCCCCCCACCCCCCGCTGAGCTAGCATCATTTCCCACTGGGCCTCACAACATCCCTGCCATTTACCCTGCGCCCTCTCCAAGTCCTTGTTTGTTCCTCCCTCCCTTCAGCCCCAGCTTCTGCTAAGGCACTGCTTCTGAGCTTTGCACTTGGGCCGATACAGACTCAGCCAGTGCCCAGGCTACAAGCAGACCAATAAAGTCTGTCTATGGCTGGGATCCAGGTCACAGTGTATTTTTTAAAAAACTCTACAGGTAGTTCCAGTGCACCGGCAAGGTGGCGACCTAGAGCCCATTAACACTGAATCGCTCTGTGGTTGGCCCACCCTGTTTGGGGTTTGCCTCCGGCGCCTGCTTCCGTTTGCTTGGCACACAAGATGATACTGGGCAGCAGCTAGTTTGTGGGAACCGTTAAGGGCTCCTCCCCTCCACCTTCTCCCCTGGCAGCCTGCTCAGCAGCCGCTCCTTGAGCCTGTGCCCTCTCGCCTGTCCCCCCACCAGGAATTCCACTGCCCCCTCATGCTGTCTCCTGCCCTTCACAACCAAGCCCACCAGCCCTGAATCCCTCCACCCAGCAAACCTCCCTGGCCCAAGGAGCCACACCGATGACCTACTAAACTCATCATATGGAGCTTACGTGCCGGGGTGTTCGTGCAGTTCTTTATTAAAATAGCAAGAAAAAGGGGGAGTGTGTGATTTGGAAACAATCCAAAAACTTTTTTAAAAATTGCCAACAAGTCAACTCTGACTCGTGGTGACCCTGTGTGTGTCAGAGTGGAGCTGTGCTCCACAGGGTTTTCAGTGGCCGGCTGTTCACAAATAGATCACCAGGCCTTTCTTCTGAGGCGCCTCTGCATGCGCTCGAAACACCAACCTTTTGGCTGGCGACCAAGAGGACTGACCGTTGCACCACCCAGAGGCTCCATCCAGCAGTAGGGAATTGATTAAAGAAATGATACATTGCAGTACAATAGAAGATTATAAAATACATATATGAAGAATTAGTGGAGAGACAGGATACAGTGTTCCATGAAATAAGCGGATGGTAGTGCCACAAGGCTCCTATATTATATGTAGTATGAGCTCAACCATTTATAGAAAAAAGCCTGGAAGAAAATACAAACTGCCAATAGTGGTTGTCTCTGTGTGAAAAGATTATAGTTGCCTTTTGTTATAATTTTTTTTTTAATTATACATTGAGCATGTATCAGTAACTCTTATAATCAGGGAGAAGGTGATTTTTTAAAAAAAAGAATTGGGCTGTGACTGTCAGGTGATAGGTTTTTCTTGCCTCAATGCAAGAGTCCAACGGGGACTTTCCTTTTCAGACAACACGGGGTTCATAGAGGTGAGTCCTGGCCTGGTGTCTGGAGAAGCATCTTTTAGGAAAATAAGATTCTCTTAAAGGGAAGCCCCTGAGAAGGGTTAGCCCAGTGAGCCAGCTCTGGAGAGCTCCACCCCCTGGTCTGGGGGCCCTGCTGAGCCAGGTGCAGAGGCGGGGCCTTCCTGAGCCTCACTCTGGTGCTGGATGCTGATTGGCTGCCACTTCGCCTAGTAGCACCACTGACATTTTTCTTTGTGTTATCTCTGCAAATAGTTAACCTTTGGTTATACTTGTCTTGACTTAATAAGATGAGTTAATTGAGTAATTATTCATTCACCAGGTGCAGGAATAATGTCATGTAATATAATGCCAGGTGTAGTTTAATGGCTTCTCCTGACCCATGACTTATGCTTGGTTTTGCATATTCAGCTAAAGGAAATAGTTTGCAAACAGCACCTGCCTGTTTATTAATAGAATAAAGCTGATT
>NW_006921991.1:2264474-2274259 GCF_000298275.1 Orycteropus afer afer
ATATATATATATATACACATATATATATATACACACACACACACATATATACATATAATTCTATTTTGAACGTCTTTGTCCTGAGGCAGCATATGAATGGTTATGGCAATTAGGAAGTTTTCAGCTGCAAATAAAGCATACCTGATTTAAAATGTAAGTGAAATAATGGTTTATTGATTTCATATGTCAAGAAGTTAGGTTGGTGAGCATCGGGATTGCTAGTGACCCAAGTTCTTTCATTTTTCTGCTCTGCCATCCACAAGCTTTTCAAGAGCATCAGCCATGCCTCTCCTCATGGTCACAACATGGTTGCCAGAGCTCCTAGCATCCTGTCCTTAAATAACAGCATCCAAAGCAGGAAGGAAGAAGGGACATTAGCACAAAAGGCCTTCTCATTGGCTTTCTCTAGGCAGAGAAGAAATCGCTTCAGCAGAAACTCTTAGTGACCCAGATTGGGTCCCACAGCCACCTCTAGACCAGTCACCAGCAAAGAAGAGCAGTGTTGTCATCACTGGCTTACACCCAATATGGTTCAGGCCAGGAGCTGGGCACATTGCCCTGAAACAAAATTGGGGCTATGTTAGAAAGAAGAACAAGGAATGGTTTGGGAGGCCAGGACCTGCCATGGCATGTGAAGCACAGTCTACTTGAGCCATGAAGAAATGGCACTGCCCCACTAACAAGCAATACTCAGGACGGTCCCTTTTCTGCAAGTTATTCCTTCAAGCATCACACACACATCCACCCTTTTCATCTGTAAATCCCCACAACTCTAGGGAACCATGTAACCCATTGGCCTGATCATTTGTTGAAGGGGGTGGCAAAGTAAATGGAGAGGTACTCACTCCTCTTGGACACACGTTGGGGTGGATGACATCTGGCTGAAAGACTGAATCTGCATTCATCTCAGACATCAGTCATGAGAATGTAAGCTCTCAAGGGAAGGGTGCATGTCTATTGTGTTCACTGTTGTTGCCTCACGTCTACCACGACATACAGCAGACAGTAGTCATGCAGTGATGATGATGGAGTGATGAATGACCAGAATCATGACTGAAAAAGAAGATATCCTCCTGGAATGATGCCTCTGTAAACAGATGGCACCTGAGTGACCTGCAGAAGTGTAACGTGGGTCTACCTCTCTCAGGAGTTGACTAACAGTAGGGTAAAAAGATGTTGGCAAGATAAAATTCCCCCTCATCTATTACTGGTGGGAATGCAAACTGGTATAGCCAATGTGGAAAACAATTTGGCAGTTCCTCAAATCATTAAACATAGAACTACTGTATAACCCAACAATTCTACTGTAGGTATAGACCCCTAAGATTTGAAAGCAGAACACAAACAGATATTTGTGTCCCAGTGTTCATTCCAGCTCTATTCACAATAGCCAAAAAGTAGAAACAACCAAAATGTCAATCAAAAGATGAATGGATAGACAAAATGTAGTATATCCATACAGTGGAATATTATACAGCTGTGAGGAAAAATAAAGTCCTGATGCATGCTATGACATGGATGAACCTTGAAAACATTATGCTGGTTAAAATAAGTCAGTCACAGAAAGAGAAATATAATATGATCCCACTTATATTAAGTAGGAAATTATGTAGATAGCAAGGCTTCTTAGTGTCTGTGGGGAAGGGGAGTCATTGCTTGGGAGCACTGAGTCTCTGTTAGTGACTGTACAACATGATGAACGTAATCAGGGTCACTGAATTGTACGTAAAAAAAATGGTTGGCAAAAATGTTGTTATATATATATTTTTATCTCTCTCTCTCTCACACACACACACATACATACACACACAACCTGGTAAAGTCCCATGTCAAACAGCATGTGCCAGAGTGGTGCCTACGGGGCTTTCAGCATGGGCCATGCCATCTGCATGCACCACAACCAGAGGAAGAATCAATGACCAGCATCCACTTGCCCTTGGCTGTTGTCCCTTTTGATTACTGCCTTTTGTGTAGAGACCACAAGAATGTCTTATCTACTAAAGTTTACTTGGTTTTGTGGAAGAAAGAGGATTCTTCTTTAATCCTCTTTCTGTAACTTTTTAAAGATTTATTAATGTAATTGTTCAAGAGGGAAAGAAAAGCCATGTTTCACTCTTCTCCCTGCTAGCTTGTTAAACCAAGGAGGAAATGATGGTTTCATTCCGTTTAAGTGGCGTTTAATGATTGACCAAGGGGTGTAAACAGCCTTCCTAAAAGGCGAAGTATACTGGGATGTCAAGGAGGACTGTTTAAGGCAAAGCAGTGTTTCTCACTTATTATGAGAACTTCCACTCGAGCCTATTGTTCCTCTTCAAACTTTGTTTTGCTTTCTTTTAGACCTAGAAGGTTTTGACTCCGTGGTGTCATCTACTGAGAAACTCAGTCACCCAACCACAAGCCGACCAAAAGCTACCGGGAGGCGGCCTCCATCCCAGTCCCTCACGTCTGTAAGTGTCTTGTCCTCTCGCCGTACTTCTCCACAGCCGAAGAGCAGGAAGGGTTAAAGACTCCAACTAAGGACCCTTCTGCAAGTGGCTGGTTTGAGGACAGCCAGGAGAGGGAGGGCTGGTTAAGAGTGATTCAAGAATCTTCTAGAATCAAGCAGCTCTTCCTTTCTAATGTTTGTTCTTTATGTACCTGCCAGAGAGGTGGGCATTCTCTACTCCCGCTTTCCTTCTCTCTTCGTCTAGACTGATTCTTATTTGAACCTGACATGAGACTTATAAGAAAAAAAAATGTATTTCATGGTGGAAAAGGTGAGAAAGGTTGCTTTGCTCTGTAAACAAAACTAGATTAAAGTAAAGAGCTGCCACACAGGCATGCTAGCCTCTGTCTCCCAAAGCCCCAGCCATGCACACCTCTCCACCAAACCCCCCACACACCTAGAGGTTTTTTTTGTTTGAGTTGCTCTCGACAGCTGACCTTCTTATTGCAAACTTGTTGCACGTTTATTATTCCACACCTGAGCAATGAAAAGCATAAAGAAGAAAGGACGTGACCTGTAATCCTGCTCCCAGAACTCAGAACTGGGTTTCTGTATTATTATTCAAAAATGGGATCACACAGCAGCCAATGTTTTGGAATTTGCTCACCCCCACCATTTTGCACCTCTTTCTCCCCAGACTTCTGGACCATCACATTTGATGCCTGCCTAGTATTCTAACCTACAAATACATAAGAGTGTTTATCTAGCCAATGGGGTCTTAGAAACCTATGTTCTTTCGAGTTCTTCATTATAAACGACACCAAAGTGAATGTCATTCTGGAAAAATGTTGGTGCTGCCCCAAAAGGGTTCCCTTAGGTAAAATCATTCTGATGTGGGTCAAAGGCAGTACAGGCTTTGCTTTTGGCACAGGTTGCACACTTGCCCTCCACAACAGTGACTAAGTTTGCCTCTCGCAAGGTAGAGACGCTGACTCACCCTTGCTGGGCATGCTGCTCTGTGGCCTGCTGACCCCCAGGAATGAACCTTTTGCAGGTTTCCTGTCGGACCGACCCGCTTTCCTTTTTCACCTCAGCCCCGATGCCACCTAGGGTGTCATCAGTTAGAAGAAAACGAACACCCTTGTTTCTGAATCTCTCCTACCTGCTGAGCTGAAAGCGTGGGTTCAGTTGTCCTGCTTTCCCCCTTGGATGAAGCAAAGCTCACCGTACATTGGCACCTTGTTGGGAGAAGGACTTGGAGAAGTCCTTTCCTTTCCCTCCCTTATATAGAGCTCTGAGTCAGCACCGCTGTCTCTCCCCTCTCTCTCACCCCTCACACCCGCCAACTCACACAACCTATTGAATGCTTCTTAGTGTCTCTATACTTAGATTGTTAATCCTACCTCCTACATCTCTCTAAATCCTTCATCGTTTTTGTTGTCCTTCCACATTTTTCCTAATGTTTCAAGGTTGAAAGAGCCTTGAGGTTTCCAGAATGACTAACCCTTAGCTTAGCCTTAAGGAGCCCTGGTGGTGCAGCAGTTAAGCGCTCAGCTGCTAACCAAAAGATCAACAATTCAAACCCACCAGCCAGTCCATGCAAGAAAGTTGTGGCAGTCTCTTTCTGTAAAGATTCCAGCCTTGGAAACCCTATGGGGCAGTTCTACTCTGTCCTATAGATGTTGGAGTCGCCTCCAGGGCAATGAGCTTATTGTTGTTTTCACCCCACCTGTGTTCTATACATCCCATGTCTGGTAGTTTCTGTGTAGTTTGGGGAATGCAATAAAGGCATCTTGTCTTCATTCCACTTTTAGATTACAGGGTGGTTTGTTCGTTCAGTCATTCAACAAGTATCTATCAACTGCCTGTTATATGCTCAGCACCGTGCCAGGCACCAAGGCTACAACTGGAAGTAAAGTGTCCACAGTCCCTGCCCACAGTAAGCTTATGGCACAGTGACTTGATATGGAGCAATTGTTTTTGCGAACTTAAAACAACCAGATACATTTGTGTTTTGAAGAAATATGAGTACTATACTCTCTTCCCTTCCCTTTGTTTCCATCCATTCCCATAAGAATATGTTCAGTGAATTCATATTTACTCTTTCTGCAACCAGCAGCTGTAGGTTTTTCAAAGCAAAATGGGATTAGTAGATGTGAGCATAGTTTATAAAAGGCCACTGGAGGAAATGATTGAGGAAATGCACCAGTGACAATTCCCCAGCTGGTGGCCTGTCACCCTAGTTAGAGCTGTTTACATTTATAGGATTCAGAGAGCGAGCTGTGATTGGCAGCTCGTGAACTATAGGTTGTACAGGAGGAAGATGGCTTCTTGAATGGAATCTCAAAATGAAACGGTACAGGCATTGCAAGGTGGTTAAGCAGTTAAGCCTAGATTAATAGGAAACCTTGGCATGGGGAGGGTATTCTAGGTAATTGGGTTTTCAGATTAAATGAAGATTAACAAACAAAACCGCTTAAATTTAAAACTTTGCTTAACAAATTCCCTAAAATGGTGGATGTGCTTGTTTGCCAGTAGTGCCGAGTGGTGATTCTAAATAAGACTGTCTTTCTGTCAAACGGGGTAGAAAGCATAAAGGTGATGTTGAATGTGAGCGCACCCAAAGATATCTCTGGAAAATTGTTTAAAAAGAGTCTTGGGGTATGGTAACTCTTATTTCCGTCTGCTTTGTACTGAAATAGGAACGTTCTAGTACAATAATCATTTATGACTAAGTGAATTATCTCACATTCATCCAGCTTTTTTGATGTTCCCAGTGAGACAGAGGGGTTACCCCAATATTTTACCAACAAGATACCATTGTTTGAATGAACCTCAGCAAATACAGAATCCAAAATGGATATTGATTGTCAGCAATAATGAGGGTACCATGTGGCAGCAGGTGCCAACTGATCTATGAACTTGCTGTGCTGGTGGGCAGACCTGTGCTCTCAGGCTCTGGACATGGGGCAGCAGGCTGGTTGATCCCTTTCCCTTAGAAACCGGTTCCCCTCAGACAAGTCTTCTGAGGGCCCTTCAGTAAACAGTAGATCTTAAGATCCCAGAAAAGGAGTGGAAGGGGACGGAGTAGAGGACAGCCAGAGGCAGCCTCCTGTTGACCTGTCTGTCCTTCCCCACTGGGCTGTCAGTTCTGGGATGGCAAGTACTATGTGTGACATGGGCACCGTTCAGTCTGCAGTACCATGGTCAGTGCCTGACACACACAGTAGCAGATATTTATAGAAAGGGAAAGAGGGGGCAGGGGAAGATGGATGGTGGATGATGAAATGGGTGAATTAATTAATGGGCATCAGTGGAAAGAGTCCAGGGAGCCGTGGAAAGATCCACGGTTTAGGAAACCTTGCTTCTTAGTTTAAGTTCTGCTACTAACCAGCTATGCAGTTGTCTCCAATAAACAGATAACCACGTACTTTCTGCCTCCCAGGGTTATACTGAGGAAACCAAATAGAAGCATTTAGGAGTGCTTTGAGAAGTATATAGCATTATGCTAACGAAAGCTTCATCGGCTAACATGTAATTCTGATGTGTTTTCTTTTGGCCTTATTCAGTCATCCCTGTCAAGCCCTGATATCTTTGACTCTCCAAGTCCAGAAGACGACAAAGAGGAACACGTTTCACTTGTGCACAGAGGAGCAGACGCATCAAAGAAAACTTCAAAGACTGTTACCATATCCCAAGTGAGTGACCAGCCCTGGCTAGGTGTCCTGGCAGCGAATGAGCCCTGCCTTTCCGCACAGGCTTTAAAGACAGGCTGGGAGAAATAGCATTACCACGCTCTCTCCTCTTTCCTCCATTCTCATATGTATGTGTACATTGTAACCCAAACAAGGATGGGCAGAAAGTGCAGGCATTCTCCAGTGACAGTCATAACTTTAGTCATCAAAATCCCTGAGGCATGTTACAAAGCCTCCCCAGCTGGGCAGGATCCCTGAGATGCAAGTTCAGTTACTTATTTCCCATGTTGTTTTCTCCCCACCGTCAGACACACATACACAAATGCCTGTGCACACGCACACTGCTGCCACTGCCACTGCCACTGCCACCACTGTAACAAAACTTGAAAGGCATACAGGTGCTTAGAAAGAACTGAAATGTATTAAATCCTTTGCCCCCTGCCCACAGATCTTGACTTTGATGTTCAGAGCTGGTGGTGTCAGAAATTATAGCGGGCCAATAGTAAAGGTGAATAACGAGTGGGTTCTCTTAAGAAAAGCAGGTTTGGGATTTGAATGTGAGGATATATTTATAGTCTGCAAGCATCATAATTTCACTGTGTGCCCAGGGAGTGGCATAGCTATTTGAGGTTATTAATTTGTGAGAAACAAAGAAGACATTGTTTAGTTACTGTGTGTGGCTTCAGAAGTGTGCCCTGTACAAAATCTCTTTTTCCTATGAATATGAACCAAGATTTTTAAATTCCATTTTCTCATATTATGAGAATGCAAATTGTTTTTTAAGGCACTTGAAGCAAGACTTAAAAAGAAATCAAACGTTATGTGCAGTTTTCCTTCTCATAGATTTAAGAATTCACAGGTATGCGTTTTCTTAAAAATATGATACAGTAAGCAAAAATATGACCCTATTAAACTGGTCACTTATAGTTATTTACACAACTGAATTCTTCCTTTATCAAAGGATTCCATTTGTAGAAATTTGGTTTGTTGTTGTTGTTACCATGTGCCCTCGAGTCAGACCCAACTCATAGTGACCCCTCCTTGGGTTCCCGAGGCAGTATCACTACAGAAGTAGACTGCCCCATCTTCCTTCCAAGGAGCGGCTGGTGGGTTTGAACCGCCAACCTTCTGGTTAGCAGTCAAGTGCCTTAGGCACTACACTACTGACCCCTGCTTTCTGGCGACTCAGGAGAGACAACTATAGTTATGCTTTCTCATGTCCCTGGTGTGTGCCTACAGTGACACCTACTGGGGGACAGCAGATTTTCTGATTGTTCTGATTCACACAGTTTTATCCCAGCCCCTCCTCGGAAGGAAGGTTGGGCAATCTACTTCCATACCGATACTGCCTCAAAAACCCAAAGAGGGGTCGCTATGAGTCAGATCCAACTCGACGGCAGTGAGGTTTTTTTTTTTTTTTTAAATCCTATTAGCCTGTACTACTTCCCCAGAGTTGTCACAACATGTTCTTTGCTTCTAGAAATTGCACTTGAACTAATTTGATCAGGGAGTGTGGTAGTCTACTCCTCAAGGCTTTACATTAGCTGCACGGAGCCAGGAGAGTGCCTTCTCCAGAAACTGCTCAGGGAACTGTTGATTTGAGAAGGGTCTGGAAGTACATTGTGTGGGTGGGGGCAGGTACGGAAGGATGCAGGGTGGGAAATGGGAAAAGCAGGAGCCCAGGAGCAGGAGATAAGCAAAGAAAGTAGGAGCAGGAGAGTGCCTTTCTCCAGAAGAGCAACTAAAGTCACGCCGGGCACAAGGGGCCCAGCTGACAGAGGAGGGGCCTGAATCCCCATTCTTCTGCCGTTCTCAGATGTGAGACTAGTTTGGTAAAATACATGGACCTATTGATCCTCATTTGAATTGTCTAGCCTACGACTTCCGGCCTAGCTTCAGGCTCTGTCAGTGTCAATTCCTCTTCCCCTAGACACTAACTCCTAACACGGAGAACTCTTCATGCTGCATTACAGACAGGGCTTTGCTCACTGGTTACCTAGCAGAGAAAAACAGGCGTGGACACACAGACAGACTGGGAACCGTAGCCCACCTGCCTTTGCTCCCTCTGTAGGCCTGTCCTAATAGCACACTCTGAATCCACTCCCCCGCGTCACCGTGCCAGCCTAGCCCCTTCTTAGCTCCTGCCTTGGGGTGGCTGGCAAGGCACCTGCTGATGCCAAGCTTCACCACCAACCTCACACATAGAGGCAAGATACCAGAAGCCAGGATCCACCCCCTCATCCTGGCCCACTGCTTCCCTGCTCCCTTCCCACCTGCCAACTCCCCTTCCACTTCCACCACTGGGCCTGTTGGGTACCCCTCTTCCACTGACCTATCTGCCTGTGCCCTCCTGGCCTCTTTAGAAAATTCTCCATCATTCCTCCCTAACCTGTCCCCTCAGTCTGCAACCAGGCCCTCCATGGCTCTTTCTCTGAGCATAACATCTTTGAAAGCAGACAAAACCCCTCCTTGATTCTGTCTACTCCCAAGGCTTTGACATGAGTCCCCTTCTCTCTCCTCCACTTCTCTTGCTCAGCCAAGTCTCTGGAAAGAGGGCCTCGAAGTTGCAAGCCGCACCCCTCACTTCCCATCAGGCCAAGGGCCTGCTGTCTTCAGGTTTCTGTCCCCATTGCTCCACCAAATGGGCTCTCTCAGTACCCTTGACCCACTTATCCTATCATGTTTTCTTTCTGGAAACTTCTCCAGGAGGGTCCTATAACTCAGGCCTATCCTCTGGTCTTGCTTCATCCTCTCTCACCACCTTTCCTCACCTCTTAAATTTGGAGCTTCCCTGGGGCGCAGTCATTGGGCCTCTTCTCTTAGTGTTCTTTCTTATTCATCCCACCTCAGTCTGTCTATCTTGGTACGCCCAGCTCACTCTTTTAAACTCTGGCTCTGCCTGTGAGACATGTCCTCTTGGCTATCCCTCAGGCTTCTGAAACTCAGTGTACCTAAAATGGAAATCATTATCCTTTGGGCCTTTAGGCTGCCCTTTCTCCCTGGAAAGGTGCACCTCAGCGCCTGGTCCCTCTGTCCCACCCATGGTCCTTGTGCAGCACTTCCTCCTTCACTTTCACATCCTGCCTAGGGCCACATCCTGCTGGTCAGCGTGTCTGCTCCAAGAGGCACAGGTAGCCACTCCCCACCCAACACCCAGAGCAGTGCCCAAGGCTCTGGTGGGTAAGTTTTCCACCCACATCGCTCAAAGCTGTCTTCTCTTTTCAACCCTTTGGCCACTACCTAGGTCCATTACCATTTCTACCTTCCATTGTCTCTCTAGGAGCTCTGGTGGCATAGTGCCTGTGCCATTTGACTGCTAACCGGCAGGCTGGCAGTTCAAAACCACCAGCCACTCCTCAGAAGGAAGACTGGGCAATCTACTTCTGTAGTGATACCCCTCAGAAACCCAAGGAGGGGTTGCTGTGATTCTGATCCAACTGTGCAGCAGTGAGTTTGGTTTTTTGGTTATTGTCTTTCTGGCAACCCCAGGACCCTTCTACAGCCAGTGCCATCCAGTCTGACACACAATCTTTTTAACTTGTCAACAAACCCCTTCCAACCACCCACCCCACCTCTTTCTTGCCCCTCTGACTTTCCAGCCCTGCTAAAATACCTACTTCAGGAAACATGGTCTATTCACCAGGGTCTAGCCCTTTGCCTCCTTA
>NW_006921991.1:2280782-2288512 GCF_000298275.1 Orycteropus afer afer
GAGTTGAAATGGACTCTATGGCACCTAACAACAACAGCCACTTAAAGTTAACGGTTCCATGAAGCCGGTTCTCCGGGAATTCAGCTCCTCACTGGCGTGGTGTTTCTCTCTTCCTCCTTTTCCTCAGAAAATTCTGAATACAATCTAATAGACCACTTTCTATAATTTGATTTAAATACTACCTATTGCTCCTAGGAGCTCTGGTGGCATAGTGCCTAAGGCACTTGACTGCTAACCAGAAGCCTGGCAGTTCAAACCCACCAGCCACTCCTCAGAAGGAAGGTTGGGGAATCTACTTCCATAGAGATACTGCCTCAGAAACCCAAGGAGGGGTCACTGTGAGTCAGATCCAACTCGATGGCAGTGAGTTGCTTTTTAATTTGCTTCACTAAGACAAAAGGAATGGACCATCTGAGTGTAAAGTCCAAGTTCTCAAGCATGAGAAGCACACAGAGTTGTTCGTTATCAATTAAGAACATATGTAATAAAACCATCTCTCAGGGACTTGCACCTACTTCATGGGTTCCCCTGGCTTCAGGGGCTGCCTTCTGCTCCTTGTGTTGGGAATCAAGCTTTGGTAACCTGAGGGACTGTTCTGGTTACCTAGTGCTGCTCTGACAGGAAACATACCACAAATGGGATGGCTTGAACAAACCGGAGTTTAAATATGTACATGCAGACCACTCAACCCAGGATGACGCACCCACGTCCTCTATGGTAATACATCCCTTAGAGCAATAGACCACGGGGCACCAGAGGACCAACATTCAAACTGAGGAAATGCAGGACAAACAGGAGTGCATAAATATGAGGGGCACAGGAGGAGGGTTCCAGGGTAGGGAGGGGAGGAGACTGGGTTAGGGTTGGGCATGTGAATGGGAATGAAACTAAATGTACACATAACGCTGAATGTAAAACAAGCTCTTAAAATAAAAAGCAAACAAACAAACAAGAGTTTATTCTCTCACAGTTTGGAGGCTTTAAGTCCGAGTTCAAAGTGCCAGGCTCTCGGGGCTGGGTGAAAGCTCCTCAACCTTGGGCTTCAGCTCTGCCTCCTGCTCCCGGCCCACTGACGCTAGAGGCATCTCTTCACTCAGGCAGCTGCTGGCTGTTGAGGCTGAGAAGCCCCAAGGTTGACAATTAAAATGGCACAGTCCTGATGTTACCAAACCACATGGCAGGCCATTAATTAAAGTCCATTATAAGTCCCAAGGTCAGCAGAGCATGGCAGGCTGCTGAACAATGACACAGCTACATGCAGACTCCAAGTGTGCCATAAGCTAGAGACCATTCCCCCAAGGCTTCTCCTTACATACAGGAAGCAGACCACATTCCCCAAGGCAGCTACTCAGCTGCTTCCAGTAGATTCCACCATGGAGTTGATTCTCATCATGGGAATACTAGATCCAGCTGCCCAGCTACTCAACCAGGCCCAGCCAAGGTGCCACACAAACTGAACTACAACAGGGACAGAGCTAGGAAAGGGTTCACCCCCTTAAGTGATGTGACCACTTTCATTTTCCTTGCACCACCGACAAACAATTTCTGGCTGGAAAAGCTTTGTCGGCCTTAGCTTCGTGTTCCTTCATTAGCACTGATTCAGGGAACAGGCCATCACACCTTCTTCTTCCCTGGGCTTTGGTCCTCAACACCAAACCCTCCCTCTGTAGGACACTTCCAATCAGCCTTGCCGGACACCATCACCCATGTGGGCATTGCTTTGTTACAGTTCTCATTTGTACAAAACCAAAAGGAAAAGCACCTCTCTAAGCCCTCTTGGTGCTAAAACGTCTCATTTCTGCTAAAATAACTAGTGGGCTAAAACCTAATGTAATACAAGAGGGGGCAATGATGGCCTCAGGTTACAATATGAAGGACTGTGTGGAACATGGGGATTATATTTGTACAGACCCTGGCAAGTATGAGTGAGAAATGATACACCCTGCAGTTTTCTTCTAAAGAAGCTGGTTATGAAAGGAAATAAAACCCTACCATTAGTAACCAAGACAAACAGGGACGTGGCACAGACTGTGTTTATGGGAGGAAAAGAACCCAAACTGCCAGGTAGTGGGGCTGCTCCCTGTAGGCTGTGTGTGACTAAAGGGAGCTTTACACAATTATTCAAATGATGATAATGTAGTGATTCCTGTGTTTAAAAAATGTATACCTACCTAGCATTTTCTGAAATATGAATTTAAATATAAAATTGAAGAAATTAAAAAACAGAATTTGCATCTGCAGCTTTTAATGGATTATTTCTGTTCACATGGGAAGGGGGGGCAGGGAGACGCTATATTCTGTGTCTTCTAATGACATTTATGTAAGAGTCATCAAAGTGTGTCAAGAGAAAAATGGCCTGTATTCCAAGAAATCATTCCTTTTGGACCATGACAACTTTGAACAAAATTATTTTCACAAAATTTCCTTTTAATCATCTTTACAAAGCACAATACTTAAGACTTTTCTAAATACAACTTTAGAAAATGAAGCAAAAAAAAAAAAAAATCTCCAAGAGACGCCTGGTAGAGTCCATGCTGAATGCAAAATAATTTTTTTTTAAAGTGATACTTTCACGCTTTTCAATATTCTTGACGGGTCCCTTTTGCAAAGTACACAGCAAAGATGGTGGCTGCTCAGGCGGGTCGTCCAGTCCCTGGATGCATAACCCTCTTGCTGGTTAGCAAGTAATGAAGCTGCACACACCAACCTCTCCTAGAATGGCTCCTCCCTCTCTCCAGGTGCAAAGGAAGCCAATGGCTACGAGGGAATGACGCTAGCCCTCTACGTCGAACATGGCCAGTGCCCCAGAAGGGCATGCCAGCCCCTCTATTAACAATCCTAGTCTGTATACACATTGTACAAGACTGTATCTATCGTTAGAGATTTCCTGACCAGTAAATGAGAGATCCAAACGTCAAAGACCTCAATCCTCATTCCTCTAGGAGGTGGTGGGAAACCTCGGAAGGCTTCAAGTTTAATGTAGAAATGCCTCAAATGGTCAAGAGCAAGGAAACACTGCCAGCCCCAAGCCCTCTGAGAGCCAGCTGCTGACAAGGCCGTCTAGCCAGGCCTGGGATCCAGGGTGTGATGTTGCATTGCTTTGTTGTTGTTGTTATGTGCCGTGGAGTCGGACCCAACTTATAGCGACCCCTCCCCTGGGTTTCCGAGGCAGTATCACTACGGAAGTAGACACTCCTTTCTCAGGAAATGCCTCAGTCCAGGAAGACCAGGGCTGGGCTGGGAGGACCCTCCAGTGGGCAGGTGTTAGCAGGTCAGAGGAAGGCAGGGGAAGGGAGAGAGGAAGAGGGAGAAGAGATAAGGATTTTAACACTCTGAGTGATCAATTACTTTTTTGTTTTTCTATCATTCTCTCTGTTATCAATTCCCATTCTCTGCAGTTGTGCAAATCTATTGACGTTTGATCGTTCACTATAAAACTCCAGAAGTAGACAAAGCAGCTTTTTAGAAACACATAAAATATCTTTGGGGGCCATAAAGGGATACCCCCTACCCCCAACAATCTTGCAATACAGTGTGGCCCTTAGTTTTGGCTAAGGACGAGCCAACAGTTACACAGTCTAAGGCTGAACTGTTCATTTGTTACAAAGATCAAGCGGACAATCAAACACCAGGTTCCTTAGGAAGGAGAAAGCAATTCCATAAATGCAAGAAAGAGCCGAGGGCTACATGTCAACACGACCCTCCCCGTTCACTTGGACCTGAGGAAGGGGTTACAAAAGCAAGGCAAAGGACGTTCTGTGGCTACACTTTAAACGATGACACACACAGATCACCCAGGGCAGGAAATAACACAACTTTCCCCCCTGTGTTCATTTGCATTTTACTTTATTTATTTTTGCTTTAATAATGCATATTCTGTTCACGCAAAAGGTGCAAAGGACAGGAGGCAGGGGTTTAACTTGGTGGGTGAAAATCAAGCAGGGGTGACATTTCTAGTTTCATGAACAACTGAAAACCAGGAGAACTGAAAAGTCACAGCTGGTACCCGCAGCACTCCCAACTTCACAGCCATCTCCTCTTCAGACCTTTGGCGATGGGGAGGGAAGCTCTGAAGACAGTGGCCTCTAGTGGACTTTTCTAAGTGACTAAAAAACTTTTTTTTTGGGGGGGGGAATCATGGTAGCTGCATCACAAAAGCTCCAATCCAGAAGGTGGTAAAAAGAAGGCACAGATCATTGCAAATACCGGGTTTTCTCTTTCTCTCTTTGTAAATATACCATCATGGAGAAGCTAAACTTCAGCTGAGGGTGGTGGGCTTTGTTGGCAGGGGGAAGGGATGGTTGGACCTAACACTGCATATGGAATAGAATCCTAACGGGGAACACAAAGCGAGGCAGCTTGCGGCCTGAAGCAAAACAACGGGACACTTGCTCCTGACTTATGTGTAGTACAAACACTGGAGGGGGTCTGTGACAAAACACGATTACAAAATCAGAAAATTATAAAGCTTGTAAACGAAGAATCGGAAATTACATTTTATTCATGGAAAATATCATCAAAATAGTACCACTGTGGACTGAACTGCCTGAGTGTCATTGCGCAAGATCTCAAGGTCGGAAAGCCTGTAGCACAGTCTGCTCTGGTGAAGCGCCAGACCCAGGGCCAGGCCACGAGGGAGTCTCCTCTTGGATGGAATTGGTGTTGTGCTATCAAGACTTTTGTGCTAATCTTTCAAACAGGGACACGTGGAGGCAAACCTTTCATCTTTTGGCACAAGGTTATTTTGGCTGGGGCGGAAAATTTGAGTCTCCGACTCAGAATGAGTAATGCAACGTTTCATTGATCAAGTATTCATTTTGATTGGAGAGCTTTCTTGATGTCGTTAACTTCCATCTAGAAAGGAAAACAGGACCACAACACAGTCATATGGCGTTGGCGAGTTTCCCACACTGAATCATCATCAACATGGCTGATTAAAAGAATGAACCTGACAATTTTACAGGTGAAGTGACGTCTGGATGAAGGGTCCATCACGATGCTAGAATGACGTAGTCTTGACCCACCAGTAAACGGTGGCTACTTTTACTTTCAGGCTACCAATAGCCAAGCCAAAATGCGCCAAAGGCAGCAGTGAGTCCAACTTCCTGGCCATAGGAAATGCCAGAGCCATCTGGCAGTGTTGGGCTGGGCTCAGGGTGTCAGTTAGCACCCCCAAAGTGATGAAGAGCAGGTCCTATCCTTTCTTTAAACAGCATGGGTCCCACTTACCCCCAAGGGCTCCACCTGCATCAAAGGTGAACTCCTACCCACTCAGCCATTTGGAAAACAGTTGCATCAGAGACTATAGGAGGACTAAGCGCTGATGTCGCAGCAGAACTGATAAGGCCTGACATCAGGGAGAAATAAAGAGCTGAACAGCAAGTGTGGACAGCTGTGGTCACAGGAGTCCCAACAACCACCTGACAGAAGCCAGCTGGCAACAGGGTCTCCCCATGCCACACCTAGCAGGTGCTATAAAGATGTTTCTTGGAGACTGGTGGAACTTTCCACAGAGCAGATGTTTAAGGTAAATCCCAAATAAGAAAGCCAACTTGGGGGTTGGGTTTAATGTTCCCCTTTCCCAAGACCTCCTGGGTTCCAGAAAGCGTGTGAAGTGAGCCTACGAAAATCTAAGAAAACTGTCACAGGAAGTGTGCCCACATCTGCAGGGAAATAACAACCATTTATTTTCAAATTAAGGCCCTGATGCTGTCCCCATCCCCATCCCCCATCCCCAATTGAGCCTCTAGGCCTCACAAGCAGCGAGCAGCAGGACTCCAAGGGACCTACCTGCAACCGAAGCCGGATTTTCTTCTCTTCATCCAACTCTGACAATAACTGCTTAATCTCTCGCCTGAAAAGCAAACAGCAATGAAATTAATTCAAAGCCCAGAGTTCCGCCATGAGAGATAATAAACCTTTTATTATCATGGCAGAATAAATCTGACCCTCTTACAAAGAAAAAGTGGACAAAACATTATTATTATGGGTTTGTTTTTTGTTGCATTGCTGTTGTTTAAAACTTGTTGCCGGTAGCAACACTTGCTTTTATTTCTTGGCTCCACAGAATGTCAGGTATGGAAATAGCCTTTGAGACTCTGTAGCTCAAGCCTTCCCCCCTTTTTGATGGGGAAACTGAGGCCCAGGGAGGTGGTATAACTTGCCCAAAGACTAGATTCCAAGTGTGCACGCCCGTATACTGTTGTCTTCCCTCACTGCTCCTTTCCGAAACACTGGTCTCTCAGTGCACTTACAGAATAAATTTCATTTCCTAAGGCAATTGGTTGCTAACCAGAAGGTTGGTGGTTCAAACCCACCAGCTGCTCCATGGGAGGAAGATGAGACAATCTACTTCCATAAAGATTTACAGCCTTGGAAACCCTATGGGGGTTGCTATGAGTCGGAATCCACTTCATGGCAGTGAGTTTATTTTCACAAAGTTTAAAATTAATAAAAGGCTATGAGTTTGGTTTTGGTTTGGTATGTTTTCACTGATTCTCACAAAATCCTACAAATAGTAATACCTCAGAACTTGGAGTTATTTTACTTAAGTATTTTACAATATCTGACAACCATGTCATAGAGGAAGCAGACGCAAGTTAGGCTACACAGACTAATGCCCTTCCTGACATTCAGTGATAAAGTGGCATGTAACCAATCATCTCTCAAATGGAGGGCTATACGCTTGGTACACTGCAGTCAGTCACACTGTCAGAGAGCCGTTCTCTGTTTTAAGGTATTAAATACTCCATTTCACAGATGGGGTTGGATGATCAAGATGCCAGGCCTGCAGAAGCAGCACAGGCAATAAGGTAGATGGCAGAGGACATCCGCTCACTCCGATGAGTGCTGTGATGGTCCCTGTGCATGGCGCAGTGTCCTGAGTGACCAGGCTGGAATTCGAACCCAGCCATCTGGCAACAGCAGTGTTCTTAACCACCCATCAACCTGTAAGATGGCTCAGCCCTGTGGGCACAGGGCTGGTCAGAGCTTGGAACCCTTTGAAGCCAGAAACATGCCCTGGGCAGCTGGCAACACATGGGCAGCCCAGCCCAAGCAGCCCAAGATGGAGTAAGGTGTGAGGGGTTGCTTAATACCAACCCCTCCGAAATCTCAGCTGCCTGGGAAGGATGCCTATACAAGCAATGGCTGCCACTGTATGAGTGGGAGACTTGCTGGTGCCCACTGTTGTCTTCAGGTAGGACATATGGAGTGGAGGTGCGTCAACTTGGCTAGACCTAGTTGAGTGGCTGGGCAGCCGGATGTAGTTATTCCCCGTGGTGAGACTGGTAATTAACTCCATGGTGGAATGTATTAGAGCAGCTGCTTTAGGGGTATGGTCTGCTTCCCATATATAAGCAGCAGCTTTAGGAATGGTCTCTACCTTACAGCATGCTTGAACCCCGCATGTAGCTGTGTCATTGTTCGGTAGCCTGACATGCTCTGCTGACCTTGGGACTTTCTTTTTTCCTTTTTTTATTGTGATTTGGGTGAAAATTTACAGAGCAAATTCACTTTCCATACAGCAGTTCACATACACTTTGTCTCGTGAAATTGACAATTCACCACAATGTAACAACTCTCCTCCCACTTCCTCCCGACAGTCACCTCTTCCCTGTGTCCATCCCTCCATGTACTCCTGCCCCCTGAGCTGTCTCCCGGGGCATAAGCAGCCCTTCCTTCTCCCATGATTGTTCTCTCCAAGGAGTGTATCTACCTCAGGTAAATGT
>NW_006921991.1:2289564-2299755 GCF_000298275.1 Orycteropus afer afer
TTATGTGGTGTTTTGCAGATTCTATGTTATTCTTTAGGGTTGCATAGTATTCCACTGTGTGTGTGTACCAAAGTTTGGTTATCCATTCCTCAGTTGATGGACACCTCGGATGTTTCCATCTTTTGGCTATTGTAAATAGTGCTGCAATGAACATGGGTGTGCCTATGTCTGTTCTTGTCATGGCTCTCACTTCTATAGGATATATACCTAGTAATGGAATGGCTGGGTCAAATGGTATTTGTAATTCCAACTTTTGAAGGAATCGCCATACTTGCCAAGCTTAGGACTTTCAATGGACTTGAATTAATGGCCTGCCATGTGGTGTGGTAACATCAGGGCTATGCCATTTTATTTGTTGACCTTGTATGCCTCTAACTTCAGTGGGCCAGGAGTAAGAGGCAGCGCTGAAGCCCAAGGTTGAGGGGCTTTCACCCAGCCCCTAGAGCCTGGCACTTTGAATTCAGACTTAAGCCTCCAAACTGTAAGAGAGTAAAGTCCTGTTGTTAAAGCCATCCCATTGGTGGTATATTCCTGTCAGAGCGGCATTAGGGAACTAGAATAGGAGGCTACCTGTCCCCACTGCCCTCAGTGCTTCCCCTCACCAACACCTCTCCCTGGTGAGAGCCCTTAAGACCCAGGCATGTTCCCTCTAGCACAAAAAAATTTTGACCAGGAAGCAGTTCGGGTTGGTGGGCAGTGCTGTGGACCAGAGGTCAGGAGACCTGTGCAGCAGCCCCTGCTTTGCCTCCAAGACACTGCGGGGCTCTTTCTGAGACTCAGCATCCCCAGCATCCCCATTTCTGAGGGCCAGGCTCCCTATGACCATCTGTGTCACCCTTCTGTTGGGTATCTTTTCCTCTGTGTGCCATTTGGACTGGGACCTCATTGAGGGTAAGAACTGTCCCTCCCATGGCTTGAGTGTCTCTGACATTCCCCAGTACAGTGCCCAGCTCATTCCTAAAATAACTTACCTCTGGTGTTGCCCTCATGGTGAGTTTTTCAAAGTGTGTTCCTATGGCACATGTGCCAGCCTCATCTGGAGGGCCCAGTGTTAAAATGCCGAGTTCGAGGCCCTGCCTCAGCTGTACTGGATCCAACTCTCAGACACTCTGAACCTGCTTTCTCAACAGGCTGAACATCCCGAAGTCTGAGAACCAGTGTCCTGGGATGTTCTGGGACTGTGGAGTCATTATCTTGGCAAGGGACTTATGTTATGGGGACATAGATCGGGCCTTTATTATTATTACGGTGAAAACATAAACAAGAAATTTGCCAATATAACAACTTCTGCATTTACAGCTCAGGGACATTGATGACATTTTTCACATTATGCCACCATTGTTGCTATCCTTTTCTAAAATATTCCACCACCATGGGGATAAACTAAATGCCCTGCAAACGAAAGCTTCCTGGATGGGCCTTTGGGTACCCAAATCTGTAACACCCAGAGCCAGAAAAGAGCAGGAACTTTAAAGAGACACAAGTTAGAGGCGGCCTGGCTGGCCCTGGGTGGCCCTCTCTAGTCTCATCCTGCTAGTTCGGGACACTGATCTGATGAGTCCCTTCTGGGTAGTGGGTAAATCTAAGAGGCCCCAATTTCTTTTTATTATTATTATTATTATTATTAAATATTTCAAACAGAAACAAAGACTAGCACAATGAACCCCAATGTGCCCATAACTTAGCTTCAGAAACTATCAACTACTGGCTAATCTTCCTTTTTTAAATCCCTTCACCCATATCAAACCTGTCTCTTAATTAGCCATCTGTTTTCCCTCCCTTTCCCACTCCTCCCATCCCTGGTAACCAACAAAGAAAATTTCCTTCCTTGTGTAAAACTTTCCTTGACTTTCTACGATAATGGTTTGTCATTTGGCACTATGTCCTCTAAGAAGGCTCAATTTCATATGACACCTCCCAGCCTGAGTGGAATAGAACCACTTAGAGCCACATTCCTCAGACTGCATTCCACAGAACACCAGTCCTTGGATGCTCCAGAGAAAGGGGTGCTGCCATTGAGCGCACTTGAGAAACAACACACGTGGGATTCCCCTCCACCCTCCTGATGTACAGTGAAGGCTCTGAGCAGTCCTTCTGAAAAGAAATGAACTGTGTTTAACCTACTTGCTCCCCAAAGTATCTGTCATGGATTGAATTGTGTACCCCCAAAATATGTGTCAACTTGGCTGGACCACGATTCTCAGTGGTTTGGCAGTTATATAATGATGTCACATGGCAGTTACGTAATGATTCCCCATGCTGTGATCTGATGTGATCAGCCAATCAGTCGTAAGGGGATTAGGGTGGGATGCAGCACCCTTGCTCAGTTCACAGCCCTGATCCCATGTAAGGAGAATTTCCCTAGGGTGTGGTCTGCATCCCTTTTTATCTTATATGAGATCAAAGGAGAGAAAAGCAAGCACAGGAGGGACCTGGCTACCACCAAGAAGGAAGAGCTGGGAGCAAAGCACTTTTGGACTTGGAGTCACTGCGCTGAGAACTTTCTAGACCCAGGGGAAGACTGATGACAAGAACCTTCCCCCCAAAACTAGCAGAAAGCCTCCTCCTAGAGTTGGCACCCTGAAGTCACACTTCTAGCCTCTGACTGATAACTAGAAGATCGATGGTCCAAACCCACCAGCCGCTCCACAGAAGTGCTCCCCAAAGGAAGATGGGGCAATCTACTTTGGTAAAGATTTACCGACTTGGAAACCCAATGGCAGTTGCTATGAATTGAGTTGACTCAATGGCAGTGGGTAGAGCCTCCCAAACTGTGAGAGAATGTGCTGCTGTTTGATAAAGTCACTTACTGTGGTATTATGTTATAATAGCACTAGATAACCAAGGCAGCATCTGACTACAAAGCACCTCAGGTTCCCCCATCCCTGTAGCCTCCTGCTCAGCCCCAGCTCCTGCCACTGCCCCTGGGCACCTCATGATCCGAGGCTTCCCCACATGGCCCTGAATCTGCCCTTGCTATTCCCTTACCTCGTGGGCCACTTGACAGTCCTAGTTCATTTTTTCAAACTCCTCCTCAGGAAACACTTCCTTAAGATTCCTCTTCTGATTCCCTCAAGAGTGAACTAACTGAGCCCTAAACTCTGTGTGCCTCAGTTTACCTCAGATAAGGGCCTCCCTGTTTCTGATCCTCTTAGCGATGTTGTCATTGCACACACCATGCTGTGTGACATCTATCATGGTATTTTTGTTTTTGTTTACAGGTCTGTCCCCTCACCTCTCTCAGGGAAGAGCGCATGGCATGTGTGTGGGCATGAACAGAGAAAGAAAGCGCCGCCCAGTCTCCTGGTGAGACCAGCTTGATGAGTGTGAAGTCTCCGGTTCAAAGATGCCCTGTGCCTTTTTCATGCAATGTGTCCCCTAAATGCAAGCCAGTTGCTTCAACTGGCAGCTGAGTGGACAAGTCGCAATTCCACTGACTTGGCAGGGAGAACTGGCTGGCGCGCATACTGAGAAACGGTGCACGTGAACACTGTTTCCTGGGTGATACAAGGGATTCTCCTCTTAGCACTCTGCTGAGAGTGTCAGGCCCAGAACTAACTCACCCTGCACACGCCATGCTAGCCTATGCCCATCCTGCACACAGTAGGTCCACTGAGGCCTCTTGGTGCCCATCCCAGTCCATCACGGGAGGCCCCAGGCCTCTCCAGGAGCCATGGAAGGGCCCCGGCACTCACTTCTGCTGGTCCTTCATGGTCTCGATGATGCTCCTCAGCTCGCGGACCTGCGTCCTCAGCTCCTCCATGGCTGCCTGGCTGCTGGCTGCAGGTTCCATCTTTGGTTTTCCTTCCGTGCCAAACAGAGATGGGGAGTTGGCTCTGTGTCCAACTGTTCCCAAAGAGGACGACAGGGGGGAGGGCACTGCCGCAGACAGAGGGGACGGCCCGCCACCTGCAGCCATGGCCCCTGGCTTGGGAGGCAGGGAAGCTTTGTTATCGGACACCTGCGAAGAGAGAGACAGGGTCAGAGCCAGGAAGGCGTGTGCTGCACCCTACTCTGTGGAGCAAACGCTCCATTCACCTCACTGTCCCCACTTCCCCTCACAGCCTCTACTCATTCATTCCTCCACCACAGCCACCAATGGCCCTTTCAGCACAGGCAGCCCCCTTCAAGTGCTGCCTTTCATGTATTTTCTGTCCGTCCACCTTTTGGGGGCAGGTAGTGGTTAACTCGTTAAATGTACACACAGAGCCCAGCTATGTGTCAGACGCCCCAAACTCAGAAGTGAGCAAGACATTCCCTAGTCCCTCAAGGAGCTCAGAACCCAGTGAGGCACAGGCAGGCAGGAAGACAGACAGACAGACAGAAATCAGATGAGGGAGAAGACTACATCAGAGGTAGGCAGAACACACCAAAGAAACGCAGGAAACGGGCCAGCCAACCAGAGGAGGAGCTGACAGCCCCATCCTGGAGAAGGACAAGGAGGTGGCTGGAAGAAAGGAAGGGTGGCTGGAAAAGGATGTTCTAGGAGGGAACCCCAGACTCAAACGCCTAGATTGTATTCAGAATTTTCTGAGGAAAAAGAGGAAGAGAGAAACACCACACCAGTGAGGAGCTGAATTCCCGGAGAACCGGCTTCATGGAACCGTTAACTTTAAGTGGCTGTTGTTGTTAGGTGCCATAGAGTCCATTTCAACTCCCAGGGACCCCACGTGACCAAGCAGAACTGCCATGGGGTTTTCTGGGCTGCCACCTTGACCAGAGCAGATCACCAGGTCTTCCTCCCACAGACCCGCTGGGTGGGTTCCAACCACATACTTTTGGGTTGGCAGCCGAGCGCTTAACTGTGGTGCCACCAGGGGCCTTTACATGGCAACAGGTTTAAAGCAATCAGGCAGACAGAACAATGTCAGTGAGGTCTTGAAGGCTCCCCCACCACCCTAGAGAACATTACTGTTATTGTTGTTGTTGTTGTTTTGCCGTCGAGTCGGCCCCGACTCATAGCGACCCCTCCTTGGGTTTCCGAGGCAGTATCACTACGGAAGTAGGATTGCCCAACCTTCCTTCCGAGGAGTGGCTGGTGGGTTTGAACCACCAGCCGTCTGGTTAGCAGGCAAGTGCCTTAGCCACTATGCTACCAGAGCTCCCAGAGAACATTACTAGTTCCCCAGAAAACGGAAGCAGACATCTGTTGGCACACTTTGAGCAACTGGGTGGAAGGTGCCCAGAAATGCAAGTTTTCACTCTATTTTGTGTTCATTGAGGAGGCTTGAAGGGTTAACAACCCAATTTTTAAATTAACCAAGCTGCTCAGGCCATCCTGGAGTGGAACAGAAAAGCCACTAAGAAACCAGCAATGTTCCCAGGTTATTCCCCAAGAGCAAAGCGGTGCCATCTTGGGGCAGTGGAAGGGCTTCTCTGTCTCAGCCTCCATCCGAGAAGCAGGGGTGGGCCCTGGCCTGAAGCTCTGCAGCTGAAGGCTGAGGGAAAGGAGCTGGTGGAGAGTGAACACTGTGTGCCATGCCCGCCCATCCCCCTGGGAGAAACCGGGAGGCTTCAGAATCCCAGAGGAGAATGGCTCCATCCGGACTGATGCTGGGAGGTGGGGGAAGGGCCTTGGAGCTTAGGTCTGAAGGTTTTTGTTGCAAATGAAGCTGTGAGGAACATCTCTGAGCACAAACCCATGTCCACATTTCTGATTTGTCCTTCAGAGAATTCCTGGTAGGGTAGTGCATTGACTCAGTCAAACTGGGGGTCCCAATAACCTGAGACATTGTAGCAGAACTAGTGTTTGCCTGAGGTAGCATTCAGTTGAGTCCACAGCAGCACCCAATAGTGACTGACCGCCCACCTGCCCCTAAACTGTATTCACCTAAACCTCAGGTCTGGCTCCCTTCCTTCTGGCCTCTGTCTGCTGCAATGGCCCCTCCTCACAGGCCTTCCCCAACCCCTCACAGGAGAGCAACCCCAGCCACCCTCCACCCCACGCCCCCAGCCCCACACCCTGCTTCAGTTTCTTCACCAGCTGATACCCTCCGTCTACACGCGTCTGTTTTCTGTCTCCCTCGCCCAGAATGAGCCTCGCAGAAGGAAGCGTTTTTGTTTTCTCCTGCTGTAGCCCCAGCACCTAGGACACTGCCCGACGGGAAGGGAGCGCTGGCTGAGTACCTCATGACTGAACAGATGAGCGGGCAGTGTGAGGATGCCGCTGGGAACGTGTTCCATAGGTCTGAGCAGCCGCTTGGACCTTTACTAACATCTTGGCACAAAACTGGAGCATGAGACAGGATGCGTGAGCCCAGGAGGGCGACCCAACGAGCCTTCGAGGCACCTCCACCGCCGCACACGGGAGTCTCAGCCAACACCCAGACCCTAGGGGGAGCTCAGGGGCGCATTACCCGGCAAGCACAGCCTTACCTGTGCTTACTTACTAATCACGTGTTGCTCACTACAGATTAATAAGTAAGCACACAGAAGCCCGTGCTTACCCTGCTTACTGGGAATTCTGTCCCTGTCAGGGATTGTAAATATGAAAGGAGGCTTTCATTCTGTAGGAAGGTGTGTGGCATGAGCCAGATGCCAGCCATACCTAGAAGCAGAATCTGGATGTGGTGGGAAAAAAAAGTGAAACCGTTCACCACAGATTAGCAAGTAAGTACAAGGAAGCCTGTGCTTGCCTTGCTCATTGGGCAACTGCCCCTGGGAGAGTGCATCTTGCAGCATCATGGTTCTGGGTGAAAAGTTCCCATGACCTGCACACTGTTACCCCAGATTGTCACCCACTATGGAAAACCTTGGCTACCCCTGTGTTAACTAAGACACGAAGCTTTTTCTTGTTAATTTCACTCTGGAGAAGGGCTGTTTTCAAGAGTGGGTATATTGCTGACATCCGGTAGACACTCTGATGACTTCTTTGAGGTGAGCTGAGAACTCAACTGCTGTCGTTGACATGATAAAGAAGTTGTAGATGAGTCCTGACCTGCAGGACCACCCACCCTTAAGGCAATGGTTCCTTTGATCCTGGGACCGACAGCAGCCCCTGGGAACTTGGTACAGATGTAAATTGACTGACACGCCACGCACGGATCTACTGCAGAAGACATTGTGCAGCTGGGGACCAACAGGCAGTGTTTTCCAAAGAGCTCTGGGACATTGTGATGCAGGCTCAGGTGTGAAACCCATTGTCAAGGGCATATTAAGTCAGTCTGGTAGCATGCCTAAGGCATTTTTTGATTGCTAACTATTAGGCTGGTGGTTCAAACCCATCAGCCACTCCTCGGAAGGAAGACTGGGCGATCTACTTCCATAGAGATTCTACCTCAGAAACCCAGGGAGGGTTGCTATGAGTTGCAAATGACTAGGTGGCAGTGAGTTGGGTTTTTTTTTTTTTTTTTGGTTTAGTGAGTTATTCGAGTTATGTGTACAGTAACTCCCAGGTGTATTTTCCAGAAATCTCTGACTGGTCTGTGGCTGGAACAAAACAAGGTACAATCTCCAGAAATGATTCCGTAGTCTTTTAGGTTGAACTGTATGAAATTGACATATTTGGGGGGTGAAAATGGTTGAATAGGACTTCCACTTGTCCCTCAGAAATGTTAAGTGCTGCAAAAGCCCTGTGTCACTCATAGGATGAGAAAAAGCCTGGAGAGACTGGAGAGGAGCAGAGAGCCGTGTTGGCAGAGCAAGAGGGCCTCTCAGACCCTGGAGGCACAGGCCCTGAGCAGCTGCTAAGCTGAGGGAGCTGCCAGACTCTGTAGAAAACTTGCCAAATTGCCGGAGGAGCTAGCAGGAGAGTGTGAAACTGCTGGTTTGGCCTTTTTCCTCCAGGAATCCTACCTGGCTCTTCCTGGGAAGATGGGGAAAATGCAGTGACAGGTCAGGGGCTGGATTGGCGCAGGGGACAGAGGACTGTCCCAGGATCCGCTCAGACTCCTCCTCTCCCTTAAAGAATTAAAGGCTTCATCTCTGGGCGAAAGACATTATCTGAGGGGACTTTTGAAATACCATCACGGCTGGGGGAGGGGAGCAGCTCCAGCAGGTGCCCCGCCACCCCACCCCACCCCCGCTAAGTTTACGGAAAAAAAGAAAAAGACTGCCTTGGCCTGAGGAAGGGCCTCAAGTCTGTAGGCTGAGAACACTGGTAGATACTTTGTGCAGCTGGGGGAAGGCAATGAGGGGGTGTCCTGTCAGCGAAGGAAGGGCAGACACATTTGTGAAGGCCACACCCTACTACTCTAGAGACCGAAACGTAGAATATTAGAGAAACCCTCTCTATGTCCCTCCTGTACACTAACAAGCCTCCGGTAAGAAGAGTGGATTACAGCAGGGAGCCCTGCAAGAGACAGGGTGTCTCTGGGAAGCAACATAAAGGAAGCGCCAAAGGCAGGAGGACAAAAGAACAGTCACTAGAGGAATGCAGTCTCTGACCCCCCCAGCAGCGACAACCCCCAACACTGAGAACCGGAGGGAGTGCCGGGCGGGCGGCGCAGCACAACCTAACTCCTGGCTAGGTTAACATAAATCCCCACACTAAAGTGTTAAAGGATTTCAAAGCAAAGATGGCATTTTGAAGACTAGATGCGCCTGCCCCAAACCATAGTATTTTCTGTAGGGTCATATGCAAATGAGAACTGGACGATGACTAAAGAAGCCTGCAGAAGGACTGATGCCTTTGAATTACAGTGTTGGCAAAGAATATTAAATATACCATGGACTGCTAGAAAAACAAACAAATCTGTATTCCAAGGAGGACAGCTAGAATACTCCTTAGAAGTCAGACTGACCAGACTTCATCTCTGGTACTTTGGATATGTTATAAGGAGTGACCAGTCCCTGGAGACGGATATCATGCTTGGTAAAGAGAGGGTCAGCAAAAGGGAAGACCCTCAACGAGATGCCTTGACACAGTGGCTGCAACAGTGGGCTCAAACACAGCAACAATTGTGAGGACCGCGCAGGACCGGGCAATGGTGCGTTCCGTTGTTCATAGGGTCGCTATGAGCTCATAGGGTCGCTCTGAGCTGGAGTCAACTCGATGGCACCTACCAACACAATCACTATTTTGAAGCCTCTAATGCAAAAGGTCGACAATGTAGAAGATCAGATAGGTAATTTCAGAAGAGATGGAAATTATAAAAAAACATCAAATGGAAATGCTAGAAATAAACACAGGAACAGAGAAGCAGCGTGCCTTTGATGGGCATCTCAGTAGACCTGCAGATGTGTATTTACTTGAATAAATAGCAAGAAAGATAAGAAAAGGAAGACCTAAGTCCAAATCAAGAATGAAACGGGCTATCAGTACAGACTCCGCAGCCGTCTGATGGATGAGGGAATACTATGTGCAGCTTTACAATCATAAATATCTTAGAAGAAATGGACTAATTCCTTGAAAACCACAAGCTACCAAAACTCAACCAAGATAAAATAAACCATCTGTGAGGTTCTATAGCCATTAGAGAAATTGAATTGGCAATTCAAAAGCCCCTGAAAAAAAGAGAAATATCCCGACCCAGATGGGCTCTCTGGAGGGTTCTACCAAATATTTAAAGGAACACCAGTTGTACACACTTCGTCCAGAAATTAGAATAAGACAGAACACTCTCTCTAATGGCTATGGAACCCACAGATGGTCTGTTTTATCTTGGTTGAGTTTTGGTAGCTTGTGGTTTTCAAGGAATTAGTCCATTTCTTCTAAGATGTTGAATTTATGATTGTAAAGTTGCACATAGTATTCCCTCATCCGCCAGACAACTATGGAGTCTGTTCTGATAGCTCGTTCCATACATTCAGTTTATGAGGCTCATTATTACTCTGATACCAAAACAAGGCAAAGACAGTACAGACAATGAAAACAACAGATCCACGTTCCTCGTGATCCTGGATGCACAAGATCTTCACTAAATAGTAGCCAGTTGAATCCAGCAGCCCCTGTGTCTCCACACGATCCCCCGTGTGTCTGCACGATGGGCCGACTGGTTTTCTGGACACATACTTAGGAAGTGACAAGGCCAGGCTAAGAACACAACAATTGGTCAGCTGAACAGAAAAGACTAAGCCAGTGTTTCGGAGTTTTTTTTCACCACCGGGACTCAGGGGAGGTAGTGGGGGACATTGGGGAAGAGGCAGGAGCAGTTTCAGGTGCAAGAATTACAGAAGACAATGGAAGCCCAGGCTGTGAGCGCCAACCGCATGGGGAAGGTGCTCCTTTCTCTGGGTAAACGCTGGGCTCTG
>NW_006921991.1:2300150-2301953 GCF_000298275.1 Orycteropus afer afer
TGGGCATTTCTGCTTGTTTAAAGGCTGTGCCTGGTACTAGAATGATCTCCAGTGAACAGGCACATTAGGAAAATTACTCTTATTACATAGTGCAGTCCCTTTCATAGCAACATATATTTAAAAAGGTCTTGGAACACAGGTGTTGGGCCTTTTCCCCAGGCTTCCTCTTCTCAACCCTGGTCTGTATGTATTTAGATTATCTCAGAGCCCATCAGCCATTCCTTGGTCACAAAAGAGGGGACATATTGGATTTTACTTGTGGAGTTCCTAATTCCTCCCAGGACCGGACTCAGGTTGTTGTTTTTATGTGCTGTCGAGTCAGACCCGACATAGCAACCCCTCTTTGGGTTTCCGAGGCAGTGTCACTACAGAAGTAGATTGCCCCATCTTCCGAGGCTGGTGGGTTTGAATCGCCAGCCTTCTGGTTAGCAGTCAAGAGCATTAGGCATTTAGGACTATCCAGGCAGTTTCTGTTTTCTTTTGGGGTGTTGGGTTGTATTATTCCTGAAACCTAAAGGAGCTAAAGTGTTGTTCTAGAAAGTCAATCCTATCCTGTCTTTTAAAGCAAAGGATGCCATGAAGAAAGCAAAAGGTACCTCACACAATGGGAGAAATATTTGCAAATCATATACCTGATAATAAGGGACTTGTATCTAGAATATATGAAGAACTCAAAGCTTAATAAAAAGCAAACAACCCAATTGAAAATGGGGAAGGATTTGAATAGGTATTTCACCAAAGATACCTACCTCATCGGTAAGCACATGAAAAGATGCCATTGAGGACATGCAAATGACAACCACTTCCCACTCTCTAGGGGGCTCTGATCAGAAAAAAACTAAGTAAGGAGTTGTTGCCAAGATGTTGAGATAAGATATGCCTCATCCTTCCAGATTGGAGTGTAAAGTGGTGCTAGCCTCAAAAAGTTAGACACAGAACTGCCCCATGAGCCACCCAACAATCCCAGCCCTAGATGGTGCCCGAAGAATTGAAAGCAGGGACTCAAACATATTTTCAGTGTTCACTCTAGCATTATTCACAATATCCAAAAAATAGAAACAACCCTCGTGTCCATCAATGGCTGGGTAAACAAAATGTGGTATAGACATACAATGGGATATTATTCCACATGAAGAAAAAAGGAATTTCTGATATAGGCTATGACATGGATGGCCCTTGAAAACATTATGCTGAGTGAGATAACTCAGACACAAAAGGACAAATATGGTATGATCCTTCTTACATGAAATACCTGGAAGAGGCAAATTCAGAGGCAGAAAGTTAGATTAAATGTTACCACAGGCTGCAGGGAGAGGGGAGGAGAAAGGAATGGGGTTTTATTGCATACTGGGTTCAGAGTTTCTGTTTAGGGTGATGAAAAGAAAACTGGAAATATTATGCTGAGAAGCCTATCATAAAAGACCACATGGCGTACGATTCCATTTCTATGACATGTCTAGAAAAGAATAGGAAATTCCAGAAAGAGAGAGAGAGAGAGAGATTAGTGGCTTCCTAGGGAGTGGGGAAGAGCTCTGGTGGTGCAGTGGTTAAGGCATTTGGCTGTTAACCAAAAGGTCACTGGTTTGAACCCTCCAGCTTCTCCAGGGAAGAAAGATGAAGCAGTCTGCTGTACAGATTTACAGCCTTGGGGACCCGATGGGGGTCGCTGTGAGTGGGAATCATCAACTTGATGGCAGTGAGCGTGGTTGGGTTTTTTAGGGGGTCGAGCGGAGCCCTGGTTGCACAGTGGTTAAGTCCCGGCTGCTAAGCAAAAGGCCAGCAGTTGGAACACACCAGACGCTC
>NW_006921991.1:2302214-2303055 GCF_000298275.1 Orycteropus afer afer
CCCTCCTTGGGTTTCTGAGGCAGTATCTCTACAGAAGTAGATTGTGCATTTTTCCTTCCGGGAGTGGCTGGTGGGTTTAAACCGCCAGCCTTCTGGTTAGCAGTTAAATGGCTTAGCCACTATGCTACCAGAGCATTCAGCACCTTAGGCACTAGGAGGTTTCTATTTGGGGTGATGAAAATGTTCTGAAATTGACAGTGGTGATGGTTGCATGATCCTGTGACTGTATTAAACACCACTGACGTGCACTTTCAATGGGTGAATTGGATGGTATGTGAATTATCTCAATAAAGCTGTTGCTGCTGTTATTTATTAAAAAACAAAACAATACAAAAGGCTTGTCTAGTGCAGCCCATCTTTTACATACCGTGGTACTAGCTGCAGTCGTGACACTACTTTTAAATATTTGGGTCTGAGTCGTGAGGTGGGTAAGATAAGGGTAAAGACCCCTATGGATTCACAGCATTTCATAGGCTAGACAGGCAGCCCACTTGGTTTGTGCTTGGTATATCCTGGCACTCTGTCAGGGTCACGGTGAAAGTCAGAGCAAGCCGGCCTCCCAGACTCAGGAGGGCCATGAGCTTAGCAACCGGGCTCAGCTGCAGAAAAGAAGAGGTGCTTTAAACAAGCACCAGCTTATTCCAAAGCCGGGTTAAGACGAAGTCTGTATTTAGTTTGGAAATGAATATTTATATCCAACCAGCGCTAGAAAGAGGTTTCAACCTGTAGGATGTGGGGAGCAACTCGCTCTCTCCTAAGCCTCAAATTGTTTTGAGAAAAAGAGGTTGGGGGGCTGTGGGAGTTCCTAGTCGTGAGATGGGCCTGGGCGCCGCCCGAGGGA